>NC_066279.1:12412500-12739097 GCF_905404315.1 Leptidea sinapis
TGAGGAATCACAAGTGAATTGTCCGAAATTAATTGGAAAACTGAACACACGTTGGTAAGTGGCGGGCGAGGATTGAACTGGAGGCTCCGGAGGTGAGAGTCAACGGTTCATTCATCCTATTGCGCTATCGACGCTTCTATTGTTAAATCTGACTATAATTCATAAACATTACAACAAAAAACTTTAATGAGGTTTTTATTATTCATTAACAGCTGAGAAGAATTAGCTCTTTTATAATTTATAGTTTATCTGATATCTTAGAACTTAAGTACGGCTTTTATTAATTTATCATTTAATATACATATATAATATAGTTTATTAAACTTTACCCCAGAACAATGTTAAAACAATTCATCCGAATTTACTTTTACTTCCGACCTAAATCATCTCCGATCATCTTAATTCTTCTCTACGCAAAGGCGTTTTCTCTGCATCTTCTACCGCATCTATCACGGGGAGTGCTTAGAGGAGCTGTTTGGGTTGATATCAGCAGGTGATTTCACCGCCGGACATTACGTGATACTCATTCTTCCACCCTTCATTCCATCTTGTTGACGTCTGGCATTCTACAACTGTGCGTTTTGCGAGGAAATATTGTCTCGCACAGCCACTAAGTGGAATCAACTACCGATGACGTTTTCCCGAACCGATTTGACTTAGGGCGGCAACGCATATTGACTTGACCTCTGGTGTTGCGGATGTCCATGGACGGTTTCCTCACCATTTCCCACCATGTAAGGCTTACGCTCGATTATTTAAAATAAGGGGTATTTGGAGATGGATATCATAAGAATAATTGTAGTAAAGTATTTTTTTTATGGAAATGGAGGACAAACGAGCGTAGAGAGTGGAGATGGTACCTATGTGAGGTACCATCGTACCATACTCGTTTGTACTCCTCTCATTAAAAAAAGTGTGTGGGTACTTATGTATACAAACAAGAAGTTTAATTCTTTGGCGTAATAAAGAAAAAATCCTTAAAATTATTTATTCCTCGTGCGTTTGTAGAAATAACAATATTGTAAAAATCTTACAACGATGGCTTTGACAATGAATGATTAAATAACAAATACGGCTGTACGGGCTTGAACCCTTTGCCTGTCCTAATAATGGACGAAGAAACCAAAAAACAGAATGAATGACGCAAACGTCACAAAATTTTAGGAACCAACTTCACCCTGCTACTTTTGTGTTACAGTGGTGCGCGCGCATCTTAAAATTTCATTCTCATCATTTTTTCATAGCGCGTCTTAAGAAGTATAACTTAAAAAATCTCAAGAAATATAAAAAATATTACTACAATTGCAATAATATAATTGCACAACACTTTATCGGCATTTCAAATTCTCGAAACGCATATCGGCCTATCTGATTACATTACAGACCTATTTTGTTGCAAAACTTGACTATGCCTGTTTGATAATTTATTATATTGAAATGCAACATGATAAATATGCCTTATATATCATTACATTGTTTTGTATACGACAAATTGAGTTTTTATTTTGTTTTCAATTGTTTCTGGTTTCGTTGCGTTTTCTACAACATTTTTGGTTAGTATTTATATGTATTTAATAATTTAATCTTCTGGCGGGATTTTATCTTTACATATACTTTACGTTACTCGCAAAATACCTTTACTTATTTAAAGTATCTGTGGATTGATGTGGATAAACTGTTCTTAATAACACTTGTTTTTACGTATTAATTTTCATTTTTTTTTACTTACTCGTGTGTGACATTGAGTATTTTTGTTGCATCACTTTAGATAGGTATTATATTGTAACTGAAATTATTTGTAAAAAAATGAAGGTGCAAATGTTGATTTAAAAGACTCGCACTGAGTTTCTTGCCACTTCTTCTCACTAAAGCTCAACCTTTACCGAAGTTGTGGTAAATATAAAAAGAAAAGACATGTGTGACATCACTTATTGAAAGTCAAAAAACTACCATCCATTCCAAAATGAATGCCTCAGACCTGAGAAGAATGGGCGCAACAAACTCAGCGGGCTATTTTTTTTTCATCGACTAAATAAGTTTACAAAGTAATATTGTACAATTAAACTTATTATTTAATAGCCTGAGGGCGGTCACTCCATTCCCAATCTGTGGTATCATTAAGAAAGTCATTTATGTTATAGTAACCTTTACCACACAAACGTTTAACGGTGCAACAAATTGAATTTCACAAATTAATGAACCGGGAAGTGAGTATTGTACAGGGTGGACCAAAAGTCCGTTTATAATTGGAATGATGATTAAAAAAACTAATTACAGTAGATCAAAATTGTTTATTGTTTTCGATAGTAAACAAAAGGGGAATTTATTTCTTAAAAATCACATCATCCATATGCAATCCTTCATTATTCTGGCATTGCTGCAATCTAGAGCGGAAATTTTCGATGACAGCTTTACATGTTTCTGTTGAGATGTTTTGGATTTCTGTGCGAATACGATCCTTTAATTCGTCAAGAGTTACTGGGTTGGTTAGCTGGAATGCAGGGGTTTTTGATCACCATGACATAGTGTCACTCCAATAACGACAATTTTGTCTATTAACATGCCCATTTAGGTGGAAGTGTGCCTTGTTGAGAAAAAAATGTTTGTAAAACTGGTGAATCGCTCTACCATTTCGTTCGCAAACTGCAACCTAGTGGCATGGTCCTGAGGCCTTAATTCCTGCACCATTTGGATTTCATAGGAATGAAGACTTAAATATTTCTTGAGAATGCGGTTTAATTCATCATTATCTTGGCACGTTAAGGACAGCAGACCGCTTTCGAGTTGATAGTCCAGGTTGGTCACATACAGACGATTTTACTCGCTCCACGTTTTCGGAGTCCCTCGACGTTCTAGGCCGGCCAGATCGACGTAAATCCATTGTTGAACCCGTCTTCTCAAACTTGAGTACCCATTTTTTAATTAACACACCTGATGGAGCTTGATTTTTGTGTCGTATCTTGTAATGATTGCAAAACTTTCGTTGAGCTAATGTCGCAGAATCGTTGTTTCGATAGTACTCGCGTACACAAAATGCACGTTGACTACCGCTAAACGACGCCATGGTACTAAATTCCCATTGGCCGCTCTTGCAATGCGTAACCCTTCCACCCCCCTCCGCCGCCGCTGCTAGACGTGGCAACCGATTCAAATGTAAACGGACTTTTGGTCTACCCTGTACATTTTTTTATGGACGAGGAGGACAAACGAGCGTACGGGTCACTTGATGGTAAGTGATCACCGCCGCCAGCCTTTAAGGAAACTGTAAGCGCTTTATTTTGAAGGTACCCATGTCGTATCAACCCCGATACACTGCAAACGGAAGCCCATTCCACAGCTTTGTAGTACGTGGAAAAAAGTTCCTTAAAAACGTGGAAGAAGTTTCCTTTAGTGGAGGAATTTTACAAATCCAGATGGTGGTTATGGAATCCTAATTTACGTTGCACGCGGTCAAATGGTTCGCAATGGCAATACTCCATATGTGGCCGGACCTGCGCTTTTTAGAGAGCTAGAATTTGGACCGAGTTGAAGTATTGCCGTGCTCTATTTATAGGCGTCATCTTCGAAGCCAATCTGGCTTTACCCTCCGGATACCCCCGAATTTGCATTTTTCTAGATGTTTTGTTTTTTTCAGTGCTTAAGCTAGTATAATCAAACAGGTCGCAAATAAAAGGTTAATAGTACAAATTTGTCAAAAATTATTGGAAAAATCGAAACAGTCCAACACAGAATATTTCCTTCCCATTCTGTTTAACAAATTCTTTAGAATTATTGAATTTTCGGAGCTGAAAATTTCCGAGTATGAAATCCTCATGTTTGAGTTTTTAAGTCACGATTTTAAGTCGGAGTTACAAGAGAATGTGGGCGGCGGTGATAACTTAACATCAGGTGCACCCGTAAGCTCGTTTGCCCTTAAAAAAATGTACAATTCTCACTTCCCGGATCATTAATTTGTGAAATTCAATTTGTTGTACCGCCGGAGTTTATTAATAAAAGTTTCTAATCACCCGCTAGATATACCTACATGTAGTAGATAAGTGAATTTATTGGGACGCGCATTCTTATTATTATTATGGCAACCGGCAGCCAAATAATTTTCCAACACTGTTAAAGTAGTATCTCCCTCTAAGATAGTGTGAAGTAATATATCCAAGATATCTTCTTAGCCAGTCAGATCTTAAATACATAACAACTATCTAAAATTAACAGAGTCTTGTATTCGAAATATTTTTAACTTATGTTACGGTCACACGCAGTTCTTCACCTTATCACGAAACGCCTGGACAAGCAATTTTTGGAGTTTTGTACAAATGTTGGAGTGCGTCTTGAAGGTGTACATAAATAAAATCCAGCAACGCTCCTGTGATTCCTCTGGTGTTGTAAGAGAATATAGGTGACGTTGGTCACTTAATACCAGGTGATCCGTGCGCTAGTTTGTCCTCCATTTCAATATAAAAATTAATAAAAAAAATAAGTACACACACATCTTCATCGGCTTCTCTTACTGTCTTTAAATCTATCTCCATCTGGTGTTGTTTTCGAATACTATTAATTCTTGTAGAGTACGTTCAGACGGTTTTATCGCCTAGTAAATAAGCATACTGACAAGTTAGCAGATTCATGTTCGATAAAAGGCATAAAAGGCATTTATTTTCTTAAAATTGATTCTTTGAGAATTCTTTTCGACGTCAATTCAAACACTGCCACCGCAAACAAATGGCAGTCTGAGAGAGAAGAAAAAGCACATGTTACACTCCTAGCTTTCTTTTTTTGCGCTATTCTTAATAAAATATACAAATATTACCAAAACTTACTGCTATAAAATAAGCATAACCTAGTCCCACGCTGTCCGATCACTTAGATATTCAGCGGAGTAGTAGGATTTACGACAGAAGCATTTTTTTAATCAAACATTTAAATTTATTTATAGATAAATGCCTGAACAGTGACTAGGACTGTATTATAAAAGTGTATACATTTACTCATAAAGCTATTATGTATATTATGAAGCCTACTAGAATTAGTCATAAGCAATCCCTTATTTCATGTGTTATAACAATGAAAATCACTTTTTACAGTAAAAAGTTGACGATGTTTGTCAACGTATATTAAATTTTTAGTGTTAACAAAATAAGCAGTAACTCAGTAACTAATGAAAACGCGTAATGTAACAACCAAATCTCTCAATAATAATTTCTGAGCCGTGAAGTTGTTCACTCTGATTGGTTAGTTTGAGTTAAAATAGCGGATTGTTGTATTTTTTACTATACAAATGATTTGAGGTTTATTTAGTGTTAATTCCGCCAATATTTGTCCCTCCTGGCCAATGTCTTTTGCCAGATTTTGGCGACTCAACATGTCCTGAGGATGCCTCGTTTAGAGGCGAAACACGTGTCCAATTGTTTAAAGACAACTATTGGCAGAATTAACACTAAAGAAAACTCAAATCATTTGGATAATAATGGATTTCCGCAAAGTAACGCCTACTTCAATAAATTTTCTAGTATTTTTTACTTTTATTTTATTGATTTTTTAATGAAAATAAGGGATGCGACGAGCAGGACGTTCAGATAATGATTCAATTTTTACTCAGGCAGATCCGCCTCTTATTACGTAGTATTTACATCCTCTTTGTGCATTACTTTATGATATTATATTAGAAAAGGTGAAATCATTTTTCGTTGTTTTTTTTTTATGAAAATAAGGGACGAGACGAACTGGACGTTCAGCTGATGGTCATTGATACGCCTTGCCCATTACAATGCAATTCTGAGCGGCACTACAATTGCACCCCTCACCTTGTGACAAAAGATGTTAAGTCTCATTTGCCCAGTAATTTCACTAGCTACGGCGCCCTTCAGACCGAAACAGAATAATACCTTATTTATGTTAATGTTTAATTTAAAATTTGCTTATTTTATGTAATAAATATACTTAATATTTGATTCTTTAATACTGTCAACATGTTTATTGCAAGATTCATGGGGACCTGAAATGTATATAAAAAACGTATAACACTAAGTCCCTTCGGCAGTAAAGTTTCCTCTAGGGCAATTACACTTCCGAGAGCAAAGGGCAATATTTTTAAAAGGGTTTCGCTACTCATATCCTTTGTGGCACATAAAATTAGTCGACATTTTATATGGGATACGGAAGATTATCTATTTGATGCGTTTCTAACCTTCAATTGCTCTCATTTTTAATAGTAATGCCCTAAAATGTCCGATATTGGCCGGCAGTGGGAGGCTCCTTTGCACAGGATGCTGGCTAGATTATGGGTACCACAACGGCGCCTATTTCCGCCGTGAAGCAGTAATGTGTAAACATTACTGTGATCTATTCAGACCGAAACAATTTTTGGGTTTTTCAAAAATTCTGAGCGGCACTGTATTGTAATGGGCATGGCGTATCAATTACCTTCAGCTGATTGTCCTGCTCGTCTCGTCCCTAATTTTCATAAAAAAAGCCGAAAATATAATAATGAGACTTTATTTTATCGGAAATCTTTAGATGATATAGATGATGATTTGTTTGTGTTAATTCCGCTTTTTTTTTCCTCAATCACTTAATGAGACACTTCTCACGGGAGTTTACTCTCTCTCCAGCAGTTTTCGAGGCAACAGCTCCTGATAAAGCCACGTATTGTACCGAATTAGTTTGTGAATCTTATAAATTCAGTTACTTATATTAATTACTTTAGACCATCATTTATAAAATTCTAAATCTATTGATTTCAAATATATATCCGCGTTCAATTTATAAAATTGATAATTCCAATTTATTTACTTAAATTATTATTAGATATAATAATCATAATAATAGTCCATTTTATTCTGAAACTAAGTAGTTACATAAGTATTTAGGTTAAGAATTATGGTAAGTAACAGAATCCATCTTCTGCCTGCTGATATATTCAGTGACTCTTGGCATAGACCCATTGCTTCCTAAAAATTGGAAAATGAATAATAATAATAAACTTTATTACAATAAGAAAACAATCACTATACAGCTTCTTAATCTATACTTTATTATATATTAACATTATTATTATTATTACTTATATAATTAACTAAACATAATATATAACTAATTATTATTCAATACTAACTTTCATTATTATACAATGACGTTCTATACATAGAACTTCATCGTTATTATAGATAACTTAGTAACTGTCATTAAACTGATTAACCCTATCCTTTCGTACTAGTAAATACTGTGGTTGTTTTCCAATTACAGCACTAGAGCGCATTACGCGGCTTAATGCTCAACGTTGAGTGTTCCAACTACAGCAACGCTTCGCACAATCGAGCACTCTCAAAAGTACTGCTATCGCGTGATGCTTAGAATAGATACATACTCAGTGGCAGAAAATTAACGTGTTTTTTTCTATAAGTTCTACAAATTCTATTTACTATCGGTAGTAATATTGTTTATTGTTGAAAAAGTTTTAAAAGCTTTCGTTGCGTGGTAGTTTTTTTAGAAATAATAAAACTTAATTCAGACTGTGTTAAAAAAATGTATGTATGGATAAGGGTACAAGGGTTTGAGCTGATGGTCTTGTTACCAATGCTCTAAATAAATAAAACTAAAACTAATGAAGGTACAAACATTGACTATTTAATTTTATATAACAAATTTAAAATGTGAATACTATTTCATTTTAGAATTCTAAAGTATACACAAATTTATTGAACAGAAATACACTTTTGTCAACATTGCAATGCCTTGATCGAATCATTTAATGAAGCAAACATCGTAAATATTTTCGTGGAAATTAACATATTTATCAAAATGAAGACGACAACATCTTATTTTCTTATTAGATTGCTAACTCTATGAATATATTTTTCAAAACTGAACTTAGTACATACGCACTCTGCTGGTGCATTTTAAAACTAATTCATGTTCCCATTAAGAAAAAGAAAGAGAAAGAAGAAATAAAAAAAAGTTTATTCATGACGATATAGTACATTAAAACATAAAACAAAATTGAGAAATATTATTTTCTATACGTCACAAAGTGGTCCCAACTCAACATATTTGCTGGTTTTGAAAACCAGCGCTGGTCTTCCGTTGGGCCATTTGGTGACGTCGCCTTAAAGATAATTATATATTAACTAATGCGTAGACTGAGTAAACAAGATAATGTATTAGCTTGTCAATTTCTGAAGTTTCTAACGTTCTGACTGACAAGTTGACAACTCTGTCAAATGTCAATCTGAGTTCGAAACATTAAAGTATTAAGTAATAATATGTCCACTAGAAAGAATAGAATAGAATAGAATATGTGATCACAGATCAGTTCAGTTAAGCATCAGCACACTTCGTGATTATGCTCTGTAATTGGAAAACTACCTGTACCACGAAATGATAGTATTCCACGTCCTTAGATCAGAGATACTTTAGGTGCGTTTTTTGAAATTACCAAACTTATACAAACTATATTTACGTTATGACGGTTATGTGTGGATGGGTATGGTGAACATGTAAGTATGTGTGTGTATGTTTGGGTATATTGTGTGAAGGTAGATGTGTGTACTGTATTTATGCACCCCAAGGGAAGTAATGCCTTTATGCCTACCGCTCAAATAAGATTTTTCAGTAAATTTTTGGTCTCATCAGGTAGTCCAATGATTTTAAATAGATACTGTATAAAAAGAATCCTTGCTGTGTCTACAAATACTACCGAATTCAAAAGAGATACTCTATATAATTTTTGTCTGTGTGTCTGTATGTCCTATCAAAATGCTTAAACTTCTAAATACATTTAATTCTTATTATGCATTAATATTAACAAAGGGATAACATATATATAGGCTATATATTGTTAGGATAGATGCATGTTTGTAGCGTTTACACGTTCGATGTCTGGGGCAACAACTAGTATTTATTTAGTAGGAAACCCAAGATATATTGTTACCTTATGGTAAATCTTACACGTTAAGGCCGCTATGCCAAAAAATCGTCAAAATAGCGCATAATTGTAACCGTTTTTTGAAGCTATATTTTTATTCATATAAGGCTTATATTTTTATAAAAAAAAATAATTATATATCTACAGCATATGAGAAGAAAATAATTCGTGTTTTCTTTATATTTATATTTTTTTTGAGACAGTGCGAAATAAAATCATCAAATTACCCCTAATTTTTACCATTGGAGCCATGCTAATCATTCATTCTAGAAAAAAAATGTACGAAAATTTATTAATTGTACACAAATACTATTCAACGTGACATAGTTTTGTTAGTTTTGTAAAGAAATTGTATTATGTTTGTAATATATTAAGAATGCTTCTTATTCGGCATTAAAACGAGAGAGATAACTTAGCTCCACTCGATTTCTCAAGGCTATCGGCTCGGACCCCAGCCTTAATAATTTATAATATTATCTACTATTATATACGTACTACCATTTACGGGGTTACTCGAATTACAAGTACTTAATAACAGTATTAAAAAAAAACAAATTCCTTGTTTATTTACTACATAATATAGAAATTACTTTAAAATGTACATAAAAATATAAAAACATATTAAACTATAGAAATTATTTATTAGCAAGAAAGATATTATTTATGGGTACCTTCAAAAAAAGCGCGTACACCTTCCTTAAAGGCCGGCAACGCTCCTGTGATTCCTCTGGTGTTGCAAGAGATTATGGACGGCGGTGATCACTTAACAACAGGTGACCCGTACGCTCGTTTGTCTTCCTATTCCATAAAAAAAAATGTTTTTTTTTTATTTTGCACTTGAAGATCGAATCGGAAATTCCAAAATATGTCCAAATCGGCTATTTTAAATATATTGCTCTGGGACATTAGTAATACAATTTAATATTACATATTGTATTACTAAAGCCCCATATACAATTATGATAATTTTCAATATGACCAAATGGTCTCAATTTGTCTAACCAATGCTTATGAATATAACAGATAGTAAAACCTAAAATATTTTTTTTCAGATTCGCAATGATTCCAGCATACTCCGTGTCCGCCTTGCGTCTAGCATTCGACGAAATATCAGCAGTGTTGCCCGTCGCAAATCAACTCGCCTGCCTTTTAATACCATTCCTAATAAACCTCATCAACAATTTAAACAACCTGTCAAATATAGTTCAAAATTTGACACCCGCATTGTTGCCATATTTCGGTTGTACCTTACCCCTTTTGTACGCAACTTTGACAGATTTAGCATCTGTTTTGTTTCTGTATATTAGCGTGTTGATTTCTTTGTTTAGATCGAATGTACTGGCTGCTCCCGGGGTATTAATTGGTCTGGTAACACAGGTTTTAAATCTAGTGTTAGGTTTATTAACCGGTATGTCTGATAGTACGGGACTACTGTCAGGGTTATTAAAGTTGATAACTAATGTTGTAGTTGAGTTGGAAAAACTGTTATTGTAAGAATGTTCTTGTTATTTAAAATAGAATAAATCTAGTTGATATGTTTTTGGTTTTTTCTTTAATGCTCAAGCGTTGACCCAGCAAACGTTGTTTTGCCATATAAATTAAGTACCATTACATAAATATATATATGCAATGAAATGTCATTTACTGATTTTTTTTTTTATGTGAATAAGGGGCGAGACGAGGAGGACGTTCAGCTGATGGTAATATACGTCCTGCCTATTACAATACAGTGTCATTCAGGATTCTTGAAAAATCCAATATTTCTGAGCGGCACTACAACTGCGTTCGTCACCTTGAGACATAGGATGTTAAGTCTCATTTGCCCAGTAATTTCACTAGTATTATTTGTATTGAGGATATATACGTATTTCTAATTGAAAAAGAAAATATGTTCCTGATTATGTAATCACCAATAATTATTTACTAAAACCTTCTCCGAAACACGATGCATTTTATGTTAAAAGTATTATTCTGATCGGTCCATTAGTTTTCGCAGTATAACTCTAAGAAAAAAACGGCTCTACATTTGTAAGTATAGATTATTTATACGGTGATCTCTGGTTGATTAACGATCTTATTTAAAAGTTTCATTCTTCTTTGATTATATCTATATATTATGTAATCTTTGATCGTGATTTATACCCAATTCAGAATGTCCGAATTACTTGAAAAGGCACACACGGATTAAGGAACTATTACCATACATGATTTTCATTACTTTAGCCTTAGATCAGTTATATGCCTAGATAGACAGTGACAGGTATGAAAACGTCGATAAAAATTGAGGTTGACAGTTAACATTTTGACATTTTGAGCAATGCATGCACACTAACACAAAGTGACATACAAATCGTGAGTGTAAGACGTAACTACGTAAGACGCTTGTCACTCACGCTAAAGTAATAAACCTGGCCTGTTTTCATCGGCTGTCTAGCAGCAAGAGGCTCTATCTATCGATACGTATTAATTATTTAAGACTTTAGCCTTCTAATATATCAACACACATGCCTGACATTAGAAAAATGGACAAAAATGGCGTCTTATTAATTATAAGTTTTTTTGGTGTTATTTTACAACATCAAAATACAATGAATTATTGTTGAAAATTCCAAAAAATACGATAAAAAAAACAATTTTTAAGTATCTTCCATACTTTACTCTGATATTTTTTTTAATTATAATAAACTCATTTAAACTGCTTTAATTGTTCTTATCTGAATGTTTTTTAATTCTTATATCTCTATATTTTACAAGCTGATCCAGCAAACGTTGTATTGCCGATATTAAAATCGCGATACAAAAGTAACTGTTGACCGTAGATGGGTAAAAATTTGAAGTTGTTTGTATTTTTTAATGCTGACTCATTATCAAACAAATTTAAAAAAAAATGTCAAAAAAATTAAGAAAAAATTTGGCGTGGACCACCCTTAACATTAAGGGGGATGCAAAATAGATGTTGTCCGATTCTCAGACCTACCCAATATGCACTCAAAATTTCATGAGAATCGGTCAAGCCGTTTCGAAGGAGTTGAACTACAAACACCGCGACATGAGAATTTTATATATTTTATTTCTCAAAGGTTTATTTTTTTGTCAATACGCCATTAGTTACATAATCCCTACTCATATTATAAATTTGAATGTAAGTTTGTTTGTCACGCTTAAACCACCAAACTGATTTTAATAAAATTTAGTACAGAGATAGACTAGAGCTTGATGCCCTTCATAAGGCTAAGGATCGCAGCAGATGGAGGGGAATCGTACGGGAGAAACTGATGCAGCGGGGGAGTCACGACCCTCAGTAATCAGGAAAACGACGCGAGGTGGAGGAGGACGAGACTAGAGCTTGAAAAAGGACATAGGCTACCTTTTATTGCAAAAATAAATAAATGGGAAGGTTGAAATAGGGGATGGCAGCTTATATGAAAATTCATCAGTATCGAAGATAAAACTTGTATTTAGGCACTTGATAAGAAATAATTTATAAACATTTGTTCGAGCATCTTTGAAACTGAGTCCTACATGGAGATGAAATAGGAGATTAAAGTTCACAGGGAAATACTATTAAAGAGACTGTCCACAATGACAAGGGATATCCGCTGTATCATAGAAGAGCGCTGCCAGCAGCGGAAAGAGCAGTTTGTATGTGTATTACTGGAAAGGTGTCCTAAAAGATAAAAAAAACCATAGCAACTATTCAACGTGGATGAAGTCGCGGGTAATAGCTAGTCATATATATATATTTATAATTCATTCTCCTTTATTTATGCGGGTCCGACTCGTTCTAGAACGATTTTCTTTAAGTTTAGGGATAATGTATGTGGATTGATGCATCTACTAACTACAAGAAATAACTTCTTTTTTTTTTTAATTTTTTCTTTTCTTCTTCGTGTAATTCTTACCATTTGGGTATTTGTGTTAAATGATGAATCTGTATATACTAACTTAAAAGAGTGGCAATGAGTTTCTCGTCTACTTCTTCTCATTAAAGCCCAACCTTTTTCAAACTGGTGGTAAATGGTTTGACATTCATAAGTTTAATGTTATGACGTAATTGAATACATCTGATTTTGTTTGATATCGAAACGTGAAAAGAATGAAACAAAAACTCATTACACAACTTTTGCAAATATGCCAAAAAGTACTTGGAAATTTCTTTAATGAAATCACCTGTTGTATTTGATCTTTTCACTGAAATGATACCAGATATAAAAATAGAATATCTTCCGGGAAAATGGTGTTAAGCCCGCCATTAAGCGTAAGGGTGTGTTTATCATGAAAAGTTCCATTGCGACAGTTTCAAATCTATACTTAGACTGGCCATAAATACTATTACAATTAGAAATAAACAAAATAGTACATTTGAATTTGTCATTTTTATTTGAGTGTTCATTGAGTTTCCTCATTTTGGCGCCAATTTTTACAATTGAGCAACATTTTTACAAACAAAATGACTATATTTATGCTCAAAGCTCTAAGGAAGCTTCCCAATTAGCAGACAGAGTGCAACGTGGGCACCATCCGACTTCAGTGATGGTTTGGTAGGGTATTAGATATGAAGGAGTGACTGAGATATACTTTTGTGAAAAAGGTATTAAAACATCGGCACAAGTGTATCAAGATACCATTCTTGAGAAGTTAGTGAAGCCCCTTAACAACACAACGTTCAATAACCAAGAATGTTCCTTCCAGCAAGACTCGGCGCCGGGTCATAAAGCTCGGTCTACGCAGTCTTGGTTGGAAACGAACGTTTCGGACTTCATCAGAGCCGAAGACTGGCCGTCGTCTAGTCCCGATCTAATTCCGCTGGATTATGATTTATGGTCAGTTTTAGAGAGTACGGCTTGCTCTAAACGCCATGATAATTTGGAGTCCCTAAAACAATCCGTACGATTGGCAGTGAAGAATTTTCCCATGGAAATAGTGCGTGCTTCTATTGATAATAATAAGATAACTGGCCTCAACGTTTAAAGGACTGTATTGCAGCTAATGGAGAACACTTTGAATTACCTTTTTATATTTTAAATTGTTTTATATTTATGTATTAAAAAAAACACTAGAAAAGTAATAAATGTTATTTGCAATAGAAAATTTTGTTTTTTCTTTAGTAGATATCAGTATTTATGGCATAACTAATTGTGACCAGGTGATTATTCAGTAACTATTTTAGATATCAAAAAATCTGAAACTGATATCGAAAGTACGTTACCTAATCAGTAAAACGACACCAATAACTTTTTTAAAATCAGACGAGAGAAGTGGGAGGCTCCTTTGCACATGATGCCGGCTAGATTATGGGTACCACAAGGGCGCCTATTCCTGCCGTGAAGCAGTAATGTTTAAGCATTATTTTGTTTTGGTCTGAAGGGCGCCGTAGCTAGTGAAATTACTGGATAAATGAGACATAACATAAGATCTCTTGTTATGTCTCCAGTTGACACGCAAATTGTAGTGCCGCTCAGAATTTTTGGGTTTCCCAAGAATCCTGAGAGGCACTGCATTGTAATGAGTAGAGCGTATCAATTACCATCAGCTGAACGTCCTGCTCGTCTGGTCCCTTACTGTCATTAAAGAAAAGAGAAGTATTTACAATTTTGATATAATTTAACACTCCCATTTATCCCACTTTCATTTATTTTTTTTACATTTGGTATGAAATTAGTTAAATGTTATTGTATCGCACATCAAAGACTTAGCTTCGAAAATCTGCTTCGAATACAAAATGTTGTACTTACTAAGAAATAAATAGTATTCAATTAGCTTGCGCCTATCTCTAGATGTACTAAACTGATTTTGACCCTTTATTTATAGTTAAATACAATATTCATTTATTGTATAAATTTTTCTATTATATTTCGTAAAATTGTTTCAAAGTAGAACTGTCGAACCGTTCGTCAATAAATTCTCTCGTGGAAAGAATATGTCCATACAAAGGAAATATTGGAAATAAAAATAGTTATGGGATTTAAAATTTAAGCTTCCCAAAGATGCTGAAACAATCTAATTTAGAGTGATTAATTATTATTATTATGAAATTACTATTCACTATTTATTTCCTATACTAAGTAGGTCTGAATATGTCGTGGTCTTTCAACGCAAACATTACTATCTCCAACTAATGTAGGTTTGACAACGAACGATACATTACTCATATAAATACGATTACATACATATTTATATTATAGAGAATACTGAGATATTTTTATAAGTTGACCTTATACTAGGTAGATACAGTTTTAGGTAAAGAAGATAACCCTAATATCGTCAGAAGTGGTAAGATACGCGGTATAAACAGGGGCAACTTCTAGGTGAATAAAAATGAAAATAAATGATAGCGCTGTGCGATCTGATATACACCTTATTGTGTTGCCGCAAGAGTCCCTATTTCTTTAAATGATTTTGTGGAGTGACATTTCTGTACTTGTACTATTACATATTCTTAGCCTGCGGCAAAGAGGTCTGATACAGCGGCATGGTATTCCATTGTCGTTATGAGTCGAGTTGTAGACACAAAGAGTTTTCAGTGGCTTTGATTTTTCCGTATGGGCCAGGATTTAATATCTACTTGCAGAAGCGGCAGGGATGACTGATTGAAGTTATCAAAATCAGCTCTTGACAACTTCCAGAACTTGAACGTCCCGTGACGTGCTTAGATTTCGAAACGACAATTTCCCGCTTAAAGATTCTGCTGGCACGACTGTATTTCCACTTAAGAACTTTTGCAGCTTGGATCATTTAAGTCCAGCGTCGACTATTTGCCTGTTGGATAAACATTTAACTGACCTATATAACATATGTATTGATTGTATCTTATGTAATGGTTTAAATATATGGTTAAAAATCCAGGCTACCAGACTATATAAGAAATATAAAACGTTACTTTGAATACTTTTTAAATAAGTAATTCTGCTGGGACATATTTTTACTACAACAATACTGAGTTCTATAATATTTGAAGTATTGCTTTAAGCGTTCCAATGGCTTCCTAAAACTTTATTAAATATTGATTTTTTGAAGTTATAACTTCTTATGGGACGGTAAACCACTTTGTAACGTAACGCGGTACGACGCCTGTCTGTCTGGCGTCCCTTTCTCTCACGCATACGGCAGCCGTAGGCAGGCTCCTTTTCTCTCACTCTAACCAATTGGCACTTTAATGGGATTAAATAATGATGGTAAAGATACTTAAGAATATTAATTAAGAATAAAATATATTTTATAATCAATAAATAAATTAAGTAATATATAAACTTTCCGCAAATTATCATAAGAATATACATAAAATTTAAGTACTAACCTAAGCTTTTCTCAAGTTAAACAATTTCAATATTAAATAGTTCAACTTAGATTAGATTAAGTTTTCTCATCAGTCGGGCGTACCGAGACGCATACGGTTTTTTTTTTGTTATTTGGACAGAACTAATTCTGTCGAGACAAGTTACGACGAAGAAAATCATGGTCTGAAAATCGCAAAGTCGCATTCAGTAATTAGCCAATGTAGTCACATCTTTATTCCATACCATGCGCAGAAGAACTTTCTGTATAGATCCACAGTAGCTGCCTGAAACCCGAGCTGAAAGCACCATGCCACGGTAAGCTTATTTTTTTAATACCACAGACTACGTAGAAGAAATAATTCTTATAGTCAAAGAGTCTGCTAAGAAAGGAGTTTCTAATATTACATTCGAGACTTTTTAGTGGCGATAAGAAAATGGTTTTATATCTACGGATTTTGGTAATTTTTTTATTAGCAATAGATTGAACTTCAGTTCTATATAGAAGAAGTTTATTTCGTGGATTTAATTGGGAAAACGTTTGATATCACAAAACTTACAAATTTTGTACTAAAACCGAATTTGTAGAAAACAAATTGTTTTATTTATTTGAATAGGACAAGATCAAAAAACAATTTCAGTTCCTTTGTTTTGTAAATTAACGTATGGAAAGCCTTAAATCAGAAGCACTTTTAATTTTTCTTATGCGAATAATAAATTATCAGATACTTAATTTTAGTTTTTCTGATATTCATAGTAACGTAGACGAATAGATAATGTTAGACTATAATTAATTTACATTCATTATATTTTTTCGTTACTAATTTGAACAGTTGTATCTTTTAACAATACTCGCGAAGAAACTTAAAAATAATTCCTCTTCATTAATTAAAAAAGATTTTAATTACCAAAAAAAGATCGGGCTGAGTATATAAACTAGGATATTATTACATGTCCAATTTTTCAATAATCCTGTCTACAACAATGGACAAACTGCTTAATGAAAATGTATCAATGTAGGAAGCGATGCGGGGAGTGTTAGCGCGGGGCGAGGAACTATCGATTTATGAATTAAACTGTGAATTGAACAATATTCGTCAATGATTTGCTATTATGGTAGGATTTTATTTTACTAAGATATTTTAACGTTTAGATAGAGCCTCTTGTTTCTAGAAAACCAATGAAAACAGGCCAGGTTTATTACTTAAGTGTGCGTGACACGCTACGTCTTACACTTGCGATATGTACGTCAAATTGTGTAAGTGTGCGTGCTAATAAAAAATAGTTCATTCATTCACCATAACTGAAAAAAAAAACAAACAAAATAATTTACACGTCTAGAATCAAGATAGACTGTGAAGCTGTGAAAACTTTGAAAAAAAATTGAGGTCAAGGGTTTGAGTCCCACATCGTTCATAAATTTTGTTTACAAATTTAATTTGTTTAATACTTGTTATATTAATATTAGAATGTTTCTGTTAACAGTATCAACATGGGTATCAGCGCCTTTCTGTTTTTGGCATGCGTGGGATCTACGGTTGCTTGGGGCGGGTTGTTCAATCGCTTCAGCTCCGATATGCTGACAAACCTTGGCTACGGTCGCTCGCAGTATCGCCACTATCCTTATGGACAGGTAAGAACTACTCCTAAAGGAATCTGTTTTGAAGTTACCAGTGGGGAGCTAGATTATGGGTACCACAACGGTGCCTTTTTCTGCCGGAAGCAGTAATCTCAAATCAGTCTGAAAGAGGCCGTGCTAGTGAAACTAAAGGGAAAATAAGACTTAACATCTTATGTCTCACGGTGACGAGTGCAATTGTAGTGCCGCTCAGAATTTTTGGGTTTTTCAAGAATTCTGAGCGGCACTGCATTGTTATGGGCAGGATGTATCAATTACCATCAGCTG
Source organism: Leptidea sinapis (assembly GCF_905404315.1). Classification (NCBI taxonomy): domain Eukaryota; kingdom Metazoa; phylum Arthropoda; class Insecta; order Lepidoptera; family Pieridae; genus Leptidea; species Leptidea sinapis. The sequence continues at coordinate 12,430,598 of NC_066279.1, forward strand.
AACGTCCTGCTCATCTCGTACCGTCATAAAAAAAGTTACTTCACATGTCAGTTGTCGTTTCATCGGGGTTTTAACTGTTAGAAGTTAGGCTCTTGTTGATAACTTCCACAGACTCTGGACTCCTTGTGTGTAAAACAAAATCCGATTATATCCAGCTCGTACGAGTGCACTAGGTTTGAGTATATTTGCAAAGTGAGAAACCATTTAATTTACAAAAATAAAATGGCGTCATCTACAAATAATTGGAATGTAAGTAAGTAAGGCTCTCGTTGATAACTTATTCTGACTCTGGACTCGTAATGTGTAATACAGAATCCAATTGTATCTAGCTTGTACGAGTGCACTAGGTTCCAGTATATTCGCACAGTGAGAACCCATTTATTTTACAAAAATAAAATGGCGTCATCTAAATATAATTGGAAAGTATAGTCAGAAGTAAAGCTCTCGATGATAACTTACTCTGACTCTGGACTCTTAGTGTGCGAAATGCAAAACAGGATACGATCGTATCTAGCTCGTGCGAGTGAACTAGGTTTGAGCATATTCGCACAGTGAGAACACATTTAGTCTACAAAAACTGGCGTCATCTAAGAAAAATGTATAGTTAAAAGTACGATTGCACTAAGGTCGAGTATATTCGCCACCCTTTTATTTTACAAAAATAAAATGGCGTCATTTAATTAAAATTTGAAGGTACAGTTAGAAGCTAGGCTCTCGTTCATAACTTACTTGGACTCTGGACTCGTAGTGTGTAAACCAGAACATGATTATATCTAGCCCGTGCGAGTGGAGTAGGTTCCAGTATATTCGCACAGTATATGTTACAAAAATAAAATGGCATCACCTAAGAAAAATTTGAATGTATGGTTAGAAGTAAAACTCTCGCTGATAAATTATTCGGACTCTGGACTCGGGTTGTGTTAACCAGAATCCGATTGCATTCTAGCTCGTACGATTGAACTAGGGTAGAGTATATTTGCAAAATGACGACCCATTTATTTTACAAAAACAAAATGGCGTCATCTAAGAAAAAGTGGAATGAACTGTTAGAATTTCGGCACTTGCGGGTATTTTACTTTTTCTTTTCATTTTATGATGGTATACTTCAACAAATAACCTTTTCGTTACCATTTCAATACACCATTCGCTAGTTAGATCAAAATTGTAATCTAGCGCCGGCATTTGGAACCCGCACGAGGTCGCCTATGTGGTTGTCCTTGAAGAAGTTCAGAAGGTATTTCTGAGGTTCCTTTATAAATGGATATGCGGGTACCTTACCTATAACCAACCAAATTTCTTCCGGGTTCTCTGAACTAATTCTTTGGAAGTCGGTGGAACTACCGCCTGTAAAGTTTTGCATGGTAAGATCGATGTTCCTGAGTTAAATGATAAGTTGTGTCGGTTTTTTGTTCCGAACAAATACCTCCGTAACCGTAGGCATGAACTGCTTGTGGTTCAGCAGAGTCTTCTTGAAAAACACAAAGTTCTGAGCGCCACTACAATAATTGCGCTTGTCACCTTGAGACATAAGTCTCATTTGCCTAGTAATTTCACTAGCTAGCTTTCGACTAAAATGTAGTTTTCTTGTACCCACAGAAGACGCGATGCCTAGTTTGGGGTATGATAATTTGTGTTAAAGTATGTCAATATTATATTATTATTATTATTTAGATCGAAGAGAGATGGAACAGAAATATTTTTCCAATTTGTGTTGTTTACTTTTAATATCAGTTTCGTGTTGATCGCAGCCAGATGCTTGCTCCTCAGGTAAATAAGGCGTTACATTTTCATTTAAGTACGTGACTATGCGAACGAACTTAGGCTGAGATCTATAGAGCGTACTTAAACTTAACTTACATAATTCTTAGCCGAGTCTGATAAAAGGTGAACTTGTCTTTTGCATTGGACTGTGTTAGCTTAAGGCTAGCATAATTTCAGCTGTCATCCCTACTTGTGATATTATAAATGTGAATGTTAGTTTGTTTGTTACGCTTTCACGCCTAAGCCACTGAACCGATTTTGATGAAATTTCGTAAAAAAATGGAGTGAAAAAATAAATAATTTAAATTTGAAAAAAAAATTTCAGCGATGCGTGAGTCGAACTCGCGATCTCTCACGCTCCGTGCTAGCGCTATTCTACTGAGCCTGCGAATGCGAGAGGTCGCGGGTTCTAGCCACGCATCGTTCATAAATTTGTTTTCAAATTTAATTTGTAAAAATAACCAGCCTTGAATTCGGACTGGCCATCATGGTTCCTTCCTTATCGACAACAGATGAAAATTATATAAATTAACAAAAATCTTATTTTGCATCTTGAAAAATGGAATAATTTTATCAAATTAATGTGTCGTCTATGTGATCGGTCTTCGATAAATCTACGAAGATAGAACAAAATCTGGCCGTTTAAAGTGGCTCAAAATAGCGCCCAAATGAGTCGGTTACAAACAAACATACATACAGGTGAAGCTAAAAAAGCGTGTAAAAAATTGTTCAGTCCACTTTAACCTACCGGCTTGGGTGAGTTTAGCTTAATAAAGCTGAGGGAGAAATGGATTCTTTGATCTATTTTTAAGTTTTTCAGGTTCCCAAATAAAAAGGGACAAAGGTCACTTAAAATGGCATTAAACTTGAGCTAAAAATATCGTGTCTATAATTATAACTTAATTTGAATGTCATACGTAAAATGGTTAGATTAAGGATTGGTCTCCGCTGCGCTCCAACTAGATACCGCAGGCGTAGTCGCAAAGTGTGACAACTAATACTGCGCCCAAGTGGACGTACTCGCGCCAGCCTCGAACAATGTGTCACGTTGACGTGCCACATTTAAACTTGGCTAATAATTGAAACTAAGATGTCCGGTTGCGTAGTAAAACTTTGTAAAATAATACTACAAGAAATAAGAAAGATACTGGGATCACATAATACCAGTAAGTATTTGTGTTTTATTAATTTCAATGTAAAATAACACGCACACGTATCTTGCAAACTTTGAAAGATGCCACGCACATAAGCATCTAGTAGTTGCCGTAATAAAAAAGCTATTAAGCTAAGCTATAGGTAGTGCGGTATCTAGTTGGAGCGCAGCGGAGACCAATCTATAATCTAAGGTAAAATGGTTTATTTTTACACGCTATAAAATTATACTATACTTTGATGTGAAGTCAGAAATGAATTTGAATTATGTTAAAATACAATTTTTGAAGTGCTAAGTTTTCGCAAAAATCGCATCCCGCAACCCTTATCAGATCTTCTTCTGAACTCCCTTTGACCAAATAAAGATGAATAACATAGAGATTTTTTTTTAATTAAAATACAGGACGAGACGAGCACGACGTTCAGCTGATGGTAATTGATACGCCCTGCCCATTGCAATGCAGTGGTGCTCAGGATTCTTGAAAAGCCCAAAAATTCTGAGCGGTACAACAATTGCGCTCGTCACCTTGTGACATAAGATGTTAAGTCTCATTTACCCAGTAATTTCATTAGCTACGGCGCACTTCAGACCGAAACACAGTAATGTTTACACATTACTGCTTCAAGGCAGAAATAGGCGCCGTTGAACTACCCATATTCTAGCCGGCATCCTGTGCAAAGACCTCGTACGTACGCGCGCGGCGACATGCACTATTAGCGCAGCCACCTGCACGCACTCAAGCGCATAAGCACACGCCTGTAATACGAGCCATCTGTCTTCTAAACTCTGTACTTGAGGAAGCACCACAGTTTGATCTATTTGCCAGCTCGATGGAATGTTTGGTCAAAGAATGTAAGAAAAGATTTGAGAGTATGATGCATGTAAGCTCTATAAAATAAGATAACTAGCTTATAATTTTCATTGTTTGTTTTTTCTTTTGTATAATATCATTGTAACGCTTTAGATTTAATCTGTAATGTTATATTGTATCTTTAATAATAATAAATAAAATAAAGGAGCCTCCCACTGGTAAGGTGTGTAGATGAAAGTAAAAATTATTAAAATTTCTAATTCAATTTGTGATAGGTGGAGCCTGAAGAAGTATACGCAGAGGCTTTAGAGGGCAATCGCATCGATGATGGTGAAGAGGGCCATTGCTACAGCTCACCATGCATCAGCAACGGTGATTGCTGCCGAGGGCTTATGTGTTTGGAGACAGGTATGTAACTTAGATATTTTGAACACACTTGCTCGTAAAGTGAGCCTTATTACATCAAGGGCCATAGACCGAAATATAACAGGTGTGATATAAATAAAAAAAATTGTGTGTGTACTTATGTATGCACGCAAGAAGTTATACTTCTTTGGCCAAAGCAAAAATCTTTAAAATTATTTATTCCTCGTGCAATTCTACGTTTGTAGAAAGAACAATATTGTAAAAATCTTGCAATGATGGCTTTGACAATTAATTATTACATAACGAATACGGCTGTACGGGCTTGAATCCTTTGCCTGTCCTAATAATGGACGAAAAAACCAAAAAAAAACGAATGTCGCAAACGTCAGAAAATCTTAGGAACCAACTTCACCCTGTTACTTTTATATTACAGTAATGCGCGTGCATCTTAAAATTGAACTTTCATCATTTTTTCCAAGCGCGCCTTAAGAAATATAACTTTAACAAGGTATTTTAATTTTTACTTTATATATAATAATAATAATATTGACACACTTTTACACAAATTATCTTGTCCCAAACTAGGCATAGCCTGTACTATAGTTGCTAGACAACGATATATTTAACACAATATACTTACTTAAACATACATAAATACAAATAAACATCCATGACTCGGAAACAAACATTCATAGCATTCAAAACATTCATAACGACCAGTATAGCCGAGTGGTTAGCGATCCTATCTACTAAGCTAGTGGTCCCGGGTTCGAATCCCGGTAGGTGCAAGCATTTATATGATGAATATGGATGTTTGTTTCCGAGTCATGGGTGTTTATAATATGTATATATGTATGTTTATGTGTAGGTTCACATATATTTATGTATGTTTAAGTAAGTATATTGTATTAAATATATCGTTGTATTGCAACCCATAACACAGGCTTATATGCCTAATTCGGGGCAAGATAATTTGTGTAAAAAGTGTGTCAATATTATTATTATTATTATATTCATCATATAAATGATTGTACCTACCGGGGTTCGAACCCGGGACCTCTAGCTCAGTAGGCAGGGTCATTAACCACTGGGCCATAAGCATAGGGTCGTCATATAGCTTTAGTGTAGCACAACTGAAGGTCTCGTACCAGACTTTTCATCATTTGTTCTTTTCTTTCTTTTCTGGTTGTCTCTTTTGTAATATTGCCTTAAGACCATCATGTCACCTACGAGGATAGAACAGGCGCTTGGGTATGTATAGAGTAGGTACACAATAGATCCAGGGATTAAAGTATTTATGTAACAATTTATTAAAGAGATAATTTATACGTACAGATGTTACAGCTGTTGACACGTCGAAAAAAATAGCGGCAACCTGTTAGCCACTATTTTCAGCAAATGCACGCACACTTACAAAAAGTCACTAACGTATCGCGATAGTAAGACGTCACGCACAGTAAACTAATAAAACTGGCCTATTGTAATGTGTTGCCTAACAGCAATAGGCTCAATCTGGACGTATAAATTATCTAAGGAAAAACATTTGCTTAAATTTAAATTCCTTCAAATTGTGCAGACTAGCTGACTAAATCTGATATCGGATATCAGAATCCACTAATACAAGGAATCCAATTGCAATATTTTTATTTCAACGCGTTTAGCAAAATAGTCACAACGCCTCGTACAACTCTGAAAGAGCGGCATCATTCACTGCACGAATCTATCATAAATCACGTTTATGTTTTACAATAACCAAGCTTTTTTATCTAGCAACCCGTAACAAAAACCGTATAATGATACCTCGAGTATTATAAACACAAGTGGTTCGTTTCAAGTGGCCGTCGCCGGGTTTGGCGCCAAAACAGCTCAGCAAGTGGCTTCTGCGGGCGCGCGGGACGTGTTGACATATCAGAGGTTAAAATCATTGAAAATTATATATCTGTCTGTTCGCGATGAACAAAAGAAAGATTGATTTCTCTTAACGGTGCATATTTCGTCTGTCTTAACTTGGTCTTAACAGGATTAGATATTATTATAGTTTCTTGAGTATAGTTTCTTAAGAACTTTTCACATTATAAAAGAACTCGTAAAGTAACACATAATATGTAAATCTCAAATGGCGCATCAATTCTTTCATTAGAACTTTAACTCTCACAAAATACATTTAAACATTAAAAGCAACTATAAAAACGCTTTTACGCTGAATAAACCTGAAAAAGTGTCATTCGTAATTTGTTATAAGCACACTTTGGTGTTGCTACTTGAAAAGCTTTTTGCGTGAAAGCCTTACGTTTACTTTATAGCCGTGAAGCTTACGTGACTGTTAAGTTAACCTTTAGCTGAATAACTTAATTATAAAGCAAACCTTAAGTTAATCCTCGCTCGATATTAACTACTTCTTTGCTTGATATGAAATTGTTTAATTTATAAACATATACTCTACATGACATTGCATACAATCACGCATATTTTCTAGACGCTTGGGCAAAATTAAATTAGCTGTTACATTTACCAAAATAAGTCCTAACATTTATCACGGGGAGTGTTCCGAAGTGCTGTTTGACCTGATTCCTGCTACCAAATTCCACCTGGAATCAACGACACTCCATAAATTAGGATATCATCCCCACCTTTTGCCAGTGGGAGACTCCTTTGCACAGGATGCCGGCTAGATTATGGGCACCACAACGGCGCCATTTCTGCCGTGAAGCAGTAATATGCAAGCATTATTGTGTTTCGGTCTGAAGGCCGCCGTAGCTAGAGAAATTACCGGGGAAATTAGACTTAACGTCTTATTATACAAATGATTTAAGTTTTCTTTAGTGTTAATTCCGCTAATATTTGTTTTTCACACAATTCGACACGTGTTTCGGCTCTACACGAGGCATCCTCATGACGTGTTGTTTCGCCAAAATCTGACACGAGAGTCTGTTTTTTTTGAGTCTCGAATACCAATCCCTAAATTTTTTGGATTTAACATTAACAAGAGTAAATAATAAATTAGAATTCCAAATCTATAGAAAGCCGTCATATACAGATATTGCTATTCCCGCGTCATCTTGCCACCCCGTACAACATAAACTAGCGGCCTTCCGCTGCTATGTTCACAGATTAATGTCAGTCCCACTGTCCCGTGACAGCTTCGCGAAAGAACTTAATACAATATACCAAATCGCGATTTCCAACGGCTTTTCAAAACAGTTAGTGAACAAATTAATTAAAAATAAACAAAAACATTTAATTGATTCAGAACTTTATCCCGTCCCACCACAATCAAATACCAAATATGTGGGTAGTTTGACATATATTGGTCCAATATCAGATAAAATAGCTAAAATATATAGGAAAAACAAAATTAATGTGTCCTTCCGAACGAATCACAATGTCAGTCGAATATGTAATGGCAAAGATCGATTCGATTGATAATTCCGAAAAATCCGGCGTTTATAAACTAAGTTGTAACGGGGTATATATAGGTCAAACAGATCGAAATTTCGAAATTAGATTAAAACATATTGCCGCATTTAGGAATAATCATCCCGAAAAAGCACACTTCGCGAAACATTTAATTGATACAGGTCACTCACTCGTAAACAATAATAATTTTAATATTTTACATACATGTGAAAAAGGATTTCGCTTAAATTTACAGTGTCTCGTGCCAGAGTTTGGCAACACGTCCTGAGGATGCCTCGTGTAGAGGCGAAACACGTGTCGAATTGTTTGAAAAACAAATATTGGCGGAATTAACACTAAAGAAAACTTAAATCATTTGTATAATTATGGATTTCCGCAAAGTAACGCCTAATTCAATATATTTTCTTAACGTTTTATGTCTCAAGGTGACGAGCGCAATTGTAGTATCACTCAGAATTTTTGTGTTTTTCAAGAATCCTGAGCGGCACTGCATTGTAATGGGCAGGGTGTAACAATTACAATTAACTGAACGTCCTGCTCGTCTCGACTCTTATTTTCATAAAAAAACCAATTGGATATATTTCGTTGTTCCTCCACAATGCGGTTTTCAAGGAACTTGCTTCCACGTACAACTAAGCCGTGAAATGAACTTCCTTCTCCAGTGTTTTCAGAAGGATACGACAAGGGTACCTTCAAAAAAGCGTACACCTCTCCCCGCGTCCCCTCTTTCATAAAAAAGTCATGTAACTAAATCAAAACAAGATGACAGAAAATAAATTTAAGAAAGTTTATAAAAGATTTGTTGTTCGAAGGAATATAGTTTTGTTAATGATATAATAATAGCTTGGTCATGTTTTTGTAAACAAAGTTATTCTATTTGTATATTCCTGATATTAAATATTATATAAATAAACGTACATAAATTATACATCTAGATAGAGCCTTTAACTGCTAGACAACCAATAAAAACTGGCATGATTTATTACTTTAGTGTGCGTGATAAGCTACGTCTTACACTCACGAATTGCATGTCAGTTTGTTTTATTGCTCAAAAAAGAGGTTAACTGTCTGCTTAAATTTTTTTCGATGTCTCAGCTGCCACAGTCTATCTAGATCTATAAATTGATCTAAGTAAATAAAGTACTTTTAGGGATTTACAACTTGTGTAATTGTAGCAGCTGCATTTTTAAATTAGGTTCTTGCGTAAAGTTACATTTTTATTATTCTTTATTTAACCCGATGCCCGGCGCCTGCTCTCGCCCTCACTCGCACCGTACGCCGATTACACCCGAGCTATGACGAATTCCGAATCATCTTTGTACTCGTTTGTCCTGCTTGATTTTCTTGACTACGGCATAAATACTCTTTCATATTATATGTCTACTAGCTGACTCAACAGACGTTGTTCTGTAGCTGTTGTTATAATGAAATTGTTTCACAGCGGAACTGTCAAACCGTGCGTCATTAAATTCTCTCACAGAAAATATGTCCATACAAAACAAATATTGGAAATAAAACTAAACAAAAGAACTAAACTGCACTCCATGAAGTAATCCGCATCTAATTCCGTTCGTTACTTTAGGAGTGCATCGCGGACAAACAACGTGTCACGTAATTTATATATATTAAGATGTTCAATATTGACTACTTCAAGTAAAATAGCAATTCATTTTGTATTTACACCTTTGAACGTTTTTAAACACTCAAAATGCTACTATATTATACTTAACTACTTAGCTTACTCACTTAACTTTTAAAAACACCTGCCTTTAAAAGTACTTCAACTTAACTCGATTGAGCTCTCGTTAGATCTCTCAACTTGAATTGCAAAAGTTTTAAATTAAACCTTATAGCATGGAACATGATTGCGTTTTGAATTAATCGTTTGTTTTAAGTAAAAGTTTCCCGTACAACTTTGTGTAGAAGGGCGTGGTAATCTAAACACACTTAGAACTCACAATAAGTAATGAATACCCGAACTAAGCACTCAAGTTAATATTATACGGAATGACAGCCAACCATATTACTGCTAGCAAATGTTAGTTGGCACCACTGACTTATATATATTTTTTTTATGGAATAGGAGGACAAACGAGCGTACGGGTCACCTGGTGTTAAGTGATCACCGCCGCCCACATTCTCTTGCAACACCAGAGGAATCACAAGAGCGTTGCCGGCCTTTAAGGAAGGTGTACGCGCTTTTTTTGAAGGTACCCATGTGGTATTGTCCCGGAAACACCGCACAAGGAAGCTCATTCCATAGCTTTGTAGTACGAGGGAGAAAGCTCCTTGAAAACCGCACTGTAGTGGACCGCCACACATCCAGATGGTGGGGATGAAATCCTAACTTGTGGCGTGTCGTGCGAAGGTGGAATTCGGAATATAATATGTAATACCACTGGAAAGGCTGTTCCATATGTTTGACAGCAATTTTTTGTGCCTATTTGAAGTGCCACTCGCGAGCGTCCAGAGAACTAATTTTGACGTATCATACAAATGGCGGCGAAGAAAAGAACAACACTCTGAAGTAGTTTTACATTTTGAATTCATTTCGTTCGTTTTCCGTGTTCTTTATAGTTCAAGAATCATCGTAATAAAGTACACAATTTGTTTTTGTAAATAGTTTCCCTCCATCTATCGATGTTTGCTGATGTTGTCATCACTGGTTTTAGTTCCGCAGACTCTCGCTACATGGCCAACAGCGCCAAGTGGTATATAGTAGAGGCAGTGGTTGGCCCGTTATACGTTATGGGTACTATAAAAAGAAGCACGTACGTTTAAAGGCTGTAAAGAGAATGTGAGTGGCGGTGATCACTTAACATCAGGTGTCCCATACGCACCCTTATCCTCCTTTTAAAAAAATTTTTTGGCACTACTCAAGAAATCTCATTCTAATGTAACTGTATGGGAAATGTTAGAACCTGGATAAAATCCCAACCACTTAGGAACCCAATAATTTAATAATGGACAATACCCTATAAATTGATTCCCTTGATAGTTTCGAAATATACGTTGTTGCGACATAAACGGCCGTATCTTTTTTACATTAACTTTAGAAGTTTGATTTTTTACAGTTTCAAGAGACTGTAGACTTGGGTATATCGTGTAATAATATTTTCAGCCACAGACTTAGAATATACTAGCGTATAAACGAACAGACCCGACCCGATAATGCATGTAAAGTTTTGGATTGGCTTTTGAGATTATTTTTTTTTGTGATGAATGGAAAGATCATATTTGTTTTATAATAAAACTATTTTTTCTTCGCAATAATTCAAAAGTTATTTCAAAATAAAAATTAATTATTGAATCCAGCACCGAAGACACGCCGACAACTCCCGAACAAACCCGACGCGTGTGACGTCATGTTAGTTTTCACTCATTGCAGTTTTTAATTGTTTATAATTAATTGAAAAATGTTTTTTTTTTGCTTTAAATATCAATATTACCATTATAATAAAAAAAATCAATATTTTTTTTTTCATAACCCGATTGTCAATGTGTTTGTTAGCTAATTTTATATTCTAAATACCTACTATGGGGCTAATGCCAATCGAGGCTGACTTTTTACGACTTGTCAATCAAAATCGGTTCACAATAGATTCGCTTACCTTTCCTATCTTGCTGTACCTCCGTTATAGATTTTGTTCTCTCTCCACATGCTCTGTTTGTCTATACGCGAATATATAGTAACTCTTTGTGTCAAGTATGTTTTAGGTAGAAATTACTACCAACCGAACAACTTACTATAACCGACCAATAATACATCGCGTTAGGATTGAAGAAGGTACTTATGAATACCGCATGTCGTATTTTTTCATAATAAAGTATAAAATAGTAATAGTATAAATTATACGCATCACCAAATAGCGAGGTATATTTAATTTCACAGCAAATTACCTCTAAATACCATCTTAAATATTCATATTAATTTCGCAGTTCAAAGAACATTCACTTATGAAATAATATGCCCGTTTTAGTTCCGAGCGATGTTGTAAAGGTAAATTTAATTGGAAGCAATCTACGTTCAAACACAGCGGAAAGCCTAGAAAATACTTGGCATATTATTTTGTTGGGTATTTTGTTCATATATTTGTTGGAGAACCGTCATTCTCGTTGGCATCAGCCTAGCTAAACTCAATAAGAAATAAAGGAATGTGTGGTTTTATGAAACCACGTTAAACGTTTTTTTCACGTTATACACGGTCAGCTGCTGCGAACTATAGACGCGCCGCCCGACCGTGACGCGATATGCAACACACAGGCGAAAAAGTTTGAGACGATGTAATAAAAGTTTCACTTTAAAAAGCGATTCTATGAAACATGCAGTCATTGGTAGATTGACAGATGACAGCTATGATCTTGTAAAAAACGGAGGTAGCCGAAATCCACTATGTATTAAGCAACTGTTTGCTTTCAAACCTAACCGGATTATACGTCGCCATAATATTGTAATTACTATTTCAAACTTATGTCAAATGACTGCACGTTTCATACTAAACTAAATAGATAATACCTAGTATTTACATCCTCTTTGGTTGGCATTGTCATTAGTAACTTGGTGTTTAAGCAGTTGACATTAGGGTAAAATGTGACCACAGAACACAATGATCAACGCTTTCCACTATTTTAATTAACTACCCGGTTAAAATATTATCTCTAGATCTGACATCGATGACGTCACATCCTCGCTTTGTTACGACGTGCAAAACTACAATTTAACATTATTATTGTCGCATTTTCTAGCAAATTCCTTAATGTGCTTATGAACATATATTTTTTTATGAAAATAAGGTACGAGACGAGCAGGACGTTCAGCTTAATTCTTGAAAAACCCCAAAAATTCTGAGCGACACTACAATTGCGCTTGTCCCTTGAGACATAAAATGTTAAGTCTCATTTGCCCAACAATTTCACTAGCTACGGTGCCCTTCAGACCGAAACACAGTAATGCTTACACATTACTGCTTCACGGCAGAAATAGGCACCGTTGTGGTACCCATAATCTAGCCGGCATCCCGTGCAAAGCAACCTCCCGCTGGTAATAATATACAACATTTTCAAGAATATTTTGAGATGCAACAGTCAAAATGCTTATTTCTTTAAATTTTTCTTTTTATGATTCTTAAGGACCTAGGTTATAAGTGGCGCAAGTAGTCCTCTTCTGCAGCACAAATATGGTATTAATATCGGCTGCACTGCCCTATAACATTATAAAATAGGACATAATACTGTGAAAATAATAATGTAAACTAGTCGCGCCGTATCTATGTTAGATGATGATGATGAGATAATTTATTTACATTTCTCTCCTTGTGAGTCTGTCGTGAAGTTACAAAGACAGGAATATAATAACACGGAATATATAACAAAACAGATCTCTCTGTTTTGTTTTTTTGACAACAGATATCTCTATAATGATAATATTAATCTTATTTGAAAATAATATTGGACGAGACTTGTAAATCAAGAACAAAATAGCCGAGAACTTTTATTTGGAAGATGGCTGCCTTTTTATGACAATAAGGGACGAGACGAGTAGGACGTTCAGCTGATGTTACCATGGTGTACTTCATAGTATTCTTCATACACCTGAAATTCTGAGCAACACCATAATTACGCTCGTCACTGAGAAATGAGATTTTAAGTCTCATTTGCGAATTAATTTCGCTAGCTACGGCGCACTTCAGACCGAAACACAATAATGCATACACATTACTGCTTCACGGCTGAAAAAGGTCCCATAATCTAGCCGGCATAAGTTCAGTAATGTAAAAGAAATATTTACAGTTAGCTTAGTTTTAGCCTAATTTAATAAAGTTTATTTGACGTTGACTTGTGGGCCTTTAAGTTGGGGAGTAGGTATACTCTATGCATGAAGTTCTAAGGTCATATCGGTTCGGGAATTTGCAGCCTTTTGCAGAATTCAGACTTTTCCTGATTTGATTCCACAAAGTGGGTGTGCGATAGAAGAAGTTTCTGGCAAAACGCGCTGTTCTAGAATTCCTAAGTTCGATATGATGGGGGTGGATTTACTATTAGTTCCCTCCTCCTCCTCGTGTCGTATTCCTCATTGCTGAAGGTCGTGATATCTCTGTGGATTCAACTTTTTGACAATAGTTCGCCATTCGTGTCTATCTTTGGCTACGTGCAGTGCATCATGAAGTCCGGTATCCAGAGATGTGCGGATTTGGTCAGAGCATGTTATAGAGCTGCGACCTATAGGGCGTCGTCCGTCTACCTTCCCACTTACTGTCAGTTGTTCGAGGTTGTGGTCATCTTTTCTGGCGATATGTCCAAAGAACTCTAAGATTCTACGGAGGCAGATGGATCAGATCCTGGATTTTACACCTAGAGTGTTAAGGATGGATTGGTCGGTGCATAATGCTATCCAAGGGATTTGGAGCATCTTCCTCCAGCACCAATCCGATCTCTATCGGCCTTCTTTAGTGTCCATGTCTCAGCCTTAGGAGAAATATTTTTAAAGCAAATAAATGCGTAGGTATACTATATATAAAATAAAATGTCTGGAAAACTTAATCTCGAAGTATATTTTCACTAAAATACCAGCTCATTAATTCATCTTATATTCGCAGTTAAAAAGAACTTTCATTTGTGAATTATTACGCTTAATTAAATTCCGAGCGATGTTGTAAAAGTTAATTGAATTGAGAATAATCTTTGTTCTTGCTTCCACGCGACGGAAATTAATTTGTAAATTACTTTGAATAATAATTTTCTAGTGATGTATTAATTTATTATTAACTAGTTGACCCGACAGACGTTGTTCTGTTCATAATAAAAAAAAACTCTTGCGGATGGAATTTTGGAAAATCCGTTCTTCGTTGACCTCTACTCGTTGAAAAGAATATTCCTACCAAATTTCAAATATTTAGCTCTAGTGGTTCCAGAAATATCGTGATTTTAGATCTTCTGTGATATTATCTGTACTATTATTAAAATATATAAATAAATAAATTAAGAGGTTTGCATTGTCGTTTGTTGTTTTGTCGACGTTCCATTGTGTGTCTTCTATCGTATTTATCACGGGGAGTGTTCCGAAGAGCTGTTTCATCTGATTCCTGCCGTCGAATTCCACCTACGCACGACACGCCACAAATTAGGATATCATCCCCACCATCTGCATGGGTGACGTTCGGTTTTCGAGAAACTTTCTTACACATACCACAAAGCTGTGGAATGAGCTTCCTTGTGCGGTGTTTCCGGGACGATACGACATGGGTACCTTCAAAAACGCGTACACCTTCCTTGAAGGCTGGCAACGCTCATGTGATTCCCCTGGTAGTGCGGCGGTGATCACTTAATAAATTATTATCATCACTTAATTAATACCAGGTGACCCATACGCTCGTTTGACCTCCTTTTACATAAAAAAAATATTAAAGGTAAAGTGTGTAGTCTGGATCTACTGAATCGATTTCTTTCGATTTCGAAATTCAATAACCAATAGAAATATTTTTAAGTGTCATAGGCTATTATTTATAACCCGAAATTAGTTAAAATATTATTACTAACCCGAAAAATGACAAGACTTTTTCGTGGTAGTCGGATTTGAAGTAAGTCATTGAAAAAACGGTAAACAAAAATATTCATAAAAAAAAAACCTTAACAATGAGAGATATATTATGATTGTTTTGTATAATATATGCATGTGATAGCATTAGAACCCCAACTATTATAGTTAAGGCTGGGGACTGAGCCAACGGCCTTGAGAAATCGAGCGGAGCTAGGTAACCTATCTCGCACAAGATCGCCATAGTTTAAATTCAGAATTAGAAGCATTCTTAATTTATTACAAGCATAATACAATTTTCTTTACAAAACTAACAAACCTATATCATGTTAAATAGTATTTGTGTACAATTAATAAATTTTCGTAATTTTTTTTATCTAGATTGAATGAATGGCATAGCTCCAACTGTTAGGGGTTGCAAAGTTATGGGTATTCTGGTGATTTTTTTCACACTGTCTATAAAAAATAGAATTAATGTAAAAAAAAAAGAATTTTCTTGTCATATTCTGTTGGTACACAATTATTTTTTGTAAAATTATAAACTTTATAGAAACCGCCAAGAAATGGTTCAATTATGCGCTATTTTGGCGTTCTTAGGATAGCGGCCTTAACTGGTAAATACAGTCACGGGTAACAACTAGTTACTTATGTATAAATTTTGTTAATAAATGGAAGTGTAAATTAAAGTAACATTACAGCTACTATAAATATTTGCTTTATCTGTTAATCGTATTATTTAATAAAGTTCCTTATTATAAGCTAGGTATATTAGTTAGATAAATATTATTTAGGTTTATGTGATTCATTATTAACATTGTATTGAAATTAAATTACAAAACAAACGGAAATCACTGGTTGGCTCTGCACAGGTTTTCCTAGTTCATTTTAAGATATAAATTGTACAAGTTATTTTAGGCACCAGGAAGAAATGTTTGTAATTAATTATGAATAAAACATGAATGTAATGTCTGAAATGAATGAATACTATAAAAACACCCTTCATTATGGTAGTTCTTTTAAAATTTACGTTATAGGGTTAGCATTTAGAAAAACGATTATTCCTTACCAGACCCAAATATTTAAAATTTCATGCTACTTTAAAACCTTAAGACTTTCAAACAACCGTTTTTACTTATTTTATACCCTTACGGGTGAAAATTTCAATGATCCCTTGTCATTGTTCACTTCATTCTAGAAACCACATATATCCCTCGCCATTTAGTCTCTGCATTGGTGAATCAGTAAGTCTGGCAGAGCAAGAGTCTCACATAGTGAAAAGTGGTGAAGCAACCGCCCATGGACATCAGTAACACCAGTGGTCGAGAGATACGATGCTTGCGTTTAAGTTGGTCGTATTCCCTTATCTTGAAGATACTTATGTGGTATCGGTTCGGGAAACCTGAAAGCAAAAACAAAAGCATTATATAATCATCATAAACATTCCAGCCGGAAGACGTCCACTGCTGGACAAAGGCCTCCCCCAAAGATCGCAATGGCGATCGGTCCTGCGCTGGCCTCATCCAACGTATTCCGGCGATATTGACTAGATCCTCGTTCTATCTTGTATATATATATTACAATATTATAAGTATTACTATGTATCAACCATGTCAATGATATTAGATCAAAATTTACTACGAAATGACGAGAGTAGAGTTTTTAAAACTTCTGCAGTAGATTTACCAGCAAAGTTGATCTAGAATACACAGCTACCCTTATGCAAAAATATCTGAAGAGAAATGCTAAGCTTCAAGATGCAAGATCAATACATTGTGAAAGATGTCATATTTTGCCAAAATCAAAAGAAATTATAAGTTCAGAAATGTAACAGTACGTTTGATATGATAATTCATCATGTCACACGATGAATACCACTTAAATAACTCCTACGTTTATTGAAAATTTTTAACTAAAATGTTACTTACTAATCCTATTATGCTAAATTACAAAGACAGCTCTTTCTAAATTATATAAGAAGTACTATACAGTTTAGGATAAATTATTTTTAGGATTGAGGTAAATTACCTATTCCCCGTCGCGAACGTTTGTGTAACTTTTTTCACGCGAGTAAATAAGAGTTAGTCACATAGTTTGACGGACATATGGCCGTTGGGGCAGTAAAGTCATCGAATGGCGACCACGTACCGAAAGACACAGTGTTGGTAGGGCCCCCACAAGATGGACGATGATCGGGTAAAGATCGCCGGAATACATTGGATGAGGGCAGCACAGGACTGATCGTCGTGGAAATCTTTGGGGGAGGCCTTTGTCCATCAGTGGACGTCTTCCGGCTGATGATGAAATGAGGATTTGATCCTGTTTCGCCCCGAGTTTTTGTCCCACATTCCTGTTTCGTCCCACGCTGATTTTTATTCCTGTTTCGTCCCACTGTTTAAAATATTATTTTTGTACAGCCAGAAAAAAAAATGTGAATTACAACAATATTCTAGATATATATAAGAGCAATAGTTTACCCAAGACCAGACGATGATATATTACAGGATATTATGTTCTTGAAGATTGCGGCACAGCTGTCTTAGGTTGTCTCAAAAATATAACGATAAAACGTGGCACAAAAATATCATAAACGGACCAAGTACATAGTAAAATTATCTTGATTCCGAAGTCCATGGATCAAGATGAAGGTGGAGAAAGCGGGAGATAAAAGTTAGGATTTGAAGCCATAAACTTGCTTGTTTAGCGGGCACACGTTGTATACGTTTTTTTTAAAGATATTGAGTTTTTAAACCAATTTATATAACAATTTGAATAAGTAAAATTTGAATTAATTAAAAGGCTCCTGTTTCCAATATTGATTACTGGTATTGAATACCTACTTGTTGAGTTCATTAAAAATATTTATCGTCAAAAATATGATTTTTAAAATATTTTGTATGCTGTCCGTACAAAACATGTTGTAAAACACATAAATTACTACCCGGGGCGAATAAGGAACAAAAAGTGGGGCAAAACAAGAATAAAATAATAAATTACTCATTATTCTTATTTTAGAGACGAAACAGGAATAAAATCTGGGGCGAAACAAGAATTTTTTGTGAGGGGCGAAACTTTGCGGGTCGAAACAGGAATAAATCGAAATGAGTGTTACAAGATCGAGCATATTATCTTTATTCATTATACGGAGAAAATATTAATAAAAAAATCAACTATCGTATTAAAGCAGTGTAATACTATTTTGTATTTTATACACAAGGATACCTACATCGGTAGGGACAATATGACGTCGTTATATTTTGTTTGTTTTGCTTCTGATTTCATTCTGAGTTTTGAGCTAAGCTACTGTAGTTATAGGTTTTATACTAACCTGAGAAATTATAGTGATCAGTCATACAATATTTCCTGGCAAGATCCATCCGCTGCATGGTCATATCCAGGCATGCAACCAGCTATGAAATTTGCCATAGGAACAGCATTTCTATAAGTGTCACCAATTTCTGTTGTCTCTTCAATGCAGTTATTACCATCTGTAGCATCTTGGTATTCAAACATTATCTCCTCGGTTGTAGTTTTACTAAATTTTGATGGAATATTTTCAAAATCATCACCATAAGAGGTGATAGCACTGATCCCATCATTTCCATCATCCATGTTAGTCTGTGTAGTATTCCTCAACACTCCACATTTAATACTTGTGAAGACACAGAAATATATTATTGAGTTTATCATTTTGTTCGACACATTTGTTGTAAGTGTGGTTGTGAGTTATAATTGATAATAATTGCTTTTATTTATGTTTGCAGACGGAAGTCAGATAAGAATATTGATAGGTACATAAAGTATCAAATGAGTGCAACGTTAAAATAAAAGCTTAGGCCAAAAAATATGTCTCATATTTTCAAAAGAAAGAAAATATAAAATATAGCCTAGTAAAGCATAATCTCGATAAACTAAAATAGAAAGGGATTAGAAAATATTTGTTGTTATATATAACAAATAACTCCCTTTATTAATTGATTTTTATAATATACTAGCTGCCCCGACAGACGTTGTTCTGTAGATAGTAAAAAAACAACTGTTTTATATTTCAAAACATCAAAAATTATTTCGTAAATATGCTCCCTGTTGTTGGAATGAAATTGTTTCACAGCGGAACTGTCAAACCGTGCGTCACTAAATTCTCTCATAGAAAATATGTCCATACAAAACAAATATTGAAAATAAAAATATTTATGGGTCCCAAATCGAAATAAAAACTACCCTATCTCTCAAGTTGGACCAAACTGCACTCCATGAAGTAATCACCATTAAAATCCGTTTATTAGTTTAGGAGTCGATTGAGGACAAACATTGTGACACGAGATTTATATATATTAAGATTAACTAACAATAAGGCTACGATTTTTGATGTTTTGTATGTCACGATCTTGTTGACAATAATTATTGGTGTGCTAGATCATATCACTAGCTAATGGATACATACATAATGAATATATTTTGCCCACAACTTCATTTGTGAATTTTTATCACGCATCTTTGTTATATCATAAAAATTTCTTAATAAAGTGTCCCCTAAGTCCTTTTCTAAACAAGGTACTCGTATCTAAAATTTTATGATTGGCTATGGCGGGAATCGAAACAAACAAACATTAAATAATTTGTGTTCTGTTTTACACTGTTATCGTTTGTACGCGTATTACAAACAGCCTCTTAGTTTTAACAACAAAAGATTTGCTGTGCCCGCCGTTTATCGCGATCACAAGAAATAATAACAGTGTCTGTGAAAAGTTTGACAATCAGAAGTTTATATGAAGTATTGTAAATGTAATGGAAAGTCAATGATAGACGTTATTTTGCATTGTTGGTACTACTTTTGGCAATTCAACGATTTTAAAAATTTCCTTAGGGCTACTTTGGTAGCAATCATCATTTATTTTGATTATTCTATGTGTATGTCGGTTTTTGTTATGTGTAAAGTATTTTTGTCATCATTAAGAAATGGTTATATGATAAACATTTCTAAAAATTGAAATAGTTTTTATTCTGTGATCAGACGAATTCGATATCGAAATTCTTATCGAAATTTCGTGAATATAATATAGCGAGTGTAATTTCAGTGCACATAAGATGGCCAAAATTATACTACGTTTGAAAGTCAAGAGAGAATTTACCGCTTTTTATCCTTTACTATTTTGTTGTATCTCCTATTGATATATTATTACCGAAACACAATAATGCTTACACATAACTACTTCACGGCAGAAATAGGTGCCGTTGTGGTACTCGTAATCTAGCCGGCATCCTGTGCAAAGGAACCTCCCACTGGTATTACTGAAATTCTTCTCTATCGAATGCTTTGTTCGTCTATACGCTATAGTCCGACGACTTCATGTGCGACCGTCAGGGAAGAGAAACGCGTGAGACTTTCGTAACCCGCTCCCCGCTGACTTCTTATTATCCCCGCCACCGTCTGTCACCCAGTGAGACGGTCGCTCATGTAGTTGTCGGACTATATGTATGATATTGTCTAAGCCTGACACTAATTCAATACGTGGTGCACCTAAACACGAGGCATCCTAATGAGCTGTTGACTCGCCGAATTCTAGAATGAAATTTTTCATTTGTATCATTTAAATAATATCGTTATTATATATATATATATTATATATATATATATATATATTTTCCACAATACAACGCCCAATTCAATAAATACATAACGTAACGGACAGATGGGACGATTTTATCAAGTAATGTTATTGGGTGTGGGCAATGACGCACTCGGGGTTAATCTGACATCGAATTTGTGATTTGATGCGCGGTTGTCTATTTCACAGTAGGTCAGGTCAAGGTTGATTATATCTACATAAAAAGCATTTTCTTACAAAGAATGACAATGAAATTAACGATTTTTTTTTTTTATGACTATAAGGAACGAGAAAAACAGGTCGTTCTACTGATGGTAATTATACGCCCGCCAATTACAATGCAGTGCCGCTCAGGGTTCTAGAAAAACCCAAAAATTCGGAGCGGCAGTACAATTGCGCTCGTCTCCTTGAGACATAAGATGTTAATTCTCATTTGTCCAGTAATTTCACTAGCTACACCGCCCTTCAGACCGAAACACAATAATGCTTACACATTACTACTTCACGGCAGAAATAGGTGCCGTTGTGGTACTCGTAATCTAGCCGGCATCCTGTGCAAAGGAACCTCCCACCGGTAGTACTGAAATTGAAATAATTTTACTAAGGCTGGGGTTGCATCAACTAATTTTAGCAATAACAAACATGTTAAGGTACCGGTTAAACAAAAAATTGTGTTGCACCATTTGACAATAATTTGATGACGTCATAACTTTAACTTTTAATCGTAACCGCCGGTTTAAACTTTTGTGAATGTTAAATAAATAAATAGCGACCTGTCAAAAGTTTCAATTAAATATTCTACCTATATTGACTTGATATTTCACTTTTTAACTTTAACTATGCCAAGTAATACGACGGTGCAACACATTCTGCAGTCTATGTTAAAGTCAGCGTTACTGATAACGATAAATATTTAAACCATAACTTCACATTATATAACAGCTAATAAGATGCAACCCTGCCTTAGACTTAACCTAGATACATAATATGTCTATAAAAAATAAAAAATTGTATTTTTAACCAACTTCGAATAGGAGGTGGTTCTCAATTCGATTGGTATATTTTTTTTTGTATGTACACCGATTACGCTGAAATTTATGATCCGATTTTCGTGATTCTTCTTTAGTTTGATGCCGAATGTGTGCCATTTGGTCCCATAAAAATAGTTTGGCCCGGTAGTTTTCATTTTATGAATATTTTTGTTTACGTGGATGATGTAATTAAAGTTTGTATACTGCTTTTTTAGGAGTGTTCATTTAGTTTGTTTATTAATTATTATTATTATTAACCCGTTTTCTGATAAGTGGGTCTTAAGCTACCTGTCATTCATAACTAACTAAAGTTCTTCACGATATTTTAGTGTCTCACAAGAACGTGAAATAGGGGATCTATATTGTGGGTGTGGGTGGGAAATGACGCACTCGGGGTTAATGTGACATCGAATTTGTGATTTGATGCGTGGTTGTCTATTTCACAGTAGGTCAGGTCAAGGCTGTATATATCGATATATACATAAAAAGCATTTTCTTGCAAAAAATTACAATGAAGTTAATTATTTTACTAAAATTTACATAATTTTACAATTATTTAACCTACATACATATGTTTATAACTAGCTGACCCGACAGACGTTGTTCTGTACGTAATAAATATAATAATAATACTTCTTAACATTAAGAATTATTTCGTAAAATATGCTCCCTGTTGTTTGTCACGTTTGTTATAATAAGATTGTTTCTCAACAGAACTGTCAAACCGTGCGTCAATAAATTCTCTCATAGAAAATATGTCCATACAAAACAAATATTGGAAATGAAAATAATTATAGTGCCAAATCATTTCATATTTATTCAACCTTGTAAACCTTCCCTGGACTTCCACAAATAATTCAAGACCAAAATTAGCCAAATCGGCCCAGCCGTTCTCGAGTTTTAGCGAGACTAACGAACAGCAATTGATTTTTATATATATAACTAATAAGAATTTGTATTTTATATTTTAGTTAGTATTTTTAAAAGAATTAGATTTTTTAATGAAAGATGAGATCATATATTAGTCGCGTATATATCTATTGATAGGATCATACTCTCTTGGAGTGATCCAAGTCTCTTGTGAAAGAGCGATGCCACAGTAATGTTATCTAACTACTGTTAGTTATTTATGTTACTGCTGTTCCAACTCGACTCTGTCATTGGAAATAATACCAAAGGCAGGCCTGTCAGCCTAGAGTATTTTATTTTCAATTACTTACTTACTTGAGCTTCTTTCTAGTTTTGTGTCTAGTATTATATATTTTCCAAGTAAAGGAAACACATTACAAAATAAATAAGCAATGGATAAATACCATCATATATCATACTTTTATAATGACGCTCATGTCTTTGAAATATAGTCTAGCCTCTATGGGTATTATAAAAACAGCACTCGCCAGCTACTAGCAAACTTTCAACTAAAATTCTCTACTTTTCTTCATAGCTTGAGAGTGGGAGGCTCCTTTGCACAGGATGTCGGCTAGATTATGGGTACCACAACGGCGCCTATTTCTACCGTGAAGCAGTAATGTGTAAGCATTACTGTGTTTGGGTCTGAAGGGCGCCGTAGTTAGTGAAATTACTGGGCAAATGAGACTTAACATCTTATGTCTCAAGGTGACAACCGCAATTGTAGTGCCGCTCAGAGTTTTTGGGGTTTTCAAGAATCCTGAGCGGCACTGTATTGTAATTGGCAGGGCGTTTCAATTACCATCAGTTGAACGTCCTGCTCGTCTCGTCCCGTATTGGCATAAAAAAAAGAAAATTACCCAATATTAGCTGAAACTTCGAAATAAAAAAAAATATTCTGCGCACCTTACTATTAAAAAAATTGTTTTGAATGAAGTGGAAAGTGCTCATTAATAGTATATTATACACCAAGGGAGTAAGGCACTGTATTACGTCGTGGGCGTCATAATAGATCGTAATAGACCTGAACGATAGAGTTAACTAATGAGCGAAGCGTGGCAGTTATAAAGCTGTGATAGGTTCAATGATGATCTAAGAATGTAGTTAATAATTCTAATATTTATATTCTGAATTATACTTTCCTAAATTCTTTTTTTAAAGAACTTAAGGAACATTTGTTTACAGATGAAGGTGGGAGATGTCTCCCGCCGTTTACTGGTCAAAAAATGGGCGAAATATGCAACCGTGAAAACCAATGCGAGGCTGGACTTGTCTGCGAAGAAGTAGTTCCAGGTACATATTAATTATATAGGTATAATTTATATTAGATAAAAATAATAGTCAATTCAAGAAAAATTGTAATTTGCTGTAATTCAATTTAAGAAGAAAGAATAAACATGTTTATACTTATTCATAATATTGTTTATTATAAAAAAAAATATACATGTAATTGTAGGAAATAAGATTTAATTGTAATAAAAATTATAATAAGAATAAATTTACGTGGATTTAACTCGTAAATGCAGACAAAAAAGCCAAAGGCTGAGAAAAATTATATAATAAAAATTCGAGTTGGACTCCGGGAGTGGCGGCAGAAGTGAAAACTTGAAAATTAACGTTGTGCATTTTTGAATATTTCAGAATAGTTAGGGTATAATAAATTGGCGCTTGAATTGCTTTATTTATCAGTATAAAAATACTAGCATTTATGTGGTTAAGTACAATATTCATTTATTACGCTATCGTACACAAAACTGACAATTTAAATAACATAAAAAATCAAACACTCCAGAACTATTCAAATTATTTTACATAAAAAATTTTTTCACTCAGAAAACTCAACTTTCATCCATAATTTCAACTACTGTCCTACGAACTTTCGCTCAGGTCACGTGCCCTGACGCGAGTTTAAAATTTTATACTCATCCCAAGAAAAGTGCTCAGCGGTACTAAATATGTTTTCACTTCAATAATAATAATAATATGGATATTTAAGACCCTTATTCATTGGCAGGAGAGATGCACGTGTGTCGCCCACCTTCGACCGGCCGCAAGCAATATAACGAGGACTGCACAACATCCAGCGAATGCGATATCAGCCGTGGCCTGTGCTGTGTCATGCAACGTCGTCACCGCCAGAAACCGAGGAAGGTGAGTTAGCATCACATCAGTTGTTGGATAATTACACAGAATTAAAAAAATACTGTTGCATCCCATTAAATTCTTGATAATGTTATCTTTGTATGCTCATAGGCACATTAGTCAATTTACTACAACCTTTGCTTTTTATGACAACCAGTGGGAGGCACCTGCTGCACAGGATGCTAGATTATGGGTACCACAACGGCGCCTATTTCTGCCGTGAAGCAGTAATGTGTAAGCATTTCTGTTTCGATCTGAAGGCCGCCGTAGATAGTGAAATTACTGGGCAAATGAGTCTTGACAACTTATGTCTCAAGTTGACAGTCAGTTATAGTGCCGTTCAGAGTTTTAGGGTTTTTCAATAATCCTGAGCGGCACTGCGTTGTAATGGCAGGGCGTATAAATTACCATTAGGTGATCGTCCTACTCATCTCGTCCCATATTTTCATAAAAAAAGCTTTTGAAATGAACAATTAACTACATTTTCTTAACATTTTCAGAGCTGTGGATACTTCAAAGAGTCCCTCGTATGCATTGGGCCCGTTGCCATTGACCAGATTCGAGACCTGGTCCAGCATACTGCGGGAGAAAAACGCATTGGCGTCTTCAGAATGCATTAAATTCATTTAAATATTTCGAAAATTCCCCTTCTTTCACTATTCCATTAATTTATGAGTAATATAATATGAGCTATAAATTGAAATAAAATTTTTGCTTTGTTGTGACACTTCATTAATTTATGAATAATTCAATCTAATGCATCGCTTTGAAATGAATTCTTTAACATCGATTCCAATTTTCTCTATATGTTTGGTAAAGATATCTTCGTTTTGGTTTTTAATCTATTTATTCATAATATCAATTCAACTAAGAAATGATACAACATAAAATCAATATGCATTTAGAATGAATTTCTAAAGAAGAAATGTCATAAATTAATTTATGGCCTTTTATGTTCGTATCATTTCTGAGTCAAAAATTTAAAATATTATTCATTTTTTAAATTTGAAGATGAATATCGCAACCTTATAGTGTTCCACGGTTCACATTTAACGATATCATAAATAAATGAATTAATATGTTGCATTAAAAACTGAATAATATTATGAAACGGTGACAAAACATATCGATATAACGCTTCGAAAAACGGTTAACCGAGAAACATTTTATTTATAATGAAGTAAAAAAAAACCCTAAAAATTATTGTAGTAAGATATATTTTCCTTTTCAAATATATGTATAGATGTAGTACATATTATTAATAATATTTTAACTTCACTTATGAATGTTGTGTTATAGGATTTAACGTTTAAATTTAAATAAGGTAATGGCTGAGGCATTTATATAGATTTAACAGATAAGGTTATATTTAAATTAATTTTAATTAGTAATTAACATAAATTTGAACGATACATATCATATATTAATGCCATACATATCAATTATACGTGTAAGTGTTAAAAGTACGCAAAATTAATGCATATTTTTGCGGATTTTTGTCTCATAGCTTAAGATGTAATTGCGACTTTTAAAATCTATTTTTCTGCCGGACTTGTTAAAGATATTTAATATCTTCTTAATGTTTGTTGGCCTACAGACGGATGAGTCTTCTTACTAATAGATAAGCGTAGCGTCGTAATTTTAAATATATGTGTTATATTACATAAATTATGTCTGCCGTTTTGTTTTATTTCATACCCTATTGAGAATCCTACGTTGATCAATGACGTTCTATACATCTTATATCTTTTAATGAGCAATTCTTGTATATATATATATATATATATATATATATATATATATATATATAATTGGAATCTCGGAATCGGCTCCAACGATTTTCATAAAATTTAGTATATAGGGGGTTTCGGGGGTTTCAATTTAAAAAAATGTAGTTTTATCCGTTGTAATGAGAAACAGCTACAATAACTTTAGAATACAAAGGTAAATTTCGACACTATATACAAGACTATAGTAGCTCAGATGGGACATTGGGTGATCCGGAAAGCAGAAGACCCGGTTCCTGCATTTACACCAGTTGTTTTAAATATTCTTAGTCAACAAGCAGCAATGTAAAACATTTATTCAGTTTTGGTTACGTATGTTGAATTTAGAACCCGTTTCGAACAGATAATCCGAATAATTTTTGAAGTGAAATCTTCTTTAGCAGCGTTGAGCACTTTTTTGGGATCAGTTTAAAACGTTAAACTCGCGTCAGGACACTTGACCTGATCGAAAATTCGTAAGACAGTCGTTGAAATTATGGATGAAAGTTGATTTTTGTTGACAAATAAACGATGAAGTGTAAATTTTTTTATTTTATATAAATTGTCATTTTTGTGCGTATATATTATTGCGTGCGTAGATAGCGCAATAAATGAATTTTGTACTTAACCACATAAATGCAAGTGTTTTTGTACTGATAAATAAAGCATTTCGTGCGAAATTATTCCGTAAACATTCCAAAATATTAATAAATGTTCCAGTTGCATGTTAAGTTCAAGTTTAACGTTAATTGCACTCCCGGAGTGCAACAGCTTTATTAAGACTTTTACATGTAAAAAGATCTTGATGAGAAAAGCTTAAAACCGTAAAGTTGAGATCAAACAATGCCAAAGCTATTCAGGTTCAAATATTTTTCAGTTTAATACGTTTTAACTTCATTGCATTGCAGGCATGCACGCATAATAAATCTTATGTGCCTTGTTCAACTTTGCTTTCAAATTTAATTTGTTTAAATATAATATATTTAGCAGCATTAAGTTAAGATTTCATGTACCGTTTAGGTATCCCAGACTAAATAAAAGCTGACAATATTTAATTTATGGAATTTTATATAAATCAATACAAGATTATTAACATGTAACATAACATCTGAACATTATATACACAAATTTTATTGCCCGCATACAGCCAGTATTAAGGCTGCTTAAAAAAATAATTTGGAAAGTAATACATTTGAATTAATAATGCATTAGACCCAGTGTAAGACTCTTAAAATAATAAATCACTGATCTGGCAAACATTGTATCGCCTTATAAATTAATTATAAAAATTATTACGACCGTATAAATGAATTATGAATACGCCATATAAATAGTGCGCGCGGAAGCGCTATTCACCTTCTGAGGTATGTTGGGGGGGTGAGACGGAGGAAGCGCGATTGACAAGACACACACGATATATATGGTTGACGGCAGACTGAGTGAGCTAAGAGCTTGACGTTTGCCTACCTCCCCCGCCCTGCCGCTCACATAGCTCAGGCGGTGACTTCCGCTTCCGCGCACACTACAATTTATAGGTATATGGGTATGGTAAATATTCATATAAAATTTCATAATAATCGATCAAGCCGTTTCGAAAGAGAAAAGCAACTAACATGAATTTTACATTTCAAACCTTAATAATTTATTTTTATTTATTAAATCAAATTAAGTCAGTAAGATAAGATAAATCATATTGAGTATTGTAAGTACAGTAATAAGCTTTGTTTTGTTTTGAATGAATATCAATAACATACAAAATACATATATGATTAGAGTATAAATAATATAATTTCTCAAAATCAACAAATTCTTCGAATTTGCCTCACTCTTGTTTGTTTCTGGTCTAGTCCTTAGCCAAGTGCACGGTAGTCATGTTGCTTCACTAAGACAATGTTAACCAAAAAATGGGGGTGGGGGAGGCGGAAAGAAGAGCGGTGGGGGAGGAGGGTAGAAACCAAACCCACCAAACCCACCAAATCCACCATATCTGCCATATAATCCTCGAGGTCGGCCATACCCATATCCATAACCTGGGAGCCAATGAGCGCTGATAACCTTAAAAGAGACGAAGATATAATAAGCTAACATACTCCTAATAAATAGAACGGTGTATCCATATTATGACTACACGACAGAAGTGAGAACTTCTCATGATTAAGTTTATAAGATTGCGTAGAGACGTCGCTTCATTGTGTGTCTTCTACCGCATTTATCACGGGGAGTGTTCTGAATAGCTGTTTGACCTGATTCCTGCCGCTGAATTAGACCTTCGCACGACACACCACAAATTAATATATCATGCCCACCTTCTGGATATGTGGCGTTCACAGTGCGGTCTTCAAAGAACTTTCTTCCACGCACAACCAAGCTGTAGATTGAGCTCCCTTGTTTCTGAGACGATACGACATTA
Source organism: Leptidea sinapis (assembly GCF_905404315.1). Lineage (NCBI taxonomy): Eukaryota > Metazoa > Arthropoda > Insecta > Lepidoptera > Pieridae > Leptidea > Leptidea sinapis. The sequence continues at coordinate 12,459,504 of NC_066279.1, forward strand.
TACACCTTCATTAAAGGCCGGTAACGGTCCTGTGATTTACCTAATGATGCAAGAGAATGTGGCGGTGGTGATCACTTATCATCAGGTGACATGTACGCTAGTTTGTCCTCCTTTTTTGATAAAAAGAAAGACATTCCGCCGGGCATCGCGTGACAGTACAAAATATCACCACCTTAATGTCTGGAGTTCCACTTTTGTCATCTATTCATCACAATTCATACATCTTTGTGTCGTTTGGAGTCGAGACACTTGGCCCATGGGGCCCAGAGGCGCGGAGAATGTATAAATGAATATACTGTCTTCGTGCCTCAATAAGGCTTCTGGAAACCCAAGCGCTGGCAGCTATTTCGGTCAACGGATCAGCCTAGCTATCCAACGTGGAAATGCTGCCAGTATTCCTGGTACGCTTCCCCGTAATAATTGTTTAAGACAGTGTTGACAGGTGCTGGAGTAGTTATATGACAGCCTGACACTCCGAAATCATGAAATTCTTAGCTAACTCTTGCGACACTCAGATTTCCATTCGAGATTGCGATTTCTCAGCTCGTTAATACATGCCAGTAACTTTTCTTATAGGGCGAGGACGTACGAATCGTATTTAATAATATTAGGGATTGGAATAAATATTAATTATTATAATTTGGTGACTAATAAAATTAAGACAACCGATATAATGTTCATTTCTGCATTATTGGAAATAAAATTATGTTATTTGGAGTAATATAAACCGAACGTTTAGATTTAAATTGAATATTAAGAGGTTAATTTATGATTTCTCAGTTACAACATGTCATTTGAAAAAATGTACCAGATCCATCCGACGTTTTATAGTATTTTTTTATGAAAATAAGGTACGAGACGAGCAGGACGTTCAGCTTAATTCTTGAAAAACCCAAAAATTCTGAGCGGCACTACACCTGCACTCGTCACCTTGAGTCAAAAGATGTTAAGTCTCATTTGCCCTGTAATTTCACTAGCTACAGCGCCCGTCAGACCGAAATAAATATATATATTTATTTTGTTTTAGGACTGCCATCTATATTAATTTCGACAGATCGCACCGTTACTGTAAGTCGTTAAGGAGTTCCTCATATTCGACTACGACAATTACTTGACCATAACTATGTTATGGTAGATGACTTAAATATCCGGATAGCATAAAAAAGATTCGGTCGAGTATCGTTAATTTGCTCCTAAGAATTGAAGAGATCCGTTACTTTGTCATGGATTCCGTAATCAGAACCTATCAAAAGTCTCACCAAACTATCTTTGAAGTATATCCTTTCCAATAAAAAAAGAATCATCGAAATCTGTTGGCGCGATATTGAGTTTTTCGTAAATTTATCATCCAATTTGCTATACGTATACAGCAAATTTAAGACTTTTATGGTTTTATCATGGATTCCACTGTCAGATCTGGACCAAATTACAATGGAATCACACGGGAAGGAACAGCTTTCAAATAAAAAAAGAATTATCAAAATCGGTTCACCTAGTCGAAAGTTTGAGGTAACAAACATTAAAAAAAAATACCAACGAATTGGAAAATCCTCTTTTCTTGAAGGCGGTTAAAACAGTTATAACATGAGTGAATTTTCGGTATTCAAAGTCAATTCAGGCCTTAATGTCAGTCCTTTTGTCAGTCAGGCCTTAACAACCAATGCTTTCCACTTATTTGTTTGTTGTCACGAACTATGACGTCACGATATACAATACCACAGCGTGTCTGCGTCGAAATGCTATTTGTAACAACTTTTCGGAAGAGGCCAAGTCTACTTCTTCTACTTTTTCAACGTTAAACAAATTTATTATTATTGTAAAGCCATTTAAACTATCGAATAAAGATATTGATAATGTCTACTCACATCCAATAACATAACAATCACTAGAAATAAAACCACAATATTCGCGGCCATTTTGGATTTTGTGAAACACAATTCAATTCAATATCACACAATACAATAACATAATATTATCTAACATTACTTTTATATAGCATTCGTGTAACATTTTATACAAATATGTATTTTACCATGATGACGAAGTTATAATTTTCTAATGTAGGTACCTATTCGCAAAATCACAAGTTGGTGTGAATTAGTCGGCAATGAACTTTGTTATTGGTTGCCCCTTTTGCATTGGTTATTTCCATTTCTTTTTATTGACATGCTAAGAGTAAACTTAAATTAAATACATTTTTAAACTCATACAAGTGACAATATTGTCATTAAATACTAATAGCTCAAATAAATTGAAAACTTGCCCATTATTATGATATTTAAAGTTTAAATCTCATTTGCTTGTTAATTAAACAACATATAAAATATATAGCACTGACACCCACATCCTCCGAGCCGGAACACTACCACATTAGTAAATAAAATGGTACAGAGACTAAGCTTCATACAACCACGTGAAATAGGTGCACTACTACAATGATCCGGGCCATATGTGAGTGTCCACTGGATGCTAATGCGTACGCGGTGAAACTGGATATAACCGGTTGACGATCTCATGGACAGTTGACAATCTCAGGGTTAGCGAGACACACTTATGATTTTATTAATTGCTAGCTGGAATATTTTCTGAATATTTTATATTATTTACTGTAACTTTTGTATAAAATATTGTGTCTAGGGATATTTACGATGATCAAACCCAATAAAAATACATGATACTGTGTTTTTTGGTTTTTTCGTTGCTCCCATTCAATTCGTAACCGAACAACTAAAGTCGCTCAGTGTGAACGTGTCATAATGTTTTTCCCAGCGCGCCATGACAAGTAAAGTTTCAATAATCTATATTAATTTATTATTCAAACACAGTATTCAATGAATCACTCATGCGCAAAGTATCGATACAGCCATAAATGTTAACCTAACATAATTTCATACAAACTTTACACTTAAAACTATCGTCATCAATAATAAACATCTGGTAATGAAAATTATACCTTAACTACGCAATATAAGGTTCATTTGTGAAACCAAAAAAAAAGCGCGAAGTCAATAGTCATTGAATTCACGCTCTTGCAAATACAAATGATTTAAGTTTTCTTTAGTGTTAATTCCGCCAATATTTGTTTTTAAAACAATTCGACACGTGTTTCGCCTCTACACGAGGCATCCTCAGGACGTGTTGTCTCGCCAAAATCTGGCACGAGACTCACTGAGTCTCGTAGCGAAACACGTGTCGAATTGTTTTAAAAACAAATATTGGCGGAATTAACACTAAAGAAAACTTCAATCATTTGTATAATTATGGATTTCCGCAAAGTAACGCCTAATTCAATAAATTTTCATAAAAGGATAAATGCCTTTTATGAAAATTTATTTCTCAAAATTGATTCCTTTAGAATTTTTTTTGATGTCATTTCTAATATACTAGACACTACTACCGCTTCGGAAACAAATGGCGCTCTGAGAGAAAAAAAAGCAGCGCAAGAAACTGTCCCAGAATTTTTTTTTGCGCTTCAATAAAAATATACAATATTGTACAGTCATTTCTATCGCTATAAAATAATCATAATCTAGTCCCAGGCTGTCCGATCACTTAGATATTCAGTTGTGGAGTAATAGGATTTACGATAGAGCCATTTTTATAAAACATTTAAATTTATTTATAGATAATGCCTGAACAGTGGCTGGGACTTTATTATAAAAGTGTATACATTTACCCTTAACGCTATTATGTATCTTATGAAGCTTACTAGAATTATTAACAAGCAATCCCTTATTTCTAGTGTTATTATAATGAAAATCACTATTAAGAGCAAAAAGGTGACGATTTTTGTGAACGTATATTAAATCTTCTAAATGTACTGACAATGAACAGTCATAATATTTATTTCTTTAATTTTTTCTTTGAGAGACTGTCTATAACCAAGCCGATATATAGCACGAACAGCTCTCTTTTGCAGTGCAAACACTATATCAATGTCAGCAACATGACCCCATAGTAATATACCGTACGTCATGATGCTGTGAAAATAAATAAAGTACACTAATCTAGCGGTCGCAACATTCGTGTACTCTCTAATCTTTCTAACTGCATATGCCGCAGAGCTGAGTCTATCTGCTAGATGGGTAATATGTGGACCCCACTGAAGCTTTTTATCAAGTATCAAGTGGGGTCATGCCCACAGTAAAATACCGTACGTCATGATGCTGTGAAAATAACTGAAGTACACTAATCTAGCGGTCGCAATATTAATAAATACAGAAATCAGGAGCAGAACAGAAGCGTAATTCAGAGGTCTTCTTGAAATTTATACCTACGAGAGTCTAGATTGTGTCTCTTGCTGTTAGACAACCGACAGGCCAGGAATATTAGTTTAGTGTGCGTGACAAGCTATTTCTTACACTCGCGATTTGTAAGACTTTGTGTTAGTGTGCGTGAATTGCTCAAAATGGAGTTAAGTTGTAAAGTCTATTTTATTTCACAGCTGTCATAGTCTATCATAGATGTGTAAATGATTTAATTCAGACAGCGACCAGTCTCGGTGGCGTACGGCGTGGCACTCATTAGTTTTGTATTCCCAAGATTGCTTATTGGCCATGTAAATTGTGTGTATGTGTGCGTGCGTCGATTCGGGCGCTCTAGTATGAAGAAGTACTGTTCTATTTTTGTATTGTGCCTTCACCAACGGAACGTGTGAGAAGCCATTTAAAATTTATATATAGTAGACAGATAGTGGGTTGATTTTTACTTGGATATAAATCAAATCAAAATCACTTCATCATCTACATGCTATGTCAATGAAATTATACTTATGAATATCAAAACTTTAAATATTTTATGTCTAGATATAAGCCAGGTTTATTAGTTTAGTGTCATGACAGTTGTTATAGTGTGCGTGCTGAAAATAGAGGCTAACAGTACGCCGCTATTATTGCGGATAACAATGGGCGGTCGCCTCACTAATTCGTTAGCCTGTTGCCCATTTACTTCCTCTTATATAAATAAAAAACAAATCAAAATTGTTGTTTTATACAATATATTACACATTGCCATATATTTGATCGAAAGCATCTACCATACGCGCAAAACTTCACACAATAGCTATTGGTATACATTTTAGATTAGCATATTGGTGACGAGAACATGAATGTAATTCCCCGACCGAGGCACATTGCTAACTCTTTGGTACGACGATTTTAGGGTACCCTACTGTCTTTAAGAAATAGTTTGTGCTGCTGAAATAAATATAAAATTACTCTCGGTTGAAAAGTTTTTCAATGAACTTTTTTCCACGTACAACCAAGCTGTGGAATCAGCTTCCTTGTGCGATTTTTCCAGGACGATACGACACGGGTACCTACAAAAAAACACGTATGCTTTTCTAAAAGGCTGGCAACGCTCCTGTGATTCCTCTGGTGTTGCAAGAGAATGTCGGCGGCGGTGATCACTTAACATCAGGTGACCCGAACGCTCGTTTGTCTTTTTTTATATAAACATAAAGAACGAGACGAGCAGGACGATCAGCTGATGGTAATTGATACGCTCTGCCCATTATAATGCAGTGCCGCTCAGGATTCTTGAAAAACCCCAAAAATTCTGAGCGGCACTACAATTGCGCTCGTTACCGTGAGACATAAGATGTGAAGTCTTATTTGCCAAGTAATTTCACTAGCTACGGCGCCCTTCAGACCGAAACACAAAAATTTTTACACATTACTGCTTCACGGCAGCAATAGGCGACGTTGTGGTACCCATAATCTAGCCAGCATCCTGTGCAAAGAAGCCTTCCACTGGTGAGTCCTACACACTCTTTCGCTTCCATAAAAAGATACCAATCGTGGAGGGACCATTTTGTACTGTTTTACTATTAAACAATAAAATATTTGATGTTATAATTCAATTTGTTACACTTTAATGCTTCTACTTTACGTGAAAATATTTACACTTTATTGATTTACTAGTGACGAAACTCATTGAAACCTCATTTTCAATGTAACTCTATGGCAAATGTTTAAAATACCTTTATATTTGGCAACGATATATTATCGCTTATAAAATGCTCACAGATTACCTTTATTTATTTATGGTGTATGTGGATGATGCAGCTACTGTACTCAATAACTTTTGTATTAATTTACATTTAGTTTTTTGACTTACTCTTGTAAGACATTGACTATTTGACGTTTGAGTGTGTCTGTTGCATCATTTTACATATTATATTGTAATTTGAAATGATTTATAAATCGATGTACTTAAATGTAAATCGTGATATAAAAGAGTGGCAATGAGTTTCTTGCTACTTCTTCTCATTAGCTCAACCCTTTACGAAGTAGCGGTAGATTCAATAAGAAAATTAGGTAGTTTTTGTTTTTGACATTCATAAGTGTCATTTCCGTTACCTACGTGAATAAACTGATTTTGATTTGATTTGATTTGGGGGTATGTACCTATTGTGGTTACTGAAGAATAAATAAGCCACACATTTTTTTTTCATCTTTATAATGTACTAGCTGACCCGGCAAACGTTGTTTTGCCATATAAATTATTTTTAGAGTTAGACCGTTTCTTGGACATTGTAACATTATTTTTTTTTCTACAATGAAAGATTTTTTTTGAAATAAACGCAGCCTAAGTTACTCCTTATTACATCAGCTAGCTGCCAATAAAGTCCCGTCAAAATCGGTCCGGCCATTTCAGAGTTAAGCCGGAACAGACAGACGTTTGGTGTATATATTCATAGAAATGTTGTAAAAGACGGTTATTTACATATTACAAACAGACACTCCAATACATTCAAGTGGATTCGAGGATGGTTTAGATTCGCAATTGAACTACCTCCTAAATGGCTTGACCGATTTTGATGATTTTATAGAGTGTTCCAGTGAATTTGTGATTGGTTTAGATAATTCTCCTACGTATGTCCTCCTAACGTCAGGACCGATTTTTCAAATTTAACACGTGTGTATAGGACAACGTCTGTCGAGTCCTCTAGTGTATATATATATAAAAATGAATTGCTGTTCGTAAGTCCTTCTAAAACTCGAGAAAGGCTGGACCGATTTGGCTATTTTGGGTCTTGAATTATTTGTGGAAGTCCAGGGAAGGTTTAAAAGGTAAATAAATATGGAAATGCTCGGAATTAATTAGAACCAACAATTTTGTTTTTCCTGTGATGTGTGAAAAAATAGTTTGAAATGAATAACTTATTAGAATTTTTATATATTTCTAACTTTCTCAGGAGGTAAATACAGTTGTTAACTATCTATCAGATTATGTTTATGTAGATTGAGATATCTTAAGTTTTGTCACAAATTAAATTTCTGAACGCAAACAATACTATTTGATATACATACAAAAGTTTAGGTCTTTTATTTATCGATTGAGGCAATACGAAGTCTGTCGGGTCAGCTAGTATTATATAGATACTAGGTGACCCCGCAAACGTTGTATTGCCGATATTAAAATCGCGATACAAAAGTAACTGTTGATCGTAGATGGGTGAGAATTTGAAGTTGTAAGTATTTTTTAATGCTGACTCATAATCAAATAAATTTAAAGAAAAATGTCAAAAAAAATAATAAAAATATCGTGTGGACCATCCTTAACCTTTAGGGGGATGAAAAATAGATGTTGTCCGATTCTCAGACCTACTCAATATGCACTCAAAATTTCATGAGAATGGGTCAAGCCGTTTCGAAGGAGTTTAACTACAAACCCCGTGACATGAGAATTTTATATATTAGATAAGATTGACACAAATTGAAAAACATTTCATTCTAAGGCGTTCTCATATCTTACTAACACTTTTTGTTACTCGCATTTGCTCACTACTTTAACCTTAGATTATTTATACGTCTAGATAGACTGCGACAGCTGTGAAACGTCGAAAAAATTTGCGATTGACTATTAACCTCTATTTTGAGCAATACATAGTACACTAACACAAAGTGACATACAAATCGCGCGTGCAAAACGTAGCTTGTCACGCACACTAAAGTAATAAACCTGGCCTGTTTTCATCGGTCGTCTAGCAGCAAGAGGTTCTATCTAAACGTATAAATAAGCAAAGGCTTTAACACATTTTGAAAATATGCATTTAAGTTGAAATCACCCGAAGTGCAGAACGCGCTCAAATAAGGTTTTATTTACAAAGAAGTCAAACTTACATTATTTAGTCCCAGGATTTAGTCATGATCATTTTAATTTGTTAATTAAAGGCACCGGATATTAATATTACTGAAAGGTTTAATGTTATAAGCAATCTGTTTAATTATTCCATTAACAAAATGAAACACTCTAATAGCCTAAACACATGATCGGATTTGGTATGGTCGAACCTGCGGACGTGGTCCCCTAGCGGACGATGGTTTGTCGCATTATCCATCGCACAAAATTAATATTATTACCGTCTGAACCGTACCGAGTACGACGCCTGACCAATCCCACAAGACAGTCTGATGGTCCGACCGCACCAAATTCGACCATGTGTTTGGGCTATACCTCTTGTGTGGGTGACCGTAACGTATTAGCCAAGCTTATTAATTGGTTCGCCTTTTTTCGTATGTGTTCTTGCATTGAGATGTATTATAATATAACTACTGCCTACAACAGTTTTGGTGAGAGGATATCCATGACCGCATTTGGCTGAAGGGCAGTCGCAAGAGTGGCAATGGGCCAGCCACTTGGATTGCTGAGCCCCACCTTGTAATTTCACTTCATCGTTTCCCAATGAACTGCTGTATCTATTGATCAAATCCGATTAACGCTTGTCAACTTCTAATAACGCCACGTACTAAAAAACTTAACGCCTTACACATATCACTAGCAAACATCACGACATGCAATATTGCCACGTTGAAAATGGTAGTAAATATCCTCACTATGTCACGTATTTATATTTCTAATCTTCAAATAAATTATTAACTGTGTTGACCTACAGCATAGAGCTTTGGGGTCAGCAAATTTCAAATAAAAAATGAATCGTTGTTTCTGTTGCTGAATGATTTTGTGTTCTATTAAGTTGAATTGTACTAAAGAACTTGAAAGAATTGGACTGAAAAATTAATATTTTAAAGTAAAATATATTTATTTCATGAAAGTATTTTCCTTCCTCATCTATTTTTGCCAACCCACGGGTAAATTTCTATTTTTCTTCCTGAAAAGAACTCATTCAAATTGCCAAAAAAAATATAGTCGATTGGGCCAGGTCTCACGAATACGATGGTTGTAGAAGTTTACAGTTTCCTGGTCTTCCGTTTTGGAAGAAGAAACTAATCCCAGAAATGAGTGATGCGCGGTACACGAACCCGCGCCCCTCGGGATTTTGGTTACAAATTTAATTTGTATTACTAACTTAAAAAAAAGGAAAATATTGTCAGTCTTCAAAAGAATTAGACTACAACAGGACAGTAGGTACTTTAATATATTATGTCATAATAGCTGCTCTAGTTTCTTTATAGGAAATATATTAATCTGTAAAGCTTAGAGTTGTCAAATTTTGGCAAAAATCAATGGCAGCTGATTTAGCAAGCCCGTCATGAGGTAATCGGCAGGCAAGCTGGTTATCTACGTCAGCATATAGTATGTACGTTATATTATCCTTTGCAAGCTTTAATACAATTCATAGCATATCCTAGAAGCTGTGTGACCTGTAACCTATATCTAAATTGTGCCCGGGGCTTGATCGACCCGCTGCAACATTGCAGATGCGCTCTCCAACCTTTGTGTAGGGCTGGACTTCTATCGATGAATGTTACGCTTATCGATAAATACATTTATAAATTAGATGACAATTTACAAACTATACCCACAATTATAAATTTTCTTTGTGTTTCTCTATTGTTTTATCTCATGCGATCAATTCAATTAATACGATTAAGAGAGAGAATATAGGATTGTCGTTAGAATGATTATTATATCGACAAGTGTGGCAAAAAACATATCTGTACTAAATAAATAAATATATTTGATGACACACGCGACACAACATACAGGACTAAATTTTATTTATCATATAAAAAGAATAAAAAATTAAAACACTACATTCAAAAACATTCATTGTTACGCTTTTAAGCCATTACTACTCAACTGATCGTCATAAATTTTTCACACATGTTGTCAGGTTATAGAAAATAACAGATTTATTTCCGAAAATTTAAAGAGTTCACGAAGAAGTGCGACATGAGTTCTATTATTTTATTATTAGCAGCAAAGAAAATTACAAGAGAAACCATTTCATGGTTCTTGGAATAACATAGACTTAATTTGGGATTATTGGTGAAATACATTACTAATAATATAATTATCATTGTTGCAATATGGATATCATTCCAACGCTCTCGGGGTAAGAGAGAATGAATTTGGGATTGTTATTGAAATCCGAGATTCCTGCCACGTTATTTTACTATTTGTAAAGTTGTTGTGGTGGCTGAGATTGAATTTAAATATATTATATTGAACAATTTGCTCAACGACAATTTTAAATTCAAATGCATAATTGAATAAATGAAGCGTACAATTTGTAAACAGACGAGTATCGGCAAGCCTGACATAAATTGATGCCCTATTGCTGATTGTTACCCTTGACAGATTGCAAAATATCATAGTAAAATAACAATACTTTCGTGCATTCCTAAACTTAAGCTTTAGGTATCAGTAGGTACATCCGAGTAAAAGAGTCCGAAAGCAGAACTCGTATAGGATCGCTCGTGTGTATGTCTATCTGTCCGCCTGTCGAGGTACATATAATTCGATACCAATTATAGGAGCAATATTTGATCTTTAAATTTCAAATTTGTTATTGGTTTTTATTTATGTTATTAAAAAAATTTGACATGCGTTGAGATAATAGAAAAATGAAAAAGTCGAGGGCAAATGTTAATTAGACATAAAAGAAAGAATGATGAGATAAAAAGTAAGACTTCGACTCTGGTCACTTCGAAAAAAGGTTTTCTAAATAATGTCTGTGATATCGTGTATTGTTCAATGTCTAAAAGTTAGAGCAAAAAAAGCAATAAAGGTACAATAGGGATGTTTAAAAAAAATTAAGTATCGAGTCGAACTTGAAAGATAAACAATATATAGGATGTATGAAATTAGGTTATGATATATTGTGAAATGTATTTTTTCTCAAATTAAATACGATTAACACTTATTAAAAGATAATTATTTTCGTCGCAGCTTTTCTTTTTATTATTATTATTTAACTATAACACTTCATAATATTATAGGCAGATTCATATCTCAAGGACGCATATCCTTAATAATAAAAACTTTTATCGACAAATCAATACTTCGATGCACAACACTAAACATCCTGGTTCGCACTTACGTCACCATCGTACTTGACCTCTGGTATCTAAAACTACGCATTGTAAAAACAGCTCTATATCGTTAGGTTATGATACACTTTGTATTCGTAAGCCTCGTGAACTATTATTAGGTGACATTTTATCAGCTTGGAAATGTGTACTAAAAGGATAGAGGTAGTTACTTTTTATCACCTGGAAAATAAACTGGAAAATGGTAGTTTAATTCTTTACGTCTTATTTAATCAGTTTAAATCAGTAATTGGGCATCCCGCAGTCTGTGAACGACTCTATCATTTAACGTTAGGTAGAGACGTCTCTTTATTGTGTGCCTTCTATTAAATTTATCATGGGGTACACTCCTTTCCACCGTTGATTACAATCAATGAGAAGCATGGGGAGACGCATGTCAAGACAAATGTCATCAATACCAATAGCATTGGACTTGAGGTTGAGTTCTTATAAAGCCGAACGGGCATGACCATGGGCGGTTGTCTAACCTCTCCCCATCCCGTGAGCCTCTTGCCCGTTTGCCCCCCCTCATATAAAAAAAAGCCTTATGGCTTTTATGAGTAACATTTTCGTCAAAAGTCATAAAGTCAAAATTAGAGTTATCGAAACGGTGAAACTCAAATTACTTAAAAGTGGACAATTATGCTAGATTAGTTCCAGGGATATTCAAGAAATGAGACTTGATTTTATTTGGATCATTAAAGTTATGAGAAAAATATAGAAATAAACATTTTAACTGTTTCATCTCAATATATTCTTAATAATACGAGTACTATAATTATCATAGCTGGCAAAGTTTTAATTGGGTATCATTTATTTGTTCTTAAATTTAAATTTAAATATCTTTATTCGAAATAGGATATGATATCATTTATTGAAAATGAAAAACTACCATTCATTCGAAAATGTATGCCTCAGACCTGAGAAGAACGGGCGCGAGAAACACAGCGAGCTTCTTTTTTTTTCATAGAAATATGTTTACAATATTATATCGTGCAATAAAACTTATAATTTAATAGCCTGAGGGTGGTCGCTCCACTCCCAATCTGACTTTGATTAACAATTAACTATCAACGACTGAATTTTTTTTATAACATAGTTTGATTTTGTAAATGTTGATTTAAAAGAGTGGCAATGAGTATGTTGCCACTTCTTCTCATTAGCTCAACCCTTTACGAACTGGCGATAAATTCAATAACGTAAAATAATGTTTTTTACTACATAAGTGTCAATTCCGTGACCTAGGTACATGAATAAAGTGATTTTGATTTGATTTATTGTTTCATACAATAATTGACGAATATAATTTATTAACATAAATCATTACTATTAACAATTTACATTATTAACCGACTTCAAAAAGGAGGAGGTTCTCAATTCGTCGGTATGTTTTTTTTTATTTTTATGTTTGTTACCTCAAAACTTTCGACTGGGTGAACCGATTTTGATATTTCTTTTTTTATTTGAAAGTTGGTGCTACCCGTGTGGTCCCATTGTAATTTGGTCTAGATCTGACAATGGCATCCATGAGAAAAACATAAAAGTCTTCAATTTGCTATACATACGTATAGCAAAGTGGATGATAAATTTACGAATAACTCAATATCGCGTCAACCGATTTCGATGATTCTTTTTTTATTGGATATACTTCAAAGATAGTTTGGTGAGAGTTTGGTTAGGTTCTGATTACGGAATCCATGACAAAGTAACGGAACTCTTCAGGAGCAAATTAACGATACTCGGCTGAATCTTTTTTATGCTATCCGGATATTTAAGTCATCTACCATAACATAGTTATGATCAAGTAATTATCGTAGTCGAATATGATGATCAATGGGACTCCTTAACGACTAGCCGTAAGGGTGCGATCTGTGGCAGAATTTCTAACTGTCTGTAATCAAATTGCAAAGCGTTTACGTTCATTGCTGCATTGAAAAATTTTGTATATCTACTCATATTTAGATAAATTGTTAGTTAGTGTACTTCAAATTCACAATAAATAAAAAATATTTTAACAAAAAAACAACCGACTTCAAAAACACTATTCCAAGACAATAGATATAATATGCACTAAAAAGTATTAAAATAATTGCGTATTTTTATGCAATCTAATTAATTAATCTAATTCTAGTTACGATTATTGTAATTTTTGGAGTTGGTGTCATCCAAGTATGTCAGACATATGTATTTACAAACCTATCCTGAACACATCTCACCTATAACTATGTAGTTATAGGTGAGATGTGCTTGAGTCGTGAGGAGGCGAGAGGCAAGAGCGGGTCGCGGCGGAAGGACACCGATTCCAATAACAATAATCGTAACTAGAATTAATTAATTAGACTCTTTAAAAATACGCAATTATTTTAATACTTTTTAGTGCATATTATATATATCTTGGAATAGTGTTTTTGAAGACTGTTGTTTTTTTGTTAAAATATTTTTAATTTTTTTATTTTTAGTAAACTAACTAACAATTTATCTAAACGTATGTAGATATTCATTTTTTTTAACATAATTGTACCTACCTTCGTGCAAGATTAATCAATATCATATGTTATTAATACTAACAATTACTATTGAACATTATTTCTTTTACAAGAATTTTACTTGGTCAGGTATAAGCAGAGGATGATAAAATAATTTAATTATATTTTAATAATCGTTATTTAACTAACTTTATAGCTATATTTTTCTTTCTGTAAACGTAATATAGCAAGAAGAATAAATTTATTTATGGATAATAGAAAACCACATAATCTTATACACAGGAATGATAATCTACTATCGATTGAACCCGAACTCGTCTCATCTTCTCAACCATCAGACAACAGGTAGACATTAAACTTGCCAAATGAGATTGAGAAATGAGATAATAAACAGTTTTGCAGAGTTCATCGACTTAAACCGGTTACACGAATCATTTCCTTCGAAGATTAATTGCCAAATTTCGGCCTTATTTGAGTCTGTGCTCAAGCTGCTGTTACTAAATGACTTAAAATTATACATCATGTTGATTTTATCACAGCGCTTCCAATTTCTACTGAATTTCAGCCACCGTCCACGTGTATTTTGAGGTTATTTTCAACAAAAATTCATAAAATCGTATCTGTTGGGGCGTTTCGTGTGGGCAGGTATATTTTACCGCCAGTTCTTGGTATACAGAGAGGTGTACCGTTGATCAACGGCTGACAGTACGACTTTCGCCAAATGATATGGTGGATGCCTCCAACATACATTTCTATGCAGATGACAGTACTGGTGATTCCGGCTACACAGGCCATGCAGTTCTATCTCGGTAATTGACCAGTTCCATGTCTCTATTCTGTCGAGTCCTCTCTTGAGGTCGTGGAATGGGGTAATTAACCTTGTATAATTTAACATCCAAAAGTACTCAAGTTTTCGCGTTTACCACTCATAAAACCCCATTTGTCGTATCACCACACTCCGACAATACTTCACTTAAATCCTCACCTAGAATCTGTCGAAATCTGGAGCGATTGCCGATTCCGCATTCATCTCGAGGGCAAAAAAAAAAATATTAAATTCACCGCGCCAAATGTCAAAAATGTAGATGCGAATATTTTATTAAATGGAGAGGTGGTAAAACCAGTGGAATCTGCTATATTTCTTGGCATTACTCTTGATTCCAAATTGCAGTGGGGCCCCCATATTGAAGGATTGGCGAATAGGCTTAGTTCTGCAGCATATGCGGTTAAGAAAATTAGACGGTTAACTGACATAGATACGGCGAGATTAGTATACTTTAGTTATTTTCATAGTATTATGTCCTATTGTATATTGTTATGGGGCAGTGCGGCCGATATTAATACTATCTTTGTGCTGCAGAAGAGGGCTATTCGCGCGATTTATAACCTAGGTCCTAAAGAATCATTAAGAGAAAAATTTAAAGAAATAAACATTTTGACTGTTGCTTCTCAATATATTCTTGATAATGTATTGTATGTTCATAGACACATAAGTGAATTTGCCAGAAACTGTCATAACCATAATGTTATTGACATAATAATGACATTTCATACTATGAGCAGGAGCGCGGTAGGGTATTAATTTATTTGACAAAACATCGTTTGCCAGGTCAACACTTGTACTTCAAAAACTCCGACTTCATTTTTCATTTTTAAAAATGCTGCTTTACGGAGCGCAATACTTACCGCTGGAAATTATGATCAAATATTATTTTACAGAATGGCGGCCAAAACGAGAAAAGGATATTTATTTGGCTCTTTGAAAATACATGAGATGAAAGAATGTCCTAAATAAATCGTTGGTAATTTATGTTTGATGTTGAAGTTATGATTGTCGTCAACAAACCAAGCCTAATTTATTGTTAATAAAAGCGTAATATTATTGTACTGTACATTCACTTGTACAGAGAACGCCGGGATATAATTTGAAATAGCCAATTAATTTAATTTTAAATATTATCAATTAATAATAATAATATTAGTATTGACACACTTTTTACACAAATTATCTTGCCCTTTTAATTAAGCATATATAGCCTGTGTTATGGGTTGCAAGACAACGATATATTTAATACAATATACTTACTTAAACAAACATAAATACATTTAAACATCCATGACTCGGAAACAAACATAAAATATAAATGCCTGCACCTACCGGAACCTACCCGGGAACTTAGTAGGTAGGGTCGCTAACCACTCGGCTATACATATAGCCGATATATATATATATATATATATATAATTATATCGAATACAACGACTGTCTTAACTCTGGTATTTTGATTTTATTATATAGATTACTTTAATTAGTTAATTAGGTTAAGATGCGTTGATACATAAGATCTTACTAAGTAACACAACATCAATAAGGATTTTAATATACAATCACCACCGGCAACCACAGATTATATAGAAAACTCATTAACGTACAATAAACAACAAGACTCACAATCACACTCTAAAATAGGCTTCAGCCAATTTTTTTTTGCTTCAGCAAAACTCTGCTTATGCGTCTATTAGGTAGAGTTTTCGTTCGGTTGTGTGTCGACCGCGCTTTGAATACAGCGCCACGCAATGACAAACAATAGCTTAAATTCACAAATGACGTGTGGCAAATTTAAATGCCACATGTTATTTTTAAATATTAAAATTTCCTACTAAATTGCACTTTCCCTCTTCTCGGATAAAAACGTCCCACATTTTTGTGTCATTATTTTGATTATTATTGTGTTTCGTCCGTAAAAAATTGACCCTCATGCGCGCAAAGCAACTGAGATTCGAGATTTGGGCGTGACAATGGACTCACAATTGAAATTCTAATTTCACATGGACACAACAGTAAAACAAGCGGCCAGGATCTTGGGTCTCATTAAAAGAAACACCAAAGTATTTGTTTCTCCTTAAACCAAAAAAAAATTTATAATTCACTAAACTAGAATTTAAAAGCAAAAAAAATTTTAACAAAAAACAACCGCCTTCAAAAACACTATTCCAAAACAATAGATATAATGTGCACTAAAAAGTATAAAAATAATTGCGTATTTTTATACAATCTAAATTATTAATCTTATTCTAGTTACGATTATTGTAATTTTTGGGATCGGTGTCCTTCGGTCGCAACCCGCTCTCGCCTCCTCACGACTCAAGCCTATCTAACCTATAACTATGTATGTAGTAACAAACTTATCTTGGGTGACACCGACTCCAAAAATTACAATTATCGTAACTAGAATAAGATTAATAATTTAGATTATATAAAAATACGCAAATATTTTTATACTTAATAATAAATTACAGTGGGACCATTCGGGAAGCACCAGCTTTCAAATAAAAAAGGAATTATCAAAATCGGTTCACACAGTCGAAAGTTTCCTCCTTTTTTGAAGTCGGTTAATAAATAAATAAATAGTCTCACTTCAAAAAGAAAGAATATAATTTTTAAATCTCTGAATGATTTATATTGTGTCGACACAGTATCTAAGGAGTCAGCAGTTTTAATCAGCAAATTGCAAGTTGGGTCAGCAAATATGCGCCCGCGTCCTGATTCTCGTGCGTGTCCGCGTTGTAAAGTCAGTCGTTATATTCGCGAGTGCCGTACGGCACAATACAAGTAATAGAACAGTAGCGTAACTCAGCGGTCTCCTTGAAATTTATACCTACGTCTGGGCAGAGCGCTAGGGCTGGCACATATAAAAATATTGACGACGTGGACAACGCGGTGCAGATAACTTAACTAGCGACCAGTCTCGGAGGCGTACAGCGTGGCACTCAATAGTCTCCCCAAGATTGCTTAGCGACCGTGTAAATCGTGTGTATGTGTGCGTGCGGCGATTCGGGCTCTAGTATGAAGTTAAAGAACTATTACTGTATTTTGCCTACTGCCCATCCTTATAATAATAAAAAAGATATTTAGAGTGAGTAATTATATTAATCTGTTTATTTAATTATTCAAAGAGGGTGGCTATTTGACGAGTCCTGATAATTTATTGAAGTAGGCGTTGCTTTGCGAAAATCCATAATTACCTATCCAAATGTTTTGAGTTTTCTTTAGTATTAATTCCGCCAATATTTGTCTTTTTGAGTCTCGTGCCAGATTTTGGCGAGTCAACATGTCCTGAGGATGCCTCGTGTTGAGGCAAAACACGTATTGTGATCACTCATACTTATAGCTCGTCATCAAGCTCTGCCGTATTTACAAACCGCAGTCGGTATCTTCTTGACGCGAGTATTACAAAAAGCATCTGGGAGCAGGGTGTACTTACCATGGATGGTGTTATGCATTAGTGGACCGCAGTCGCAATGGTGATGAAGAGGCGTTTCATCGACCTTAAGGCAAAATATTCAATTAATCGGTTAGTAAGGTTGTTGCATTTCTTAATTAAACATCCCTGTTAAAATGATTTGAGTTTTCTATAGTGTTAATTCCGCCAATATTTGTCTTTAAACAATTTGACACGTGTTTCGCCTCGAGGGACGAGACTCAGTCTCGTGCCAGATTTTGGCGAAGCAACACGTCCTGAGGATGCCTCGTGTAGAGGCGAAACACGTGTCGAATTGTTTAAAGACAAATATTGGCGGAATCAACACTATAGAAAACTCAAATCATTTTAATAATTATGGATTTCCGCAAAGTGACGCCTATTTCAATATTTTTTTTTAATATCCCTGGTATATAGCTCCTTTAGATTACGCAATACTATTGTGATATGTAGTATAGCAATAAGGACCTAATGCATATAATATAGAGTGGTATTTATAGTATATGACAAGCTCATTTGACCACAATCTTTGAAGAGTGTGCACACGATCGACACAATGGATTTAATAGTGGATAGTCTTGAACGCTTTCATGAATTTGATTTAAAAAAAAATTGCTTTATCAACTTTAAGACAATTAGGTTTAATAATGAGAATTTTATTAATAGGATTTAAAGAATTACCTTTTTTAATTATTAACTCATGCTATGTTTAAAGCTTGATTATTTACTAGCTGACCCGGCAAACGTTGTTTTGCCATATATAAATTGTATTGATCTTTTGCTTGCTAGTTGATAAGAGTTGGCGTTAGTTGTATTCATTAGTAACAATCACACTTCTTTTATATTTTGTATAATTCACACTATAATTTTATAAATTATATTTATATTCTGCCTATTTGTTATTCTGGTGTGTAAGCTATATTATTGTAAAGTTTCATCAAAATCTATTCAGTAGATTTTGCGTTAAAGAAGTTCAAACATTCACATTTATAATATTAGTAGGATATGTGCGGGAATAATCATTCATATAATAAATGATAATCAAGATATTCGAATAATAGGGGGGATTTCATTTTATATTCCTTTTACATCTTTATGTATGAATGTTTCAAGTTTGTCTTTATGTGGAATTCCATTTTTAGCTGGATTTTATTCAAAAGATTTAATTTTAGAGATGGTTGGTATAAGAAATTTAAATTTAATAATTTTTTATTGATGCGCTCATCAAGCCATGATAACAATACGGAATTTGTCTATTTGCACTATCTTGTTATTAATGAGTCGAAAGAAGAAAAAATAGCCGGCCGAAAAATCGATATCAAATCATATATAGGATTTCAAAAAAAATCAGAGGAGAACGTGGTGATTTGAAACTTTGCACATGCTCAATTTTATTGTGTTTAGTATGGCCAATAATTTATCGTACCTACAGTGAAGTGTGAACTTTTTTCTTAATAAAAATAAGGGACGAGACGAGCAGGGTGTTCAGCTGATGGTAATGCAGTCATTGCAATGGGTAGGGCGTATCAATAGGGCGCCGCTCAGGATTCTTGAAAAACCCAAAAATTCTGAGCGACACTACAATTGCGCTCGTCACCTTGAGACATAAGATTTTAAGTCTCATTTTCCCAGTAATTTTACTAGCTACGGCACCCTTCAGACCGTAAACACAAACAAATGAAACACAGTAATGTTTACACATTACTGCTTTACGGCAGAAATAGGCGCCGTTGTGGTACCCATAATCTAGCCGGCTTCCTGTGTGCTCCCACGGGTCCCAGTGATGTCTATAATAATGTACGGTGCGTGATATTGTTGTGCTATAAACTATATGCTATTATATTATAGCGTAGTCCGAAAAGAGCTTTACAAAGAACACGTGGTACAGCCCTAAAATATCTATGGCTAATTCTACAAGCACAAAGGATACCCTGACTCTATTTCAGAGCGATCACATCTGCGACTGCGACTGGCTTGTTCAAAAGAAATGGCCTGCCTTCAATTTGACTGGCTAAATTGACAAGATGACCTAACAGCTCGAAAATGCGAGACCATTTTCGATCTGTCATCGTGTGCGTTAGCTAGTCGTTTAATGCCAAGCATGGCTGACTATTTACGACTTGTCGACCAAAAAGGGTACAGTACCTTTTCTCTTTTGTCGTAGGCTCAGTTAGAAACTTTCTACTCTGTCGCACGCTCTTTTTTTTATGGAAAAGGAGGACAAATGAGCGTACTGGTCACCCTTTTTTATGACAATAATGGACGAGACGAGCAGGATGTTCATCTGATGGTAATTGATACGCCCTGCCCATTACAATGTAGTACCGCTCAGGATTCTTGAAAATTCCAAACATTCTGATCACACTGGCGCACGTCTCCTTGACACTTAAGATGTCAAGTCTCGTTTGCCCAGTAATTTCACTAGCTACGCCGCCCTGCAGACCGAAACACAATAATGCTTACACATTACTGCTTCACGACCTAAAAAGGCGACGTTGTGGAACCCATAATCTAACGGGCATCCTGTGTTAAGGAGCCTCCCACTGGTAAAAAATAACTGGTGTATTGTGATCACCAGGAGGAATTACAGGAGCGTTGCCGGTCTTGTTTGTATATGCGCTATATTGTAAGCATATGGATATTCATTTTAATTCGGAATTCAAAATTCCACCCGCACAAAACCGGGTCTCACGGTTCTATATTCAACAAATTAATAGGTATAAGAATTTCTCGCTAGACTTGATGTAATAATGTGCTTACTGAGTGTTTCCTGTTTTATTATCAGAATGTGTCCCATACAACACAAATATCCATTATTCTCTGTATCTCATCCATAGAGCACTGTAGGGCTGTCACGCGTGGAAATATTCTGCAATAAAAAATTAATAATAAAGTTTCAATTTTTTGGTGGCTTTTACCCGAACGGTGTCCATAGAAACAAAACACCAAAAAATAAATAAAATTAACATGTTTAAATTTTATTTGTTTTATTTTTTTTTTGATTTACTACAATAAATTTTATTTGACACCTAGCTGCTGCCGTGACGTATCCACGCGAGTGACGTCATTCGCGTGAAGGTTGTTTTTGTATCTAGCGTGATAATTTAGAGCCTTTATTATGTTGTCACTTGTCTCCACCTCTTACTAATATTTATGCTAAATTTTAATTAAATCCATTCAGTAATATTCGTGCGAACGTATATACAGACAAACGGACAAAAAAGTCTACAATGTAGTTCTTTGTATTCGGTATTGTATGTACCACACAGCAAGTATATTTAAGAAAAAAGGCATATGCACTTTTACTTCGTTACGATGTAATTATTATGTATAAATTGAACTTAATATAGTATACCATATTAAGTATCTATACATAATAATGATAGTATATTTAATAACAATAAAATAATCGTATTTCTATGTCAGAATTGCGTTCTTTAGTGAATGACAATGAAGTATTGGTGATAGGCATAGAATGCTATGTATGAGTTCGTGCACATCAAACGTAACAACAGCGAGTACGACATAATGAAATTGAGCGATTCCGCAGACGCAGTGCTCCTGTGATTCTGGAACCAGCTGCATTCCACTATGATCCGGTAATAGATGATTGTGCCGACAAATCGGTAACAATTGGAGAAATGACAATTATTTTTCAATATTGTACGGCGTTAAAGTACAGTGATCAATCAATTAGATTATGTTGTGCTGGAGGCAAAGTAAAATTGCCACAATTGGTCCCACCACCAAATCATTTACGCTCCTTAGTTTCTGGGATAGGAAATGATACTAAACACTTCTTGGCCAACATTCAGATTTATAACAGCTGTTTCCAGGTGACATCTATTTTTCATACCCGTAAATGATAAGGGTATTATATTTAATCTAAATATATTTTTGGCACTTTTTTCAATTTAAGTCTACACCTATTTTTGTATCGCGATTGTTATATTATTCTGTTCCGTCCACAGAAGTAGAGTCGCAAGATGGCAATCGAATATATAATAATTATTGTAGTACGATACATTTCATATTCCATATATTAATTGGTAGGTCTGAGAATCGGTCATCATCAATTTTTTATACCCCAAAAATTATAATTATTGATTTTTTTAGTATTACTTTATTTGGCAATACAACGTTTATCGGGTCAACTAGTAATTAATAAAATTATAAAACATTTTGATTTTTTACAATATCTTGGTATTTATCTTTTTCTTAATCTACTTCTTTAGACGATTTTATATGAATACTTAGACACTGTCCCCCGCCTTTATATAAACTGATCGAATGGGTTATATCATGTCATTTACCATGGAAAATTAGTATATTACGCACCTAGAGACAAAACAAGGTCATTCTCATCCGCGGAATGACAATTGCATATGGCAATGTCCTACTTATCGTGGTGTGTATTCGATTTTTTCCCCACCTGGATGAAAAGCTCGCTTTTAGTCCCTGGTATAAGGGACGAAAAGGCTGATTCTCTCCCAGCAAGACGACTACTGGGAACCAAAAGTGTTTTATTTAACAATTCACTATATTTTAAAAAATCCGTGTACTTTCACGTGATTTAGTTACAAACATATTACGTACATTTATGCTTAGATCATCAGCGGAACTAGCAGAATAATGGTAATAAAAGTCATAAATCATATCTCACAATGCACAACCCTGTTACATTTCCTAACTTATCGACGCGATAAGTCATTGATAGAATATCAAACACATTGTGTGGATCTTGTGTTATGCATTAGGGTTGTCGAAAACGTTGTTTCTTTATATGTACGTTAAAATTATTTCATCAAATATATTATTATTTATTATGTGTTTCAAGCTTTTGATTTGATAAGTAATTTTTGTCTTAAAGATTATTTTAAGATTCCTAACAGTATTTTTACAATATTACAGTTACGTATAGCCGAAGGGTAACCGCGAGGGATCCTATTACTAAGATTCTGCTGTCAGTTCGTCTGTCTATCTGTCAGAAAGTTGTGTCTCATAGTAACTTCTTTGATTAACGCGAGTGTTATACATTTAAATAAAATAAATTTTAAATGATAGAAACGCGTGTAATTGTTATTGTATTTTAACATTAGGTTTTCCGTAAAAGTTACTTTTTCTTATTTTATTTAACCCGACAATTAATCTCGTCTAATTAAGCTCGTTTTCATTTTAATGTAATTACGTTAATGTAATTTATAAATACAGAAATTACTTAATAATAGCAGGTTTTTCTTGTCTGACAGCAATTGTTAGAGGAACTGAAATTTAGCAGAATATGTACGGATTTTTTTTTTCTTGACTTACCCGTGTGTTTGAGTATTTTTAACTGACTTCAAAAAAGGAGGAGGTTCTCAATTCGTCGGAATGTTTTTTTTATTTTTTTATGTTTGTTAATTACCTCAAAACTTTTGACTGGGTGAACTGATTTTGATAATTCTTTTTTATTTGAAAACTGGTGCTTCCCCTGTAGCCCCGTTGTAATTTGGTCCAGATCTGACAATGGCATCCATGAGAGAACCATAAAAGTCTTAAATTTGCTATACATATTTCGATGATTCTTCTTTTATTGGAAAGGAAATACTTCAAATATAGTTTGGTTAGGTTCTGATTATGGAATCCATGACAAAGTAACGATACTCTTCAATTCTTAGGAGCAAATTAACGATACTCGGCCGAATCTTATTTATGCTATCCGGATATTAAAGTCATCTACCATAATATAGTTATGGTCAAGTAATTGTCATAGTCGAATATTATGATCAATGGAAGTCCTTAACGACTTACAGTAAGGGTGCGATTTGTGGCAGAATTTCTGTCTGTAACCAAATTACAAAGCGCTTATGTTCATTGCTGCATTGAAAAATTTAGTATATCTACACATATTTAGACAAACTGTTAGTAAGTGTACTTCAAATTCACTAAAAGTCGTAAAAAAATTTTTTAACAAAAAAAACAACAGACTTCAAAAACACTATTCCCAAACAATAGATATAATATGCACTAAAAAGTATAAAAATAATTACGTATTTTTATACAATCTAATTAATTAATCTAATTCTAGTTGCGATTGCGATAAGATAAGAGAGTGACCTATCAGATACGGGCAAGCCTAGGCATTGGTATGAATCAAGTTCAAAAACTATTATACGAACATTTAGGCGTCAGGAAGCTCTGTACCAGA
Source organism: Leptidea sinapis (assembly GCF_905404315.1). Classification (NCBI taxonomy): domain Eukaryota; kingdom Metazoa; phylum Arthropoda; class Insecta; order Lepidoptera; family Pieridae; genus Leptidea; species Leptidea sinapis. The sequence continues at coordinate 12,483,718 of NC_066279.1, forward strand.
TGGATTCCCCATACTTGAACCGACGACCAGAAATACCTTCGCATGGACTGGTGTCGCCAAATGTATAAGTTCAACGGGTGGCGGTGACTCAAATGCTGTATTTGACATCGTCACAGGTGATGAAAGCTGGATATATTACTACGAACCCGAAACCAAAAGACAATCAGCTCAGTGGGCGTTTCCTTTCGAGGATCGGCCAACTAAGGTAAAGAAAGGAAGAAGTCAAGGAAAAAGATGATTGCCTCATTCTTTGGTCGGAAAGGTCATTTCACGACAGTTATGCTAGAAGATGGAAGGACAGTTACTGCAGACTGGTATGTCAATCACTGTTTGCCTGTTGTCTTGGAAATAATTCGACAGCAGTGTTATGTTATTAAGTAAAAGTATATTTACTCTGCTCTATAGCGTTCGCGTGGACGACATCAGCAATAGCTAGTAATATATATATATACTAGCCGTTCCCGGCCGCTTCGCTGGGCGAATTTTAAAAGGAAAATAAACCATCTAGGATAATTTTCGCATCGAATGGTTGTAGTTTCATGTCGATACGATCAGTGGTTTAGGCGTGAAAGAGCCTCAAACAAACACCATTTTCATTATATAGACGGGAACGACATGAATTCTAAAACGAAATAAATAAATAAAATAAGAAGCCATTAACTATCTAGGATAATTTTCGCATCGAATAGTGGTAGTTTCATGTCGATATGATCAGTGGTTTAGGCGTGAAAGAGCCTCAAACAAAGACCATTTTCATTATATAGACGGGAACGACATGAATTCTAAAACGAAATAAAAAAAAAAATAAGAAGCCATTAACTATCTAGGATAATTTTCGCATCGAATAGTGGTAGTTTCATGTCGATATGATCAGTGGTTTAGGCGTGAAAGAGCCTCAAACAAAGACCATTTTCATTATATAGACGGGAACGACATGAATTCTAAAACGAAATAAAAAAAAATAAGAAGCCATTAACTATCTAGGATAATTTTCGCATCGAATAGTGGTAGTTTCATGTCGATACGATCAGTGGTTTAGGCGTAAAAGAGCCTCCAACAAAGACCATTTTCATTATATACATATATATATATATAGGTTATAATAGAATTCCAATAACTACAAGGCTCCCATCGTGCACTGTGGTGGTTGCAAGTTGATACCTCTAAGGGTCGAAGATACGGGAAACATGTAATTTCTAAAAATGCGTGATTATCATTACTCATAAAAATGATTTCATTGTTCTAGAGAATTCTAGAATGGTCTAGAGATTTCTAGAATTATTTGGATAGTGTTCGAATGTAAGCTTATATTCTAATGAAGTGAATAAATATGTTTTAGAAAATTTTAGAATTCTTTTATATGAAAAAATTGTGATGTAACTTGTGATAGATTGTTGACATTTACAAATGACTGTACAATTAAAAATGACCCAGCGAAGCGGATATTAACAGCTATTTATTATAATAATATAATGAGTATTTTATGATGACGGGAGCTATTATACATCGTCTTGATGTATGCGATAAGTGAAAGAAAATAATCATAAAGAACGCAAAAAAATAATGTGAAATATTTTGAACACACAAACTAAACTCAAACAAACACAAAACTCATTCGAAATTACTCTAGACGATAAAAATTTAACAGTGGTAAAGATCATTATTAGATATTTTTTTAAATATATAAATTTCTTAAATTCCATTAATAATAATCTTTCAATAATACCTGTAAGCGCAACTTTTAATTAGTCAAATGTCCATTGGTTTTTAATTTTTATCACTTGAGCTTAGAAATAAAATAGGATGCCGCAGTCGCTCGTCTAAAAATATTAATAGCGCGTGTTAATTTAGAATAATTTGCAAATCATGTGTGTTTTTAGTTATAATAACTGAATCAAGTCGAAATTCAAAATTCTGTCTAGACAATAACCTAGAAAATTTCGAAAGCTTTCCATAAGTTCAAACATTTTTAAAATCGGTCCAGAAATGGCCTAGAAACAATTTAACACAGAAACCAATTGGAGTAACCCGATCGGAGCTCCGCTCAGCTTCGCTTCGCTCAATAATATATATTACTAATAATATTGACACATTATAACACAAATTATCTTGCCCCAAACTAGGCATAGCCCGTACTATGGGTGCAAGAGCACGATAATATATTATTTAATACAATATACTTCATTAAACTACACTTCATTAAATTACATATAAACATCCATGTCTCGGAAACAATCATTCATATTCTGGAACGGCGGGATCACTTGGCGTTGCGTAGAGACGTCGCTTCATTGTGTGTCTTCTACCGCATTTATCACGGTGTTCCGAAGAGCTGTTTAACCTGATTCCTGCCGCCGAATTCCACCTTCGCACGATACGCCACAAGTTAGGATATCATCCCCACCATCTGGATGAGTGGCGGTCCTCCACAGTGCGGTTTATAAGGAGCTTTCTTCCACGTACTACAAAGCTGTGGAATGAACTTCCTTGTGCGCTGTTTTCGGGACGATACGACATGGGTACCCTCAAAAAAAGAGCGTACACCTACCTTAAAGGCCGGCAACGCTCCTGTGATTCCTCTGGTGTTGCAAGAGATTGTGGGCGGCGGTAATCACTTAACAACAGGTGACCCGTACGTTTGTTTGTTCTCCTATTCCATAAAAAAAAATATATTCATCATATAAATGTTTGCACTTGCCGGGTTTCGAACCCGGGACCACTAGGTGGTCTATAGAATAGAAATATATTTATTTTCGATAAGAAGTGACTATAACAAAATCATATATAATATTGACACACTTTTACACAAATTATCTTGCCCCAAATTAGGCATATATAGCCTGTGTTATGGGTTACAAGACAACGATATATTTAATACAATATACTTACTTATACATGTGGCCCACCCAAACCGGTCAGTATGGGGATTTCAGAATATATAAGAGATATAAGAATATCTTCTAAGGAACCACGTTATCGATTTCAGAGAAAACAAATACTGCATTCATAGATTTTCAAAAAAATCATACACGACTTGGGAATCGAACCCGGTCATTTTGGAAAAAAAATACATTTTTGTTTTATTGCCATATTGATAGTGTAGGTTATAAGGAGTGATTGTTGCTATGAAACCTTGTGTCTAAAATTGAAAGAAATTGCTTTTTTAAATATTTTTTTAATGCTGACTAACTAACTCTAATCTAACAAATTTAAAAAAAAATGTCAAAAAATTAAAAAAAAAATCGTGTGGACCACCCTTAACATTTAGGGGGATAAAAAATAGATGTTGTCCGATTCTTAGACCTACCCAATATGCACTCAAAATTTCATGAGAATCGGTCAAGCCGTTTTGGAGGAGTTCAATGTTTAACACCATGACACGAGAATTTTTTATATTAGATTTTAAAAATAGATGAATATTATTAATTTTTAAAAACCAAATTTGTATTGCTCTCCAAAATTTGTAGATTTTAGATTTAAAAATACCACACGTATTTAGAATAGTGATGTTATATCTACCTTAAATTTAAATGCATTTTAACTATTTTATTATATTTGTTAAATTCTTTGTACATAATTAAATGAATTGTATTTAGTCGGTAAGCCTTTTTGAGTTAATAAATAAACGTCATGAAGCTACATCAGTTCGTAAAGGGGCTTTGACATGGGGAGAAGAACTGATAAGAAACTTATTCCTCGTTTTTTTATATAAAAAGGACCCTAGAGGTAAAACAATAAAAATCCCGTTAAGTATCTGTATTGAAAAAGTAGACATACAAAGTATAAATTACAAAAACTTGTTTATAATAATGACGAATCACACGAAAAAACTTCACAAGATAAGAAAATCGGTAAAAATAATCACCCACGAGTCAAAAGTTGATAAATTTGGTTATCGAGACAAATACAATATTTTACGAACTATGTTGTATTGAAATACGGTATAGATTTATTTAACATCGCGTGGAGATAGGTCGTTTGATTACTGAGATGTTTAGGACACGTAGCCTTCGCAGGCTCTCACAGTGAGCTTATAATGAGTAAAGGTGCGTTATAATGACACAAGCAAGAGTGTTATAACATCAAAATTTGTTATATAATAAATACAATTGCGGGACTTTATGAAACCCCGAGGTAAGTGAAACAAGTGTTGTCTATATTTGTTGAGTTACCCCATAGCAAGATGCCATACCTAATGATAGATGCTATATTGAAGTGATAGGCAATGATGAATGAATAAATGAGATACTATATAGCCGTGATAAGCAATGATGTATGAATTAATGAAATGCTAAATAGCCGTGATAGGAAATGATGACTGAATGAATGAGATGCTGTATAGCCATATTAGGTAATAATGTATGAATGAATGAGATGCTATATAGCCGTGATAGGCGATGATGAATTAATGAATGAGATGCTATATAGCCATGATAGGCAATAATGAATGAGTGAATGAGATGCTATATAGCCGTGATAGGCAATGATGAATGAGTGAATGAGATGCTATACAGCTGTGATAGGCAATGATGAGTGATGAATGAATCAGATGCTATAAAGCCGTGATTGGCAATAATGAATGAGTGAATGAGATGCTATATAGCCGTGATAGGCAATGATGAGTGATGAATGAATCAGATGCTATAAAGCCGTGATTGGCAATAATGAATGAGTGAATGAGATGCTATATAGCCGTGATAGGCAATAATGAATGAGTGAATGAGATGTTATATAGCCGTGATAGGCAATGATGAGTGATGAATGAATCAGATGCTATATAGCCGTGATAGGCAATGATAGTGAATGAATGAATGAAAAACTTTATTATAAACAAAAACAACCACACAGAATAATACAAAATTAGCAGCTTCTTTTTGATATTGTCTTTCTGGTTCGCCTAAGAGCTAGACACATTTACGTATTCTTTTAATCAGTGATTCTATATGAGCCTTCCAGTGCAAATTTTATCAATACTGATAGCAATGAATTTTAGTGTAAGGACTACTTCAATAGATTTACCATGATAACGTCTTATACTCCTTAACGTATTATAATTCGTGTTTTTGTTACATTATTGAATTATTTTTGTTTTTTCAATATTTATACGTAATTAATGAATGAGATGCTATATAGCCATGATAGGCAATAATGAATGAGTGAATGAGATGCTATATAGCCGTGATAGGCAATGATGAATGAGTGAATGAGATGCTATACAGCTGTGATAGGCAATGATGAGTGATGAATGAATCAGATGCTATAAAGCCGTGATTGGCAATAATGAATGAGTGAATGAGATGCTATATAGCCGTGATAGGCAATGATGAGTGATGAATGAATCAGATGCTATATAGCCGTGATAGGCAATGATAGTGAATGAATGAATGAAAAACTTTATTATAAACAAAAACAACCACACAGAATAATACAAAATTAGCAGCTTCTTTTTGATATTGTCTTTCTGGTTCGCCTAAGAGCTAGACACATTTACGTATTCTTTTAATCAGTGATTCTATATGCGCCTTCCAGTGCAAATTTTATCAATACTGATAGCAATGAATTTTAGTGTAAGGACTACTTCAATAGATTTACCATGATAACGTCTTATACTCCTTAACGTATTATAATTCGTGTTTTTGTTACATTATTGAATTATTTTTGTTTTTTCAATATTTATACGTAATTTGTTTCTTTCCATCCAATTTATAATTACCAAGTTTTCATCTTTTACAACTGCGTCATGATTTATTGATGGTTGTATGTCAGGTATTAGAATAGAAATATCGTCCGCAAAAGTATGCAGTTTCGTGAATCATTTGTGTATAGTAAAAATAATAAGGGCCCTAGAATACTGCCCTGTGGTACACCTGAATTTGACTGTCTTTACCCGAACTAGCGTTGCATACCCAAGCGTGGTAGCTCAGACTCATACAATAACGTACTTAGAGCGTCTAATAAAGTTATCACTTTTAAAAAGTGGAATTGCGTAAGTGATACTTTTGCCGCCCTATTGTTACAATTTCGTCGCCATTGTTTGAAAACAAAGATCTTAGTGTTCGAGCGCACTACAAGTATTGCACCATTTGAAATGTAATTGTAAACATAATTTATGTTTACAATTGCATTTAGGCAACTGTCATAATTAGATATTAAAAGATGCCAATGAAGCTAACTCACACTCATGTTATTATCTTATACTTACAAAATACTAGCGTATAAATGACCTGAAAGTCCAACAATGCGTGACCAATTTTGATGTGTGCTTTATCATCTTTAGTGGTCCGCCTGTTCAATATTCAAAATATAAAATAAGAGCTTATATCAAGTATGGCAAAGTCCGCTACTGTCACAATATATACGCTTTCCTTTTCTCTCTCTCCATAAGACATGTTCTTCCCTCTCGCAGCTCAAGATTCCTGAAGAATTTTAAATTTGTGCTGCAATTTTCGCAATTGCACACTAATATTAGTAAAAATTACAGACAGAACCTACAGTTTCAAGCAATAATTTAGATGACATATTATTATTAAATTTTTCGTAATAACCACGACCTAGATCTATTACTGTTTCAGTCCGGTTCAACCCAATGAAATGGTTTTCTACTTTCATTTGAAATTGTGAGGCTACCTACATCCTGGTTTACAAGTCAATGAGAACACAGCCTTACAACCATCAGCATTCAAGGCAGGCTCGATTCAGTACGACAGTCGTTAGCGCGCACGACGCACGGCGCACGCGCAGTGAAATAGTGTCGCCATATTTGTTCAGCTGTCAAATTCCGGTGCAAGTATTATCACTGTAAGTTCCAAATAGCCTTGACTGCCATTTTGACAGTTATGACAGCTGTGATGTAATAGTTTGTAAACATCGGAATTACCTGTTATTTTTTTAATTTCCGATTGCGTTGCAACAGAGTTGCTGACATTTGTATTTTCTAATTTAGTTAGAATATCAATCTAATTGGTTAACATTAGCGGATAAACTGTCGGCTCAGAGATACTTAAGTGTGAATCGCTTAGTATTTATTAATGAGAACAAGTGACGAGACGAGAAGGTTGTTTACGTGATATTAAGTGACACTTCCTGCCTACCTCAATGCAGTGCCGTTCAGGATTTTTAATTTCCCAAAATTCAAAGTAGCAGCTGAGTCTCTCGCAGTAATTCTACTAGATAGAAGCATTGTTATGCCTTTAAAAATTTTAATATGCCTTTAAATATATATAAATTTAATAATATTAAATGAAATATATGCAGTCAAAATCTATTTTCATAGCAACGATTGGCCACTTAAATAATAGTCTCACTAATTTTTTACTTCCCTGCGAATTCTTTACAAAAATAAAAATTAAATAAAAAACATGTGTATTTGTTAAAAAATTGTCGTTATTTGGACGTTTCAGCAGTACAACAGAATATTAATCACGCAAATTATAAGTTTCTTATAATATGATGCATTTGGTCGTATTAGGTCAGGTCGTTATAAACAGTTTGCCTATTGTTCTAGTAGCTCTAGCCGATATAAGCGGTTTTGATCGTATAAAAATTTAAATGTTATTTTAAGCAACTCTATGTGATGTGTGAAGGTACGATATAAGAAGGTATTTATAACTACTTACAATTGTAACAACAAAAAGAGTCAATTTAGCTATTTCCTGTCTGTACACGATGCTGACCGTACAATATAAGTAACAACCAACCAAAACCAAAGATTTATACGCATCGTCATACAATGTAAACTATATTTTTTTGTGACTGTAGAATGTAGATGAACACAAAAATATAATCTGGCAATTTATTAAACTTATTTTTTGAGCATCGGAAATGAGGCCAATAGCTCAAATCAAATCACCATTATAACAGGCATTATTTAAAAGCATCTTGGCTAGGATGAAGTATATACCTGGAGATAACAAGCAAATAATAGTACCGTCCAAGAACAAAACTCACAAAATATAAAAACTGTTAGAATTAAAAAGGAATACAATACTGTATGTCTTTGTCAGAGTTTCTGTTGACTTGGCAAATCGTGTTGATACTTCATCCTGGTAATGTTTTGATTATTTTACAATTACGATATAAAAAACAACAATAATTATATAATTATTAACGTGTCATCTCATATTATTTTATTTATTAGGAATACTTACAGCTTTAAAAACTTAAATAATAGTTACTATATTTACAAAGAGCCAATTAAAAGTTTCCACAATGAGTAGCAAAAAAATAAACTTATAAACACAAATAAACTTAGAAAATTTGTTGACTTACGTCTGGTAGAGTCCAGAGAATAGATCTAGATAACTAACGCTATTAAACAGACTGTTAATGCTATCGGTTGCTCGTCTATTAAAGTATTTCTTTTATAGCTTAGGTTAGATTGAGAAAGTCTTAATAAATCACGCTATCGTAGTAATTTAACAGGGGTATTCAAATGGAGCGTAAGGAGAAATTTAGGACCATAGATTAACCCTTGGGCCATTCTTAGTAGAAGAGTAATATCAGCAACGTTTCTTTATACGCAAGAGATGATATTTATTGCAAATGTTGTGATAGTCACCAGAACGATGCGTGACTTTTGAACGATAACAAAGGGAAAGAACTTTTTGAATATTTTCAAGCAGTTAACGTACTTCAAGTAGGATAGGTTTCAAAACTAACAAGAGAATGCTTCCAATATATGAAAAATAGAGTATTTTTAAAGTTCCAATATATTTCAAGTCCTCTTTTACTTTCATCTTATGAAGACATGATGAAAGTAAAAGCAAGCTACTAAACTATACAACCTTTATTAGCTATAGTGTCAACTTGAGTATGAGAAAGTAACTTTGAAACGTGGTAAACAACAACATCACGAACAAGCGAGTAACGTTGAAGTTAGTACCTATAAGCACAGAGCATATAGTCAAACAATAGTATATTACGTTTACAAGTGAATGTCACTATGTTGCATTATGACGCATTTAATTCTAAATGATTTTGTACGGAATCGTGTTTGAGACATTGCAACTCTGACTGTAATGATATAAAATTAGATAGAGATTTAATTTTCCTTAATATTAAAATGTTTTTGCGGTTGGCAAAAGTAAAGAAGTGAGAATTGTGTAAGCATCTGTGTTTGTTGACAAAAAGTAAAGGATCTAAAAGGGAACCTTGTGGGACGACGCAGTGGTATGAACGCAACTAGATATATTATTATTAAGAACCCAGACCGATGTTCGTTTATGAACATAACGATGTGAACCACCACAATAAATCGCCCCTGATGCCTATATTTTTAAGTGTATCAATAAACAAACAGTGCTGTCTGCTGTCAAAGGTTTTACTGTAGTCAGTGTAAACTACATCCGACTGGAAACGGTCATAGTATCATAGCTTCTGTAACACAGAAATTAAGTAGAATTTTATTTGTCGAAGTAGTCCAATAATTCTCATTTTTGCGCCAACCCTTGTGTAAAAATAAATTCATATAGTTGTTTTCTAACATGCACCGGACGATTATGTGTCGATAGTAACAATATCATGTTATACAAACACGAATAAATATTAATTTTAATTAAAAAATTATACGCTAATGGGAGCAGTGAACAGATATACGATTATATCTCCTTATAATTTAATGTAGGGTGTGAATGTATAAACAAACACATATTGCAGTTGTAGAACTTTGACGATATGAAAATAAAAGGTGTTTTCCTTGTAACAATATTTACCGCATGATTATGTCTACAGTTTTAATAACATGTTATACCAAACCATTTCCACCACCGAATCAATATTTATTTTAATTAAAAATAATACACTGATGGAACATTGGGGAATACGTCTTGAATTATAACGTGCCAAAATTTGTGTCACCCGAATCACTCCCATGTATTATCCTATATTTTTTTCGTAGTTTAAGGGTTATATTTTATTTTATATATTATGTCGAATCCTGACTTACAAGGGATTATTCGTGACGGAGACGTTATTGAGAGATGTGCTTGGTTTTTACTTAGTCTATATGTTGATTATGAATATAACTTCGGTATTCAATTTTTTTTAGACAATGTCGACTGATCTAACTGAAGCCGGGTCCGCTGCGCCAATGTTTTCACAAAACATGTTAAACAAGTTAGCAAAACCGTTCGTCCACTTCATTTGTTTTTGTTTCATTTCAAAACTGAGTTCCGATGAAGAAGACGTGGCTGCTCTTCTAGTAATAGTAGATTTAGTTCTAAAAAGAAGAAACAGGAATATATTCCGGGTCCGAACCATACGTGCAATCACATTCGTTCAATATTTAAGAATTAAAAATTGATTACAGGTGCGGTATGAAAAGTTTTCTTCGTTGCTCAGAAAGTGATTTTCCTAATACATGAATATTACAATACTTATTGAAACAACTAGGACGCATTTCAGTTATCTTACAACAGAGCAGCTATATTTGATTACTTGTATTACTCGCCAGTTGGAGGCTCCCTTGCAAAGGATGCCGGCTAGATTATGGGTACCACAAGGGCGCCTATTTCTGCCGTGATGCAGTAATGTGTAAGCATTATTGTGTTACGGTCAGAAGGGTGCCGTAGCTAGTGACATTACTGGGAAAATGAGACTTAAGATCTTATATCTCAAGGTGACAAGCGCAATAGTAGTGCCGCTTAGATGTTTGGGTTTTTCAAGAATCCTGGGCGGCGTTGCAATGGGCAGGGCATATCAATTACCACCAACTCAAGGTCCTGCTCGTCTCTTTCCTTATTTTCATTCAAAAAATAACTTTATTTGTTCCCCGTAACTTATATTTTTGGTTAAGCTTAATCATTATTTGCTGCGTTATAATCTCTGGTATTTATTGAGCCTTTTGCTATAGTTTTTTATTTAGTGCCAAGTAAGTGTCCTGTTTATTACTCTTATCTAATGTGATGTACGGCTCGCTTCCTGAGTTTTAACATCAAGTTATAATCGTCTTGAGTATTTTCGTTTTTATAATATAAGCCGAGCCTAATGTCGCTTTAATAAGACATGTGTGTGAAGCCTATTTAATCCTGTGATTAATCAGCTTATGCTCAGCGTCACTAAATGACACTAAACGTTGAGCTCCTCATCTAAAATGTAATAAGATTCAAATTGCTTTGACACTATCTAACCGGTTACTTTAGCATATTAGTACAAGCGGCTATTACTGTTAGAATTGTATCAATCGATTGTCGATCTTAGGTGACATTAGCACAGGTCATTCTCAAAATCAATATTTAGAGAAAGGCCGGCGGGAGAAAAGTCAGAGCCAATAGAACAGGTCCGACTAAAAATCCTGAGTACAAAATGCAATTAACAAACCGACTGAAACTCAAAAAGCAACCAACTTCAAAAAAACTATTCCAAAACAATGATTAATTAGATTGTATAAGAATACGCAGTTATTTGCATACTTTTTAGAGAGAATATTATATCTATTGTTTTGGAATAGTTTTTTTTCGAAGTCGATTGTTTTTATTGTGAAAATTTTATCAGATTTAAAATTCACTAAAGTGAATCAAAATTAATTTCAATCAATATGAGTCATGATACTTGAAATAAAGTTTTATTATTATATTAAATTATTATTAAAATCACTTCCTTAAGCAAAAAGGTGACAGTTTTTGTGAACTAAGCAACACGGTTCCTTTTAGGTTTACCAGTTCCTAGGTTATAAAATATATTTGAATTAGAACTACCAAGTACAAGTACAAAATAAAATCCCATACAAAGAACATTTAACCGTACATTTAATAATAGATTACAAAAGAACGGGTAATTAATTTACAACAGCCAGGAGTCGAACTCTCTTCGCTTCGTTGAGTAACAACTGAGGCATACTATGTTTTTATTTGCCAGTAGCATATATCATTTATTCTGTATAAGCTATAATTTTAATTAAATCTTTATCTTGGAGATTGATTATACCACGGACTAGTAAAAAAATAAGCAGTCCTTGTCACCTCACAAAACAAGCCGATTAACGTGTAAATACTACACTAGTACAGCCCGATAGGCGGCCATTATGAGAATTGTCGTCTTCTGTGACAGATCAGTTTGCGTCTCAATAAAATATTTTAAAAATGCCGTCATGCGTTGTGAAAAAGTGTAAAAACGATACTATATAAGTATTTGTGGCCATATATGATTATTTAAGGCAGTAAAAATTGTGTAACTAGTATCCCCCGTAACCGCACACACACTAGCATAACGGTGCTTCACTTGCTAATATCACGGCGCGGAATCCTTCCTTTTTTTCTCGCCCGTGACCATAGACGTAGAATATAGCGTGTAGATGAACTGACAGCCCGATAACACGTGATCAACATTGTCGTACTAAAAACAAATTCGTCAAAAATGTCCGAATGGCGTTGTATATACATATTAACTTTTAACATTAACAGATAGACATATGACATTAAAATCAATCATTCAAATTGAATCCTTATTTAGTGGCAGTAATGTTTAAAGTTGTATACGCACATAAGAAGCTCATTGAAGGTGGTGCAAAATGTGCGAAAGAGACGGACGTCTTTTTTATTATTATTATTATTATATTATTTATTTTTCCGTGGCAATGTAATTTGTTTTAGCAATTGAGATGTAATTATTTAGCAAAATCATCCAAAACGTCAAGTTAATTATATAATTTTGTTATTTAAAGGGGCACTTACCGATACGACCCTCCATCCCGATAAGAACACTTTGTCATTGCGTGGCGTGGTATTCAAAGCGCGGTCAAAACCCTGCAAAATAGACGCGTAGGCAGAGTTTTATTTCAGACAATTGAGCGTGATTGTGAGTCTAGTTCTTAAGTGTAGGTACGTCAATAGTGACCATTATATTTGTTAAAGTGTGCGTTAGCTAATGCTTCAATATTCAAAATACTAAGGAGTTTATGCCAAGTGTGGTTGAATATTTAACTTGTCAATAAAAATAGGTTGCATTAATAATAGATAACGTAGACAGACTTACCTATCTTGCTTTGTCTTTTTTTATGAATGAAAATAAGGGACGAGAGGAGCAGGACGTTAAGCTGCACATTACAAAATTACAATGCAACTCAAGATTATTGAAAAACCCAAAAAATTTGAGTGGCACTAAAACTGCGCTCGTCACCTTGAGACATAAGATGTCAAGTTTCATTTGCCCAATAATTTCACTAGCTACGGCGCCCTTCCGACTGAAACACAGTAATGCTTACACATTACTGCTTCACGGCAGAAATAGGCGCCGTTGTGGTACCCATAATCTAGCCGGCATCCTGTGCAAAGGAGCCTCCCACTGGTGTCTCCGTTAGAGATGATCTTCCCTCTGGGTCGCATTCAAATTTAAATATTTTTAAATCGAAATAGGATATGCAATCACTTATTGAAAGTCAAAAACTACTATTAATTCGAAAATGAATACCTCAGACCTGAGAAGAACGGGCGCAAGAAACTTAGCGGGATTATTTTTGAAGTTATACCTCTTTAGGCGCGTTATGAAAAAATTATGAGAGTGAAGTTTTAAGATGCACGCGCATTACTGTAACAGAAAAGTAACAGGGTGAAGTTGGTTCCTAAAATGTTCTGACTTTTGCGACATTCGTAATTTTTTTTTAATGGTTTCGTCGTCCATTATTAGGATAGGCAAAGGGTTCAAGCCCGTACAGCCGTATTTGTTATTTAATAATTAATTGTCAAAGCCATCGTTGCAAGATTTTTACAATATTGTCCTTTCTACAAACGTAGAATAGCAGGAGATATAAATAATTTTAAGGATTTTTGCTTTGTTACGCTACAGACGTATAACTTCATGCGTGCATTCATAAGAACACACACACTTTTTTTAAATGTATTATATAATACTACTACTATACTACAAAAGTAACTGTTGATCGTAGATGGGTGAAAATTTGAAGTTGTATGTATTTTTTAATGTTGACTCATAATCAAATAAAAAAAAATCGTGTGGACCACCCTTAACATTTAGGGGGATGAAAAATAGATGTTGTCCGATTCTCAGACCTACCCAATATGCACCCAAAATTTCATGAGAATCGGTCAAGCCGTTTCGGAGGAGTTCGGTCCTGCACACCGTGACACGAGAATTTTATATATTAGATATTGCGAGTTTTATGTATCCTCTATCCAGCTTATACGAAAAATCATGCAAATAGCAAATGGAATTTTATCATCCTATCACGGAGGAGTCAGTCGTGAGTGTACGTATGAAACTACTTTCACTTCTAAATCCTCATTTATATCTTTTCAGGTAATGATGTGGAGTTTCAAGATGGCGGTTGTACAACTTATTTTCTGCTTAAGTCTCGTCCATATTACATTTGCTAAGGGTAAGTATTCCGAACTCATTATAATATCGAGGTTTTCGGGAAAAGGGAAACATTATGTATGTACTGTGCTATCAATAACCGCGAAGTGAAGTTATTCCAAATTTAAAACTTTTGCTCTTTATCTTACCAAGAATTTACCTTTGTCGCTAAAGAATTACGTGACAGGGAGACGTAATTTCAAACTTGAAGTAACTTTACATAGCGTTTGACTGAATTTAGTCATCTAAATTCAGAAGCAAATTTAGAAACACATTAGAAGAATCAGTGACCACTTACAGCGCGACGAATTCGGACGTGTCGTATGAGTACGAGGATGGCTCCAGTATTGTCCAGGCACCAAAAAAGAAAAGGAAGAACATGGGTGAAAGAATTATTTATTAGTGCGCGGAAAGTTAGCAAACATGAATATTATGGGTGTTTTTGAACCAGTAGTCTTTAGAAATTATATATGAATGGATTTGAGATCGTTTGACATATTATTAAATCTTGTGACACCGTTTATTAAAAAGTAAGATACTATCATACGAGACAGTATTAGTGTAAAAGAAAGATTGATCAAATCAATATTTAAAATTCAGTTCTTTAATATCCCAACCCCTACTTTTTTATGCGACCCACGTGCGACTGAAATCAGTACTAACTAAATGCGATTACACCTTCCTAAATGCGTTTCTAATAAGGCTTCTAAATGATTTAGTCAGTCAGAAACCAGACTTGCTTCTGAATTTAGGGGCTAGCTTGTTGAATGTGATTATACTTTTCTAAATTCAGTGAAGTGTATTAAGCCTGTTATTAATAAGACAATGATGTCCACCGTTGACCAACATACAAATGTCATGTAACGATATCCAACTTTTAAAACCACAATCGTCTGTTGATGACATTTAGGCTCAGATCTATAGAACTTACTTAGACTTTGCTCAGACTTTACTTACGTAAAACTAAGGTGAGTATTGGCTTAGCATAATATTTGATTTATTTTTTAATAGTCATTTGACAGCTGCAATTATGCTGAGCCTAAGATAAGACAAAACGATGCAAAAGTCAAGTTTGCGTTTTAACACAATCGGCAAAGTTTTACGTTAGTAAAGTCGGAGCAAAGTCTAAGTACACTCTATAGACCTAAGTGACGTATCTCAGATTTAAACTTTCCGTTCCGGGAAACTCTGATAGCGCGGTATGCCTCAGATCGGCGCCATTTTGGCGCTCGCGCAGCGTTCTGTCAATGCGTATTATTTACGTGTAGCAATAGATTATTTTATTTATTATTATTTTATTTCTTTGGGGTTGACAACAGCTTAATACAAAATAATCACTTATCATTAAATACAAAAACATAGCCAATAATAGTCTACCACAGTTTACCTAATGGAAGGAACAGCAGTGTTTACAATAATAAAGAAAAAAATTAACAATGAATAACACACGATCAGAGAAATTTACAAAAAAGTATTTAAAAGTGCCTGCGTTGGTTGCATAATGGATTATATGTATAAGTATGAAAAATGAATATTAATAATAGAAAAACATGATAGATACATAGATAATTACTTATATTTATGATGATTTGAGTGAATGTATCAGAAAGCTATTGAAACAAGCTATAAGACCATGGAAAAAAAACCATGCTATAAACAATATAAGGGTCAGAATTTGGTGAGGGCATAGGGTGCCGTACGGCACACCCGGTTTTGGTGTATCTGAAAAATGCAATGTGCCTGGTGCACTGCCCATTTGGGAAGGTAAATAATTATAAATAAATAGTTTTGTGGCGCTAATGTGCGCGAGTAAAAAATCAGTATGATAATCATAACTGCCGATCAAAACAATGAGTAAAAATCTCAAAACTCGAGAATTCGTCTCGTCTATTTCCTTCTCCAAAAATTAACACATTCACTGCCAACAAAATAAATAAAAAATAATAGGGAATAAGACTTTTTAAGGTGAATTTTGATTATAATTTTCGATATATATGAATGTTGGAAAATATGGATGATTGTTTTGTGAATGATATGGTTGACTCGCCTCAAAGGCCAGCGGTTTACTGACTACTACAAAATGAACGGGATGATTGCTCGGATCCGAGTAGAAGACGCCGCTACTATAACCCCACCCTACTCGGATCGTAAAGAAATTATGGAAACTGAATGAGACGGAAAAATTCTTGGCCGTTTCAATTTTTCCGTTTATTGTCGCCGCGTTTGTAAAGATGGCTTCTGTTTGCGGTCATTTTAATTAAGCCGTTAGTCGAGAACGCTTGTATGGAAAAATTAATAAGCTGAGCTCAAAAACGTTAACAGTTCTCATCTTCAGTGGGCGAATACAAGTTACAAATATAATATATTTTTTGCCTGTCGACTCGTTTTGGGTCATTGCCGTTTCCTCGCCTTGTGTGGAGCAACAATGATGTGATATTCAATATTTACTTACGGTTAACCGCTAACACAGACTTATTATGAACTAGCGGATGCCCACAACTGTATCTGTCTATATTTCGAAGTATTACTACAACGTTATTTTTAGGATGTGTTGCATCATATTCGCCAGTATACTTAAGGTTTATGTCAAATTTAAAGTTAACAGTAACGCTAACTTTAACATAAACTGCGGGATTTGTTGTCAATATTTAATTTTTAATTTGAAACTTTTGACAGGTCGCTATTTAACAATTTAACATTAAAAATAGCTTTAACCGGCGAAGATTGGGCGGTTACGGTTAACAGTTAAAGTTATGACGTCATCTAAAAATTGTCAAATGGTGCAACACATTTTTGCTTAATCGGTACTTTAAAATGTTTGTTATTCCTTATATTAGTTAGCCACCAGTCTTGGAAACTCTACAATGGTTCAAAGGACACGGCAACTCTATGTGCAGTGATGCTGCAGACGAACTAGCCAAAGGTGATTCAGGCAAACAAGATGAAGAAGAACAGAAAGTAGATGCAGAAGACGGTGCTAAACTATCCAATCAAATGAAATCGAATCAAAAATATTTAATTTCGTAGGTAAATTGTATTACACTTGAAATATGTATTTTTTCATACAACTCGTTCGGAAGGCAGATTTAGTTAGAGAAGAACGAGCAAGAAACTCTGAGGTTGCTCTTTTCAAAACAGAAATGGTATTACAGGTTCTTAGTTTCAATTAAATTTATAAATCATTTCAATTACAATATATACAAAGTGATGCGTTAAAAATACTCAAACGTCAATTACTAAATGCACATAGTTAGCACAAAAACATAGTTATAATTATTGAGTACATACTTAAAGTACAATACAGTAGATGCATCAATCCACACATACCGTTAATAAAATAAAGACATAATTAGCTATTATATAATAAAAATATTATATAATAAAAATATAATATTATATAAAAAAAAATAAAAACATGGACCAGATGTTCCGGCGAGAGGATCATCTAGCCACCACTAGTAGCGCCTTCACGAGCATGACACGTGGACCAGCCATCGCCTCCCTCGACCATATTTTAGGGAAGGGAACCCACGTCGCCGCCATAAGCAGTAGCATTAAGCGAGCATGACGATGCCTGTCACGAGAACTCTAATAAATAACAAAAGATAATGTTCATCTACATATAGCAATATTCACTATCTATAACATTATCTATAATCAACATTTTAAAATCATAAATAAAATTACTTATAAATAAGGACTCTATTAGTCACTTAGGTCAAAACCTGAAGCTCTACAAAAAAAAATACAGCATAGATTATAAATGACGCTAAGCTATCAACAACTCAATGTCATGGTCAATTACTGTTTCTACTCCTGTCAACTTAAGTCACCGGTTGCCATTCTTACTTCATAGTAATCTAAACGCCTGGATAAATAATACTAGCATTCCGGAATAATTTATCTTGAAGTTCACTTATATCCCGCTTTTAAATCTTTTTACATTTACCTGCAGGACGGACCATAGTAAATTTACTTTTGTTGCACCAAGTTACAGGGGTTTGATAAGTATAATATTACTTATAGAGCCAGTATAGAGGTCGTGTGTGTTACACATTTATTTAAATAAAACACATTTTAAAGGATTAAATTGCGTGTAATTATTATTGTGTTTTGACATAAGTTTTTCTCTAAAAGATACAATTTTATTATTATTTCGTGACCTTTTCAGAACACGTTTTCAAGGCAACTGTTGTTGACAGAAGTCGAGATAGTATTTGTCATAGTTGTCATTGTGAAGTTTAGCGCCATTTCAGCAAATGGCGAAGCAACCGGAGATGGTATTTATTGAAGACAGATGCTTTGGTTTTTGGCAAGATTTACTGACAGCGTAATCTTGCCAAAAACCAAACCATCATATTATGCTAGTCTGACATATTTACTAGAACACCCGATATGGCTATAGGTTGGGTAATTTTCATAATTACAAATTTAACGTTCTAAGTACACTAATTAACAAAAGAGGTTTAATATATTGTATACTTCGCTATTAAATTGGATATAGCATTAGAGTCTGGCTAATGAAAGTAGATAACAGATATCTCCAGATGAGCTCGGAATGTTCAAATAAAACCAATATCATCATTGTGTATGTCTCTCTGATTTGCTTTTTTGATATTTTTCTCTCCCGTCACTCATTCACCCAAAGAGGATTTAAATACGGCGGGACTGCCTAAGTAATAATTGAAATTTAGTTTTGTATGAAACCTATCCTATTAATAATATTATAAATGTGAAAGTTTGTATGTCTGGATGTATGTTTGAAGTTCTTTAACGCAAAAACTACTGATTGGATTTTGATGAAACTTTACAATAATATAGCTTACACATCAGAATAACACATAGGCTATTTATTATTTATAAAACTATCGCGTGAATTATACTTTATATGGTAAAACAACGTTTGCCGGGTCAGCTAGTTTGACATAAGTTTGAAATAGTAGTAATAACAGTATGAGGATTCGCCACGAAGTATAATCCGGCTAAGTTTGAAAGCGAACAGTTGCATAAAACGTAGTGGATTTCGGCTATCTCCGTTATAAACAAGATTATATCCGTCATCTGTCAACCTATCAATGACTGCACGTTTCACACAAGCGCGTAGATCACTTTTTTCTTAAAGAGTTTCTACGGCAAACGTGCGTAAAAAATGTTTACTAATTCAGAAGTACATAAAGTAATTTCTTATATTATACACTCGACCGGTTTTAATTTAAATGTTGTCAGTTCCTGTCAACCGTTTGATCAAATGAAGTCATGTTATATCGATACATTTTTTGTCTGTATAACGGTTCGTTTTGGGTCAATGCCGCATGAACGCCTGGTGTGGAATAAAACATGATATTGTGATTTATCATTATATTTAATTATATTGTGTTGCCGTCTTGTAGTATGTTTAGTTGTACACCTTCTACCGAGATAGATATACCTCGGGAAGTGTTCAGAACAGAGGGCCTACCATCAACTTTTAATAAGCGATGCGATTCCGATGCAGTTCAGTTTAGGTACCTAAACTGAATCACTAAAATTCGTACCATGAAGTGCCATTTACTGAATGGCGTTTGGATATGAAAATAGTTGAATCGTCAGATTTCTCTTCAAGACTTCAAATTTATTTAAAAAAAAATCAAATTCGGAACGCGTTTAATCTGTACATCTATACATATAAATAAAATTGTAGAGAAAATAACATTTCTTACAATTTTTGTCTGTCTGTCTGTTTGTACCGGCTAATATCCGAAATGGCTGCAATTTTGCAAGTGACTTTTATTGGCAGGTAGCTGATGTAATAAGGAGTAACTTAGGCTACGTTTATTTTGGAAAAATTCTTTTATTTTAGAAAAATAAAGTTATGATGCAATGTCCAAGAAACGGTCTAACTCTAAAAATAATTTATATGGCAAAACAACGTTTACCGGGTCAGTTTTGTTGTAATTTCTTTTAATGCTCGAACCTTTCGGTATCCTGCATTCGCTGATGTTTCGTAGAGGCGTTCATTGTGTGACTTCTACAGTATTTGTCACAGGACGTGTATCAAAGATCTATTGGACCAGATATATGCTTGACAAAATTGCACCTAATACTATATAGTAGTGTGTATTACTATTGCACATAATAATACACACTACTAATTATTGTCACTATTCGTAAGTTCTTCCACGTATGAAACATTGCGCGGTGTTGCCAAGGCGACAAGACACTGCCTTAAAGAAAACGGCTTTATTCTTTTTTTTGTTCTATATTCATAAACTTATAACATTCACAATATAATTTAAAGTTATAGTAATGATTAAATTAGTGTGATTAATCCAAATAGCCGTCTCATACGATACAATCTAACAAAAGAATTATTTTTTTTTCTCATCACATACAAAATCATTGTTGTCTCTTCAGCACACATTTTTTGTTTGTTTTCATGAAATACTTGATATTTGAAACGCTTTTATTCTTGAATACGTTCGTAAATTACATACAACCACTAAAATTATTTCTGTGGATTTTCCACTTTACAGGCAAAATTTTTACATTCACCACTATTAGTGTTAAATACTTTTTGAATTAAAACTGTTTTTCTGAAAGCGTAGAACCCTTTTACTGGATATAGGTAGACTCAGTACAATAAATGCAAAATCTTAGATTCAGGATTGGTTTTTGCTGCGCTCCAACTAGATACCGCACTACCGTTTTATTACGCCAACTATTATGTGCCGTAGAGTGTCTTGGACACATTACGGCATCTTTAAAATTTTGTAACATACGCTACGTGTTATTTTACATTGAAATTAATAAAATTCAAAATACTTACTAATGATAATATGTGATCCCAGTGTCTTTCTTATTTCTTGTGGTATTACTGTTACAAAAGTTTTACTACGCAACCCGGCATTTAAGTTTCAATTATTAGCAAAGTTTAACAGAAGATGTAGCACACAACGTCATACATTGTTCGAGACTGGCTCGAGTACGCCCGATTGGGCGTAGTATTAGTTGCCGCACTTTGCAACTACGCCTGGGGTCAATCTTAACCTAAGTTAACCTAAGTGAAAAATACAAAGACCCTTGAAAGTTGCTTAGTTTTTAGCGTATTTAAATTAAGATTATTTGAGTTTGACGGACGAGCAACGAAATAATGGCCACGAACTCTGAATTTTGTAGACGAACCTTTTCATATCGCGACTATAAAACCTATTTAAATTACTTTGTCATAGAAACTTTTTACACACAACCTTCTTGATAAAATTATGTAGGTGTCAAGTGGGCTGTTGAACTTTTGGGTACATTAACATTATTTGAAAATGAATCGTATTTGCATCGCTATAAAACGCATAATTGCTACAATTTATTATTACTATTAATGTCAAATGAAATTGACCTTTATGTTGATATGCATAATGTTGTTACTGACTTATTCAAGCGCGTGCCTGTATTTGGTAGCCTAAGGATATGTGTGGGATGAAATGAATCACAATTTATACGTACGGCAAATAGCCTGCGCAACTGTTTCGAAATTGGTGCCTCTAATTGAGGCCCCGGGGATTTTTAAGCATCTCATAATAAATATTTAACAAAACTTATTTTTATTAAATGCTATATTTTATTAGAAGGGCTATCTATTGGATTGTATTGTTATTGGTTACATTATCTGTAGCTTTCATTGTCGTTGCCCTTCTTAACTGAAACTCATGTCATGTTAAAGTTTTTCATTTATTATATTGTGAAATAGAAAGAAAGATGGACGTTCTAATCACCAGATGTTAAGTGATCACCTCCATATTATGTACTTTCTTGGAATACCAGAGAAATCACTTTTTTTCACACACATAACATCATTTTTGTTCCACGTACTACAAAGCTGTGGAATGAACTTCCTTGTGCGGTGTTTCCGGGACGATACGACATGGGTACCTTCAAAAAAGCGCGCACCTTAATCGCCGTTAACGCTGCCGTAATTCCTATTTTGTTGCAATTGAATGTGGGCGGCGGTGATCACTTAACACCAGGTGACCTGTTCGGTCGTTTGTCGTCCTTTTCGTAAAAAAAACACATAAGCGTAACCAAACCTTTTGGTGGCTATTTCTATCATGTAAGCCCCTAGTTACTTTAAAAAAAAACTTGTCCGTCTCGGGACACCCAACATAAGTGATAACTCAAACTAATCTATATTGAACTATTTAATATTGAAATTGTTTAACTTGAATAAAGCTTAAGTTATTTCTTAAATTTTATATGTATTAAAATGATAATGTAAGGAAAGGTTATTTTTTATAGAAAAATATTTTATTATTTATAAAATTAATTTTATTCATATTTACAATTTTTAAATTGTTTGTATGTACATTACTAGTATAATTATTTAATTATATAAAGTTAACAATTGGTTAGAGTGAGAGAGAAGGAGCCTGCCTACCGCTGCCGTATGCGTGAGCGAAAGGGAAGCCAGACAGACTGACGGCGTAACACGTTACGTTATGAAGTGGCTTATTCATTCATAATAAGTTATCACTTCAATAATTTATGAATCCATAATTAGTATTACATTCGGATTTTCAGGGCCCCATTGTTTTCAATCCGACCCTGAAATGACATTTCCCACGTAATGAGCTCTATTTGTACTACTGAGCAATGCGACATATTATAAACGTCATGAATATTGTATTGTATTTATAATATAGGTAATTAACCATAGAGTAACCATAGTGTGTGTTTCCGCGAAACAGCAGTGGATTTGACGATAAATCAACATATTTATTAAACTACGTCTTTAGAATCTTTAGTTTACAAAAGATATTAGAAAAAGTAATATTTTAATTGACTTTTTTAACTTGTTCCTATATCATACTCTATAATACAGAAAAAAAAAATACAAAACTATATTATGTTTTTAATTTCATTAATTTTCTTATCTCGGGAGCTGCGTGTCAAAGACTGGAGGGACCGAATAGGATATCACTTCACGGATCGCCAAAGCACAAGCAACCTTCGCACGACTCCGATCCGTATGACAATCACGGAAACTGACACGGAGAGTCAAGCTCAAAATATTCCGGTCCAACGTGAAGACCGTATTAATGTATGGGTGTGAGACGTGGAAGGTCACCTAGCCCATCTCTCATCAACTTCAGGTTATCGTCAACCGATGCCTTCGAAATATCCTCGGTATTCAATGGCCCGACAAAATTTCCAACGATCATCTTTAGCAGCGCTGTCATGAAGTCCCAATCGACCAATAAATAAAACGCCGCAAATGGAGCTGGATAGGCCACCCACTCCGGATGGATGTAAGGCAAGCCCTAGATTGGAACCCTCAAGGAAAACGCAAACGTGGCCGTTTAAAGCAAACCTGGCGGCGGACTGTCATTGACGAAGCGAAGGACATCGGAAAGACCTGAAGAGAGAAAGAAGGTGGAGTGAAATCAAATGATCAGGACCGATTCAGATGGAGATGCACTGTGGATGCCCTCTGCCCCAGCTAGGGGATACAGGAATTTAATGACTATACTACTTATCGAAATCGGGCTATTTGGCACCAGCCATTTTTCCTATTTTATGGATACACTCAATTTGGTTGCCTATACCTGTGTTGTAATATTTTGCGACGTCGATACAAAATATACCAATTTACGTGTAATTTCACATTTCGGATATACATTTAAGAACAGAAACGTATATATTAGCTATTACTGTTTTGATAGTTTAAGTTGTGCATATTTAATAATAATAAGTTTGTAATAAATATTTACTAAAAGTAATTTTATTTTTTTTACTTGATTTTATTGAATGTAGTTGTAATAGTGATGTAAATTTCAGTCAAGTTATACAGTAATATAAAGTTGTATATTAAAAACACAATGTAGAAGTAGAACAGTATTTTAACTTCATACTGTATATATTTCTAAGTCTACAGGATATGCTTAATCCAAACAGTCTTTGCAAAGGTACGTGCAATGTTCATTGCAGAGTTACTTTGAGCATCTGCAGAACCCTTTTTTCATGCGGATTTCAGATGGCACTTGGCAATTGAAGAAGATCCTTTATTGACAGAATCGTCGTTGTCTGCTAACTATTCATGGATAAGGAACGAAGGGAGAGGAAATAGGAGGCCATTTTTCACCGAATATTTAATATTTAAAACTAAAATAATTGACAATATTGATTTTAAATTTATTTGGGCCTAGCGAGAACTCTGTGTGCGTGCGTGTCCGCTAGTGTTCTGTAAGCTCTAACCAGTTGTGATATGGTAGTACTTGTTTGTCGTTACAAACAGTAAAAAACGTGTGAGGCTGAGGCAGTACTCTGTGAGTGACTAACGACTGCAAGTCGATCGGAGGGTAGGGTTTATTCCGCCCTTCAGTCGACGTTGCCCTCTGAAGAAACTCTCAGAAACCTCTTGTATGTGTTGCTCTGATGTTGGGAAGGTTTTCCTTATGTGTAGTCATTTAAGATTTGATCGCGTGTGAGTCCGGTAAAAGGTTTTAAGGGCTCTATTTTGTACTGTTTGTAGTTTGCCATAGTTATTTTGATTTGTGTTAATCCATACCGGACTTGGTATGTCATAACCGGGCGTATGTAAGACTGTTGGTTGATTTTTTGTTTTTAGTTGTAAGAGTTGAATTTCTATAAAAAAATGTGACGTGAAGGAAAGTTTCCGGTCGAGGATAAGTCCTAGATATTTAGCCAGTGACTGATATTTGACCGGGTAGTTATTAATATGTGGTTTTAATGATTGAGTTTACGGGATGTTTTGTGTGAGAAAAGTATTGCCTCGATCTTTGTTTCATTGATTTTAAGCTTCCTCTTGTGAAAGTAGTTACTTACAGAATTGAAGGCTATATTAAGGTGACTATAGATCTGATGTTCTTATACAACAGATTTACATATAAATATAACATTAATTCAAATTAACACCGTATCTCGTCGCAGTAATGTTCAAAGTCTATTGTATACGCTCATAAGAAGACCGGACGCCTACACGAGGCAATATCATTTTGTTTCAGCAATTGAAAAGTAATTAATTAGCAAAATGATTAAAAATGTCATGATATGTGACGTTGTATTCAAAGCGCGGTCGAAACACAACTGAAAGAAAAGATTGTATTCTATTTTTTTTTTGTATAATCTTTTGTGAAATCTGCATGTATTTAAATGATATATCACTATAAGTAGTTCTTTTAAATTACTGAATGAAAAAGTAGAGCTCGTGAGAAGAGCATACAGGAGACTCAGGGGCCACTCTTTTATGTCATTGTATATTTTATAATGGCTGTTATATATATAACATACATACATATCAAATAACTTACATTACATAATATCCATTATATAAATCTCTTTAAACTGTAATGTGATATAAATCATGTTCATACTTAAGAAAATAATATCAATTAACTGTTTAAATATAAAGCGCCCTTCAGACCGAAACACAATATCACATTACTGCTTCACAGCAGAAATAGGCGCCGTTGTGGTACCCATAACCCATACCCTCTAGCCGGCATCCTGTGCAAAGGAGCCTCCCACTGGTATAACGTGGCAACACTAAAGCCTTGAAGAGGTTACAGTCACGTTTGACGACCTTATCCGTATTTACCAGAATTAAATAGTCAATATTGCAGATTATTTGTATGCGCGGCATGACACCACACGCAATTCCACTCAACACGACTTTATATTCTCGGAAAGCGTACATGTATGTACAATGTCTTCGACAAACGTAACTAAAAAAACACAGACATAAGCAAAAAAAACCACAACATTTAAAAAAATGTAGGTACATACGTTCGAAGTTATATAGTTA
Source organism: Leptidea sinapis (assembly GCF_905404315.1). Taxonomy (NCBI): domain Eukaryota; kingdom Metazoa; phylum Arthropoda; class Insecta; order Lepidoptera; family Pieridae; genus Leptidea; species Leptidea sinapis. The sequence continues at coordinate 12,509,819 of NC_066279.1, forward strand.
CTTCTTTTGCGTAAAAAAAACGTCAATTTAGCAAAATTGGTTAAAAAGATCGAAGAAAGAAGTTTTATACAGTAAACATAAATATAAAGAATAATATTAATCTCTCAGTATTCAATTTCAACATTAAATTAAATATAATAAACAAGTTTTTAATAAACGTACGTAAGTATGCACGCAAGCATTATACTTCTTAGGCATAATAAAGCAAAAATTCTTAAAATTATTTTTTCCTCCTGCTATTTTACGTTTATAGAAAGAACAATATTGTAAAAAACTTGCTAAGCTGGCTTTGACAATTAATTATTAAATAACGAATATGGCTGTATGGGCTTGAACCCTTTGCCTAACCTAATACCATTATTACGAACGAAGAAACAAAAAAAAACGAATGTCGCAAACGTCAGAAAATTTTAGGAACCAACTTCACCCTGTTACTTTTGTGTTACAGTGATGTGCGCGCATCTTAAATTTTCACTCTCATAATATTTAAATAACGAGCCTAAAGAAGTATAATTTCAAAAAAAAAATATTTCTAAAGTTTACGTCACACAATCCAAGATACATTATGAAATAAATGATTCAAGAAAACTCGAAACTGGCTGTTGCACGGAATATGCAAGCCAAAAAACTACAAAAAGAATTAAAAAAACATACAGTATGCTAAACGAGCTGTCAACTCCAACATGGCACCGATTTAATCGATATTTTTCAACCTGGCCACACCGAACGGATGCAAGTGGCGCGAAAAAAAGGAAAAATTTACGCAAGTTTAAAAATAGAACACGTTCCCGCCTGTTCGTTTATTCTTTTTTTAGGGCGACATTAATAATTCTCCGGCAAACAGCCACTAGTTTTTCTTTTACATTGTTGGTCATTAAACTACCTTTTTCATCAGCGCTGTAAATTGTTATGGTTAATTGTGGTGTTTATTAGAAATATAAAGTAGGGTTTAATTGAATTTCGATTTCATTAAGACGCAGATGTTCTTAATTGTATACTTTTAGAGCGTTTTGTTTCTTTGATTATATATTATTTCTATTAGTTTAAATCGTAGTCGTTTGTAATTTTAGAGATGTCATGAACCGATTTTCAGAATACTCCAATCTCCCTTCAATGGCGCAGGAAGTGGTGAGATAGATCGTTTTTGATGAGAATCGGTTCTACGGCGACTTAACCGATCTGAATACGGTTTTACCTAATTTATTATGGCAAATTCCCCGTTAATTTTTAACCGACTTCAAAAAGAAGGAGGTTCTCAATTCGATCGGTATTTTTTATGCATATACACCGATTACTCTGAGATTTAATATCCTATTTACGTAATTGTTATTTAGTTCGATGCGGAATAAATTCCATTTGGTCCCATAAATATTAAGTTTTTATTCAGGTTAATTATATATTATTAATATTAACTGACACTAAAAAGTAAAAATGAAACTACGTTTAAGTAACGAGTAGGTACCTACTATTACATTTGGCTTGGCACCGACTTAAAAACCTATCAATCAGCATATATAAATAAATAGTATTTTATTAATAGGTAAAGGTTTGCATAAGATGTGTATTAAATTAAATTTTTAAATTAGGTTATTTGTTAATTTTCAGTTTTTGAAGTTGGTTTTTTTTCTTTCTTTTCAGTTCATAAAATAATTTTTTGCTTGTTTTATAGAAAATATACACTGAGCTTATGGCATCGTGGCTTCCGCTATTTTATAATATACCGCAAGATTCTTTGTCCGAATACATTTTAAACAAAATATTTAAATTTTAGACATATGCCAATATTACCACTCAAACAGCAACACAGTAATACACAAAGGCGTTGAAAAATATGCAATATTGCCAGATGATCAAACCCGTAGTCCGTTGACCTAACATTCGACAGACGAGCTTGTAAAAAATCTACAACTAAAAAGAATTTGTAACAACAATAGATTGTTGTCGATAGTAAAAATGTTGTCATTAAAAGTATCCAGAGCATAAAAGCTGTACCTGATAAAAATCTCCTCATTGTTAAAAATATTGCACTTATTATGATAAAATACGAAGACTTTCTCATTATTATATGCGATAAAGGCTAACAAAAGCCCGATTCCTATCGACAAACTGGATTATGTTTTAAACTATAATTTCGTATGAAAATATTCCCACGTTTTTGTGATGCGCCATTTTGATTACCATAGATAATTTTATGTCAGACTTCACGTGACATTTCGAATGTAATACAGATTATAATGGGAGACTCTAGATTGTCTATTGCTATTAATGTAATGGAGGTATATAAAAAGGTTATTATGTATTATGTTCGCTTTTTATTATCTCTTTCTCGTGTTTGGTTTTGATGATAAATGGTCACGTCTAAATTATGTGTTATCATACACATGAACAGCACTTCCTTACAGTAAAGTTGTCTATAAATATAATATTATAGGTTAAGTATCTGATAGGTGCATAACGGGAAAAAATTTAAGCTGTCTGTCTATCCCTCTGTCCTGTATGTATATCATAAGCTGTGATTACTGTTGCCGTAAAAAAGTATAACGCTGTAATCGAGAATGTCATCAAATCTCGAGAAAACGTTCGTTTTTAATTCAATAATACTCGAGTTGTTTTGGATTGTGTTTCCTTTGCTACTATGCTCTAAGGAAGGAAGGTGCAGTGTTGGTAGGCCCCCCACAAGATGTACCGACGATCAGGCCAAGATCGCCGGTAGAGGTTGGATGAGGGCAGCGAAGGACCGATCATCGTGGAGATCTTTGGGGGAGGTCTTGGGTCAGCAGTGGACGTCCTCCGATGATGATGATAGCTCGACGCTATGAGTGTTGTATAATGACGTCACTGCGGTGACCGACCCCTCACCGCAGCGACTCAACAGCTTAATATTTCGGACACTTTACTACGTATTCATGATATTTTTACCTTATTATTTTATTTATAGAACATCATTCAATTATAATAGAACATCATGGATGAATCTAAATTTTTAATTCTCCATTGGCAGTTGAATATTACCGATTGTTTCTAGACAGACAGCTATTTAAACTTGTAACCTAGTGCGTAGTGACATCTATGAAGCAATTAGCACTTATTTACAGCATTCCTTTAACTGGGTAAATAAACCACACATCCTTGCTAAACCTGTCTAACGTTTATAGGTATTTGTGGTGTAAGTAACTTGAAACGGTATTAACTTAGCTGACAGTCTTCGGTTTCATGTAATATGTCTTCATTATTTTCTCTGTGGTTGGATCTATGAACTACACTTATAAATAAGAGATAACAAGAATAAATACTTTTAATTAAACCATTTATTTTTCAAAAAGAATACCCCAACGGTCTTACCAACTAACTCAACCATCCAAATGACCCATGATCCGTAAATATTGTGTTTTTCAAAATATTTTTTTTTATATTTATCCCAGAACTGAAGAAAAGCCAAATTGTTTAATGACAGGCTGTACCTCGACACTGAAAGATTTTTTGTTATGTTTTACGATCATAATAAGCAATTTAAAATATATTATATTATATACCGTTTTTGGTTGCTTAACTGATAATGCCTCTCCGAATTTGTCTATTTAACTTTTCATCACACACCAGTGGGAGGCTCCTTTACACAGGATGCCGGCTAGATTATGAGTACCAAAACGGCGCCTATTTCTGCCGTGAAGCAGTAATGTGTAAACATAACTGTGTTTCGGTCTGAAGTGCACCGTAGCTAGTGAAATTACTGGGCAAATGAGACTTAACATCTTTTGTCTCAAGGTGACGAGCGCAATTGTAGTGCCGCTCATAATTTTTGAGTTTTTCGAGAATCCTGAGTGGCACTGCATTGTAAAGGGCAGGGCGTATCAGTTAATAATAGGTAAAATATGCAACTTAGCATTAAAGCCACCTATTGATAAATTCAATTTTAAAAAAACGGCCAAGTGCAAGTCGGACTATCCCACGAATGGTTCCGTAGCATTATTTATAAAAAAAATCATCTATATAAAACATAATCTGTAAAAATTATATTTTTATATGGGAGTCCCCTGAAATATTTATTAATATTCTGTTTTTAATATTTTCTGTTATAGCAGCAAAACAAATACATCATCTGTGAAAATTTCTACTGTTCATGAGATACAGCCTGGTGACAGACGGACAGACAGACAGAAAGACTGACAGTGGAGTCTTGGTGATAAGGTTCCGTTTTTACCCTTTGGCTATGGCACCCTACAATAGACTTCAAACTTTAAAAGGCATAAAAAGGCATAAAGGCATTTATTTTCTCAAAATTGATTACTTTAGAATTATTTTTGATGTCATTTCTAATATACTATCGCTTCGGAAACAAATGGCGCTCTGAGAGAGAAGAAGCGGCGCAAGAAACTTTGATAATTTATACGTCTAGATAGAGCCTCTTGCTGCTAGACAACCGATGAAAATAGGCCAGGTTTATTACTATAGTAGCATAGTAAAATAGCGATTTGTATGTCAATTTGTGCTAGTGATGAAAATAGAGGATGTCTGTCAACCTCAATTTTGTTCGAAGTTTTCATAGCTGTCACAATATATCTAGACGTATAAATTATCTAAGACTTCAAATAAAATTTCTCTACTCTCTAATGTAATGTGAACTAGATTGTAATGTTTACGTATTTCACAATGCATTCAAAGAAGAAAATGTGTAAAAGGTATACAAAGTTATGCACGCACCAGTAATTTTTAGCCTCAAGGTGAGTAGGTAAAGAGCTCATGCCACAAATCATAGCTGATGACAAGGAAATTGCTATTGGACATGCAGTCGGAACTATCTTCGAGGCAATGACCTGAATGAAATCCTGTGGAATATTTATCTATGGTTTATAATGAGTTTCGTTCGTTCAATGAGTTTCCGATGAAAGTAGGTTTTATATTATATATGAGATTGCAAGACATTGGTAATAATGATTTGTTTATTTAGACAATTTTAAAAAGGCATAAAAGGCATTTATTTTCTCAAAATTGATTCCTTTCGAATTCTTTTTGATGTCATTTCTAATATACTAGATACTACTACCGCTTCGGAAACAAATGGCGCTCTGAGAGAGAAGAAGCGACGCAAGAAACTCTCCCAGCATTCTTTTTTTTTTGCGCTCTTTTCATTAAAAATATACAATTTTGTATAGTCATTTCTATCGCTATAAAATAATCACAATCTAGTCCGAGTAATAATAGTATTTACGACAGAGCCATTTTTTATAAAACATTTAAAATGCCTGAACAGTGGCGGGGACATTATTATAGAAGTGTATACAAGCTATTATGCTACTTATGAAGCCTACTAGAATAAGTTATAAGCAATCCCTTATTTCTAGTGTAATAATAATGAAAATCACTATTAAGAGCAAAAATTGTTCATTGTCGGATATTTCTTGGTGCTTGGCCTCACTGCCCATTCGTTTTGGTGGAATTGGCATCAGAAAAATGTCTAGTATATCCTTACCAGCATCAGCATCCTTATCAGCATTATCTTGGGTTCATAGTGTCAGCACTTTATATGATAAAATTATCTTCTCGTCATTAGGGTCCCTGCCACTGCTAAGAATGCTTGGAAAATTGCCTGTCCAATTGAAAATTTCCCTTTAAACATGAGATCACAAAAGCTTTGGGATGAGCCACAGTGCAAATTAATTCACAAAAGGATATTATTATCAAGTCACAATATTTCGGATCATGCTCGTTTTATTGCTGCTGGCGAAAGAGATTCAGGGTACTGGCTTCAGGCCACTCCTTCGACCAACATAGGGACAATTCTCGATTATTCCAGCTTATCAATCGCAGTTGGTTTATACCTGGGTATCCCTATAACAGTTCCCCATAGGTGCCGCTGCGGACGCAATGTAGACAGCCATGGTCACCATGGCTTATCTTGCCGCCGCAGTGCGGGCAGTCTCCTCCTCTCCTTAAACGACGTCTTGCGTCGGGCCTTTACTACCGTCAACGTGCCGGCTATCCTAGAGCCGAATGCAATTTCACGTGATGATGGTAAGAGGCCTGATGGCATGACGTTGAGTCCTTGGAGTCGTGGAAAGCCATTGGTGTGGGATGCGACTTGTGAGGACACGCTAGCCCGCTCTCATATTGAACATTCATTTAGAGTGGGAGGTGCAGCGGCGGAAACTGCCGAAAAGCGGAGGAAATATGTCCTCGAAGAAGTCCTCGAAGGAGTCCTTGGGGTTCATCGGCACAAAACTCATAAAAGAGTTATCCAGGCGTCTAACCGATTTAACAGGTGACCCAAGGTCTGGTACGTACCTCTGTCAAAGGATAAGTTTGGCTATACAAAGAGGTAACGTTGCCAGCTTCATGGGCACTTTACCTAGCGACAGCGTTCTTAATGATATTTACTATTTGTAATTAATTAATTTTATTTTTATATAAATAGTGTTATTAATTATAAAGTCATATTTAATAAATTAAAAATGCTTTTTAAATTATGATATATAATTTAGTTAATTGTGATATACAATATTTATAAATTTTAGTTTTTAAATTGTTAAAATTACTGTCTTATAAACGTAGTAAAAATTATGAATGCTGTGGTAGCTTATAAGTGAATTAACTCTTATCCATATTATTATTATATTTTTAGAGAATTGGCAACGATATCAATTAAAAAAAAATCTATTTACGCGATAACAAGTAAGGCCCTTTTAAGGTTCTTGATAAAACCATATTAGGTACCTATAAATGTATTTTGTATAGTCGAAAATATGCATAATACTTGAAAAAAAAAATATTCGTTTAAAATAATACGCCGAATAAATAACCGACGCGAACACTAAGGCTGAGATCTATAGAGCGTAAAGTCTAACTTTATTCTAACTTTACTCAAGTAAAAATTTTGAACTTTTGTTTTGAACATTTTCTGGGTTCTTGTTGTAAGTGCATTTACAATATACATCGCCCCGCAAAAGACTTACTTACTTTTCAAAGTAAATGAGAGCCAAAAAAACATTCACTCGAGTTAGTTATGCCTATATCAATATTTTTTATGGTAATTTTTATTTTGCGTAAGGAATTAATTTTTAAAGATTTCAATCAATAATTTCCAGGAAATTAAAATGTCCGCCTTAATGCGGCGCCTTGGATAAGAGTGAATTTGAAGTAAAACAATAGCGACTTATCTGTCTGTGTTCAAACAATCAGTTTGTTTGTTGTTTTAAGTCGTAATTGTTCGTGAGAACCAAGCGTGCCAATAGTAGGCGCTTAGGCTGAGATCTACTCAGACTTTACTTACGTAAATCTTTGCTGAGTGTAAGCTCAGCATAATCCATGATTTCGTAATCTTTAATTTTCGTTCTACGCAACCTACATACTCCAATGTAAGTTCACCTTGAGCTGATACATTACTTTTACATCTACGGAAACCGGATGACATATAGTAAAAGTACTTTCCCTTATTTTATCTCGACTAGCCTCATTGCTTCTTATGGCTACCACAGACATGCCCCCTTATTCATAATAGTCTGCTAACTTAAAGCATTCTTAATTCTCACTCTGTTTTCTTCTATTGACCTAAGACAGAATGAGAAAAAACACTCCTTAGCGGCTGTTTAAAGTTAGCGGACCATTATGAATAAGGGGGTTAGGATATAAAGAATTTCTAACATTTGTTAGCAAATATTAGTGTTTGAAAATGTTTGTAAACATTTTATAAGAGCAGTGTGGGAGCATCATCTGTCGAGTCGAGCCGGCTATACCCGAACAAGCGTTACATTACCGAGCGTGGTAGCTCAGTCTCATTCAAGATCCACAAAATAAAGTGGTCAGCGTGCTTAGGATATAGATAGGGCTTGAAGGTTTATTCAGAAATGATGTGTTACGGAATATTTTGTCTGAATTTTCAACAAACGAAACAAGGACTCACATTAAGTTGGTGTTCACCTCAGCCATCAGATTTATCACCTCGGCCATCATTAGTAATTAAATAAATAAATATTGACACACTTGTACACAAATTATCTTGCCCCAAACTAGGCATAGCCTGTACTATGGGTACATGACAACGATATATTTAATACAATATACTTACCTAAACATACATAAATACTTATAAAAATCCATGATACAGAAACAAACATTCATATTCATCCGATAAATGTTTGCACATACCGGGATTCGAACCCAGGACGTCTAGCTCAGTAGGCAGGGTCACTAACCACTGGGCTATAGGGGTCGTCTTATTAATTATTAGATGTTCTCCCCTGTCATCATTATTAATTAATTTATAGTTGGATTATCACCCCTGTCATTGTTAATAATTAATTTATGTTTTTATGACAATAATGATGAGACGAGCAGGAAATTCAGCTGATGGTAAATGATACGCCCTGCCCATTACAATGAAGTGCCAAAAAGGATTCTTGAAAAACCCAATAATTCTGAGTGGTACCACAATTGCGCTTGTCACCTTAAGATATATATATATATATATATATGTTAAGTTTCATTTGCCCAGTAATTTCACTAACTACGTCGCCATTCAGGCCGAAACACAATATTGCTTACTCATTACTGCTTCACGGCAGAAATAGGCTCCGTTTTTCCACTAGTCATATTCATCACCCCGGTCATCATTAATCACCTTCGGGTGATTGGGATATAGGACATTATAAAATTTCCAGCTATGCACTATTCAAAATTAAAGTTAACTAAATTTAACGCCTTGCAAATATTAATCTTACTTCACAGCTTCATAATATTGTAACATAACAAAATTATTAATCTCCTTAATTTCAATTCATTTAACCATTTTCTTATTTATAAGGACTAAATGCCTCTAACTCAAATACCAGCCTTTTCTCGTACATCACGGATTCCACTTGCAACCCTTCCTTTGCTAGACTGAAAGTGCGTGTGGTCAACATGCCACATAGTTGTTGGATTAGTCGGAGAGCTGCTGAACTTTTTTTACCTTTATTTATTTTATGGGAAAAGTTAGACGTTCACCTGATTGCAAGTAATATGCTCTGCACATTACAAATGCATTTACATCCAGGAATGTTGCGAAACCCAAAATGCTGAAACCAAACCCAAACAGCAGCACCACAACTGCGCTCATCACTTTGACACAAAATAATTATATGACGTCTCAATAGCACCGTAATTTCACTAGCCACGGCGTTCTTCAAACCAGAAATTTACTTGACGGCAAAAGTCACCGCTATTTTACCAACCCATCCTGTGCAAGGAAGCCTCCCTCTACAAAATTTTTTTTTTATTTTTAATTGCCGTAGGCAAAGTAGCATGGCATATAGTTGCCAGCAAAGATTAATTCAAATGCATGAATACTATGATAACGCACTTCAAGTTTTTTAGTTTTAGTTTTTACTCTTCTTAGTTTTTTGGTCAACTACATCGTTAGTATCATACTAAAGATTAAAAATAACTAATTTATGCAGTATAATAGTATTACACATAAAGTATTCATAAACCGTATAGAATAATAAATAGTATAGAATAAATCTATATTCTACAAAATTTGCATATATTTTGCCTCATAATCAAACGGCATCAATGGGATCACCGTGTCACACATACAATATTAAAAAGGATTTAATAATATGTATTCTTAGTGCTGTTTTGAGCAAGCCGGACATAAATTCTGCTTTTTTTTCAGAATGGAGACTATGTTCTCAGGGAATATAAAGTCCACTGGCTTAATATAATAGAAAAAATCTCAGTCGATCCTAATCACTTTAAAATAACTCCATCTAGAATAAAAGTTGTACTTAAAATTATTTCCACTCTTTTGTTTGGTTTGTTATTAAGTTTTTGTAGTTTTATGGTAATTTAATTATAATTACTGATCAGCTCTTTGCCTATGTGCGATAAAAAAATATAATGGAAGGTGTACCAAACTTATTCCTTTTGTGCCATAAAATTTTATTGTCTATGCATTTAAAAATAAACAGGCGAAGGAATTAAATACCAGCCCTTATCCAGGATTAAAAATAGATTAGCTTCGGCCATAGACTTTCGACCGGTATTGTTTACTAGTGATGTTCTTGTTTTAGTTTTGTTTGTCGATATTTTACTGGGCACTTTTGAGATACGACTACACATAAAGGTTACGGTTTTTAATATACTACACGGGTTAGAATGTTTGATTTATTTTCTTATCTATAATGACAACTATGACGATTAATATCTTAACTCGTTTCGACCGCAGTCCCCCTGAAAACGTGATCTGGAAAGGTTTTGAAAGGTTGGGTTAGCTAAAATAATAATAAAAATTTCACTTTTACGCAAAATCTAATGTAAGAAATAAGTTGCCATTAACTTTGCCTGTAACCAAAATGCCTGCAGTATAGTATCACGTATAATAATTTTTGTCACTAATACCTTTTGTTGTATTTTTTTTGTGAAATATACCTATAACCACGGACGATTAATAAATAAAGACTCCGTGTCACCTTACATAACAGTGAGGCACCAAAACAAGCCGGTAAACGTGTAAATACATAGCCCCACGCATACACTTACACTAATACAAGCCAATTGGCCGCCATTATGAGATTTGCCATCGTCTGTAACAGATCAGTTTGTGTCGCAATAAAATATTTTAAAAATTGCCGTTGTGCGTTGTGAAAAAGTGTAAAAACAATAATATAAAAGTATTTGTGGATATATGATTATTTAAGGGAGAAAAAATTGTGTTACTGGTATACCTCGTAACCGCGTCTATCTCTCGTCTAGGTATCAATATTTTTGTATAGTATTGCATTTACTATTTGCGTATAACTTACGATAAAGTAGTTTGGCAGCACCTCTTCATTCCGACTTAGGCTGGGTCCACATTGGATGAAAAAATAGAATAGGAGCGAAAGAAAGTATGTATAGAGCGACGAGTGAAAAAATAAGAAGATCTTTCATTTGTCGTTATTTGTTTTGTATGTGGACTAGTTGAGAGGTGCAGTCTAATACTAGAAAGCTCATACAGTTTTTATTGGATCTCCCTATCATATTTAAAAAAAAGTTATTAAAATTTGAAATAAAGGTACATGCAAAGATTAACGCATTAAAACTTTTTTTACAATATAAGTGTTAATGTTCAATTATAAGCTAGTGAAAATATCGTAAGAAACTCCACCAGAGCGCAGGGCCTCATAATTAAGGACTTATAATTTTATAAATATGTAATTGACAAGTGTTCCCCGTTAATTATCGATAAACAAACACATCCCATCCTTATGTAACAGTTACCTGGTGAGCCACTTTTTTAAATCGTAAAACGCTATTGCAAACGGGTTTTATAGTATTCATAATTCAATTCACTTAGGGGGGGTACAGATGTAAGACAAATAATATCAATATTCCTTTTGTCATTGTTTTTATTTGGACATAAACTGACTATCTCCCTTGATATTCATTAAGATAGGAAAACATGATTTCATGTAGTCCAGGATTCATCGATTTCTTATTATCCTTCATTTTAAATGACAATTCATTCTTCGGATTCAGAATAGTTAATCTAATTTATTGGACAGTGTTTATTTATTTCGTTTTGAATTTTGAATTTATGATGAGCTTGTACTTAAGAACATACGTTCAAATAATTTGGCACAGAATGGACGTGGGTTAAATGCGTCGTAATCCCTTTCTGAAGAGATATTTGGCAAAATAAATCTTATTTTTTTTTTAAATTGTAAATATTTAAATAACGCTTTTTTAATAGTTATTTTGGTTTTAACGTCAAAAATTGCGTTATTTATAAGGAAAACGCTAACGGTAAGAAACGCTTCAGAAAGGTTTAAAGGTTTACTTTATAAATTTTTCTACTCCTCGAATATTATCTGTCACTTATACAGCCACGATCAACAATATAAGTACAATACATACTTTATTGAGTCTTTGAATAAGTCTATACTATATGGCCTATAAAGTATTGTTTACGGTACTATAATGTCGCCAAATAGGCACAGTTGTTTTGGTGCCACAGACAACTAAATCTAAGTTAGGTATAGTAGGTTCATAGAAATATTACATACTATGTTAAATACATTATATTTTCATGCTAAATCATTAGACTAAACATTTTAATGTCAACTTAAGAAAAATACTTGGTAATATAATTTCCCAAGATTCTACCAACCAGTTCTTGAAGGAAAAATGAAACCACTCGCTAGAGATATGTATACAATACAATTCCCGCTCATTAAAGCGTCAATTCGAAAACTTGTGATATTTGTTTGTTTAATTTACAATTACCTAGTCGTAGAAGAAATATTGTATGCCACACGTTGTATACACGTCAATAAACACTCGTGGCGTCATTCATTGCAATAATTTTCGACTGTGGCTAACATTTTGCACCCACGCCACTCATGTTTTTAGACCCTCATCATACAACTGTTGCATAAAATACTTAAAAATGTCAATTCTATTCTGTATAGTTAGTCTCGTTCCCTTTGTCAAGTCAACAGCGCTTTAAGATGTGTAAAAGTAATACGCACTGATGTAGCTTCAAAACATTTACCAAGAGCTGTTGCAATATCTATTGTATGGTAAATAAATATATTTATATTTCTATATAGTAATAATTAGTGGAATCTACATTATATAATTAATTTTTGTTATAAACAATTATCGTTGATTATTGCAAATTAACTTATTCACAGATATAATACCATTAATACAATACCAATGATAAATTGAGAAAATAAACAGAAATTTTGGAAGGCAGGCACTCAATTGTTTAATAATAGGAACAAGCTCTTAATAGTGATTTTCATTATTATAACACTAGAAATAAAGGATACCTTGTAACTAATTCTAGTAGGCTTCATAAGATACATATTATCTATAAATAAATTTAAATGCTATATTTCTTGGCATTACTCTTGATTCTAATTTGCAGTGGGGCCCCCATATTGAAGGTTTGGCGAATAGGCTTAGTTCTGCAGCATATGCGGTTAAGAAAATCAGACGGTTAACTGACATAGATACGGCGAGATTAGTATACTTTAGTTATTTTCATAGTATTATGTCCTATGGTATATTGTTATGGGGCAGTGCGGCCGATATTAATACTATCTTTGTGCTGCAGAAGAGGGCTATTCGCGCGATTTATAACCTAGGACCTAAAGAATCATTAAGAGAATAATTTAAAGAAATAAACATTTTGACTGTTGCTTCTCAATACATTTTTGATAATGTTTTGTATGTTCATAAGCACATTGAGAAATTTTCTAGAAACTGTGACATTCATAATGTTAACACGAGGAACAAACATAAACTTGTTATGCCTACCACTCGGTTGGGTCGAGTTAGTAAGTCTTTTGTTGGGCGATGTTATATGCTTCTACAATATGATCCCAGAAAATGTACAAAACAAATGTGTTACGAAATTTACGTTTGTGTGGGAAAGGTTATTATAGCATAAACTATTTTCTTAATGACACCACGGACTGGGATTAAAGCGAACACCATCAGGCTCTTTAATTATTAATGTTTATTGTACGATATTACATTGTAATCCATATTTTATATAAAAAAAAAGCCCGCTGAGTTTCTTGCGCCCATTCTTCTCAGGTCTGAGGCAGTCTCTTTTGAATGGGTGGTAAATTTTGACGTTCAATAAGTGATTATAAATCCTATTTTGAATAAAAATATTTGAATTTGAATTGAATTTGAATTAGGCGATTTTCCAACTAAAACAAAATGCTTTGTATATTTTAATAAGTTAAATGACTAAGCTTGACAACACATTCTTCTGTAGCTTATGCCATAATAAGTCCATTAGACTTTGAGTATATCAAGTGCTTAGATAATTTATATGTCTAGATGGAGGTTCAACTGTTAGGCAACGCATGACTACAGGCCGGCAGGTTTATTAATTTAGTGTGCATGACAGCTACGTCTTACACACGCGATAGTGACTTTGTTTCAGTGTGCGTGCGTTTACTGCAAAAAGGAGGCTAACAGTTGGCTGCAAAATTTGGTGTCCACAGCTGTCATAGTCTATCAAGACGTGAAAAATATCTACCGTCAAGTGTTATAATCTCCGCGCAAATCTCAAGTCTTATATATTTATAGCAAAGATTGATTTTTATATTCGTTTTTTAGATTTTTGTCTTGACTATGATACACAAATAAACCTGAAAATACCAATGATAAATTGAGAAAATAAACAGAAATTTTGGAAGGCAGGCACTCAATTGTTTAATAATAGGAACAAGCTCTTAATAGTGATTTTCATTATTATAACACTAGAAATAAAGGATACCTTGTAACTAATTCTAGTAGGCTTCATAAGATACATATTATCTATAAATAAATTTAAATGTTTTATAAAAAAATGGCTCTGTCGTTAATCCTATTACTCCACTGCTGGATATCTAAATGATCGGACAGCCTGGGTAGTGATCTAGTGATTGTGATTATTTTAAAGCGATAGAAATGACTGTACAATATTGTATATTTTTATTGAAAAGAGCGCAAAAAAAGAATGCTGGGAGAGTTTCTTGCGCCGCTTCTTCTCTCTCAGAGCGCCATTTGTTTCCAAAGCTGTAGTAGTATCTAGAAGTATAAGAAATGACATCAAAAATAATTATAATGGGATTCCATTAAAATTGATTAATTTTGAGAAAATAAATACCTTTTATGCCTTTTTATGCCAAGTGATAGGAATATATAGTTTTTGTAAATAATATAAATAATTTTAGATTTAACCAAAGGCGAGGCACATTGGTGTAGCAAAATGTCTTAAAACTTCAATAACGCAATGCAAAAATATTATTTACTAGCTGAACTGGCAAACGTTGTTTTGCTATATAAATTATATATAATCTATTACAAAAGATTTCATTGAGATCGGTCGAATAGTTTAGGAGTTATTAGAGAACATACAAACATACGTTCTCGTTTATATATATAGATTACGACATCATGCGAAATAACTTTGTACTCTTGTATAAGTAAGAATTGAATTTTAATACGAATCCCAGATTGTATTTTATTTTATAAAAATAAGGGACAAGATGAGCAGGACGTTGGGCGGTAATTGATACGCCCTGCCCATTACAATGCAGTGTCGCTCAGGACTCTTGAAACACCTTAAAATTCTGAGCAGCACTACAATTGCGCTCGTCACCTTGAGACATATGATGTTAAGTCTCATTTCCCAGTAATTTCACAACTACGGCGCCCTTCAGATTGAAACACAGTAATGTTTACACATTACTGCTTCACGGGAGAAATAGGCACCGTATGTATGTATTATGATTATAACTTATAAGTAATCTTTATGTAAACGAAATTACATTATCTAATACTAATAAATACTTAATTGAACTAATTTGATTATTTCATTTTCATTAGTATTTAATATTTATGTATATTAAATGCTGGTTACCTACAGAGATGTTCGTAATCTATGGAAATTTATTAGATTAATGTTAAACCTAAACAAATCCGTAGCGATCAGTCGCTAGTGTGTAACTAGCCTTATCCACAAGGGACGATATTAAAGTTAAGAAAGAGTTGTATATTTTCTCTGTGTAATATTAAAGCAGAATGTAAGGTAATAATTGTTCGTGATACTGTTTTACTTTACACAAATTAGACTTCATTAGTATGAGACTTACAACATACAAGATTTTATGACGTATAGACAAGAATTAATTGTTAACAATTATTTTAATTCAGTACCCACAAAATAAAGTACTCATAAGAATAATAATAATAATCTTTTATTCAGGTAAGTTTTTTAAACTTTTAACTTTAGCTCAGCACGCCTAATCTTCTTAATATATATAAATCTCGTGTCACAATGTTTGTCCTCAATGGACTCCTAAACGAATGAACGGATTTTAATGGTGATTACTTCATGGAGTGCAGTTTGGTCCAACTTGAGAGATAGGGTAGTTTTTATTTCGATTTGGGACCCATAAATATTTTTATTTTCAATATTTGTTTTGTATGGACATATTTTCTATGAGAGAATTTAGTGACGCACGGTTTGACAGTTCCAGTGAAACAATTTCATTCTACCAACAGGGAGCATATTTACGAAATAATTTTTGATGTTTTGAAATATAAAACAGTTGTTTTTTTACTATCTACAGAACAACGTCTGTCGGGGCAGCTAGTAAAAATATAAAATATAATATTGACACACTCTAACACAAATTATCTTGCCCCAAACTAGGCATAGCCTGTACTACGGGTACAAGACAAGGATATATTTAATACAGTATACTTACTTAAACATGCATAATAGTTATGCATATTAAATAATTAAATGGCACAGTTGTATACAAAGACGCCGAGTTCCTCCGGTGGGACTGTCTCGTCTAGAATATTAATTATTGTGTGTAGCGTTTCATCATATGCGTAATAAATTCAAATAGTGGGTCAGCTCCTGTGCCGCAAAATACCTACGACCTGTCGCTGTCTCGACATCTAGTTGCTATAAATAAGCTAGGGTTGTCACAAGCAATAGTCTAGGTTGATGTTCGGCAAACTTCATTTCAGCTGAATGATGTCCACTGCTGGACAGAGGCTAAAAAAGTAAATGGCTGTTGTTTTCCCGAACCGATACGACTTCGTGACACTTTAAAGGCCGGCAATGCATCTCTTGACACCTGTTGTTGCGGATGCCCCCTCTCATACATAAAAAAGGCGAAAAAGACGCTCGACTACGGATGCAGGTGTTGAACTCATCAGGAATATTTTTGAGGCCTGGGAGGAATCACAGAATGCACTTGGTATCTTCTGTGATTTATCTAAGGCTTTTGATTGTGTTCAACATTCAACGCTGGTCAGGAAGCTATGCCACTATGGTATAAGAGGATCTGCACTCGATCTTCTGATCTCATATTTAAATAATAGGATTCAGAGGGTCGAGGTGAATGGCAGGAGATCTCCTGGGACTCCTCTTGGTATGGGGGTACCACAAGGGTCTATTCTTGGACCCTTACTCTTCCTAATTTATATAAATGATCTACCTAACCTTGTAGAAAAAAAACACAAGGTGGTATTGTTTGCGGATGACACTTCACTTATATTCAAAGTGAAACGAAGCCAAGTTTTATATGACGAAGTAAACAATGCTCTATCTGACATCGTGTACTGGTTTAGCGCTAATAACTTATTGTTAAATAATCATAAAACCAAATATATTAAATTCACCGCACCAAATGTCAAAAATGTAGATGCGAATATTTTATTAAATGGAGAGGTGGTAAAACCAGTGGAATCTGCTATATTTCTTGGCATTACTCTTGATTCTAATTTGCAGTGGGGCCCCCATATTGAAGGTTTGGCGAATAGGCTTAGTTCTGCAGCATATGCGGTTAAGAAAATCAGACGGTTAACTGACATAGATACGGCGAGATTAGTATACTTTAGTTATTTTCATAGTATTATGTCCTATGGTATATTGTTATGGGGCAGTGCGGCCGATATTAATACTATCTTTGTGCTGCAGAAGAGGGCTATTCGCGCGATTTATAACCTAGGACCTAAAGAATCATTAAGAGAATAATTTAAAGAAATAAACATTTTGACTGTTGCTTCTCAATACATTTTTGATAATGTTTTGTATGTTCATAAGCACATTGAGAAATTTTCTAGAAACTGTGACATTCATAATGTTAACACGAGGAACAAACATAAACTTGTTATGCCTACCACTCGGTTGGGTCGAGTTAGTAAGTCTTTTGTTGGGCGATGTTATATGCTTCTACAATATGATCCCAGAAAATGTACAAAACAAATGTGTTACGAAATTTACGTTTGTGTGGGAAAGGTTATTATAGCATAAACTATTTTCTTAATGACACCACGGACTGGGATTAAAGCGAACACCATCAGGCTCTTTAATTATTAATGTTTATTGTACGATATTACATTGTAATCCATATTTTATATAAAAAAAAAGCCCGCTGAGTTTCTTGCGCCCATTCTTCTCAGGTCTGAGGCAGTCTCTTTTGAATGGGTGGTAAATTTTGACGTTCAATAAGTGATTATAAATCCTATTTTGAATAAAAATATTTGAATTTGAATTGAATTTGAATTAGGCGATTTTCCAACTAAAACAAAATGCTTTGTATATTTTAATAAGTTAAATGACTAAGCTTGACAACACATTCTTCTGTAGCTTATGCCATAATAAGTCCATTAGACTTTGAGTATATCAAGTGCTTAGATAATTTATATGTC
Organism: Leptidea sinapis; assembly: GCF_905404315.1. Taxonomy (NCBI): domain Eukaryota; kingdom Metazoa; phylum Arthropoda; class Insecta; order Lepidoptera; family Pieridae; genus Leptidea; species Leptidea sinapis. The sequence goes on from NC_066279.1 coordinate 12,528,014, forward strand.
TAGATGGAGGTTCAACTGTTAGGCAACGCATGACTACAGGCCGGCAGGTTTATTAATTTAGTGTGCATGACAGCTACGTCTTACACACGCGATAGTGACTTTGTTTCAGTGTGCGTGCGTTTACTGCAAAAAGGAGGCTAACAGTTGGCTGCAAAATTTGGTGTCCACAGCTGTCATAGTCTATCAAGACGTGAAAAATATCTACCGTCAAGTGTTATAATCTCCGCGCAAATCTCAAGTCTTATATATTTATAGCAAAGATTGATTTTTATATTCGTTTTTTAGATTTTTGTCTTGACTATGATACACAAATAAACCTGAAAACAAAATTTTATGAACGATGCGGGACTTGAACCCGCGACCTCTCGCATTCCTTGCGAGCGCTCTTTGCAACTGAGCCGACCGTTCGAGTGACGTATCGTTCATAAAATCTTGTATGCTCTGTTCAACTCTCAGGTTGTGGCTTCATCTACAGGATCTACTTTACAGGTTATCAACTGCTTAACTACAATATTTACATATTAGGAAATTGACTTGAGCTGTCATTTTTGTTAATTCTAAACAATTTGTTCCCTCATTGTGGTATTAATAAAATTACACAAATAAACTTAAAACAAGATTTTATATTCGAGTCCCGCATCGTTCATAATTTTTTTTTCAGTTTTATTGGTGTAATTAATCCCAGAAGTGATGGTTATCACTTTAAAAACATAACAAATTGAAACTGAAGTGAAGCAGTAATGTGAAAACATTACTGTGTTTTGGTCTGAGGGGCACCTAAGCTAGTGAAATTAATGGGCAAATGAGACTTAACATCTTATGTCTCAGGGTGACGAGCGCGATTGTAGTGCCACTCAGAGTTTTTCGGTTTTTCAAGAATATTGAGCGGCACTGAATTGTAATGGACAGGAGGTATCAATTATCAACAGTTCAACGTTCTCGTCTCGTTCCTTATTGGCATAAAAAAAGGTTACGAAACCTCCACAATGGTGCAGAATGTAATAAATATAGTGTGAGTAATTACGTATACGTTGAAATTAATCCTTTGGGCGGAATTATTCAATTTTAATTGGTATGCCTTCCCTTCGAAGACCAACAATCCCGTTATATTAAATTCCAGGCAAATTCGTGGTAAGCAACTAGTCAATAAATAAAGCGTGTCCCCGTCAGCACGACCGGAATCGAATCCGCTATCAACGTTGCATCTTGGAATCTCTAAACATAGACTGTTTGTTGGATGACGTATTTGGATACAAGTAACATACTTTTAGCGTTTTGTCAATGTATTCAAAATATTTTTGCTTACAAATTCATTAACGGAAGTACGTGGGACTTTACGATAGGTGATCACTTCCGTCTATGATATCTTTGATAATGCCGGTGTTTGAAGTACTAAAGTGTATAAAACCCGAAGCAAAATATTCCCACTTCAAGTAGAAATATATTCAAATTCTAATGATACAGAATGTAATCAAATAAGGATACCTTAGATAATTTATAGGACTAGATAGAAAAATTGAGAAAGGTATGATGAGATGGTTTAGACATGTCGAGAGAATGAATGAAGAACGATTGACGAAGAAAGTATATAAGGCCAGTGAGAATGAAAGTGTTGGAAGGGGTAGACCTAGGCGGACGTTTCAAGATCAAATCAGGGACGTCTTGAAAAAAGGCCAGGTCAAGAGTACCCTAAACCGGAGAGCATGTATGAAAGGAATAATGAAAGTGGACGAAGCGAAACAAGTATGTAAGGATCGTAGCAAGTGGAAAGATGTGGTCTCTGCCTACCCCGACGGGAAAGAGGCGTGATTTTATGTATGTATGTATGTAGATAGAGCCGCTTGCTGAACAGCTGAGCTTCTGAGCTGGCACCTTTTAAACCGAATCAAAAATAGTTCTTGCATATTACTGATTAGTGGAAAAAAGGCTCCAAGTGTGGGCGTATGCATGAAAGACACCTTTTTAGAATTACTAGATATTTTTTTTAGAAATTTTTTAGATACTAATACAGATACAAATATCTGTATGTAAGGCTCTAAACATTACCTTTATTATTATATGATTTCAACAAACATAATAAATTATTGACTCTTATCATTAGTTTTATCGTATTGAATATAATATCACGTTAGTCTGCTGTGACTTCAACAATTACAAGTCCAACAAAATCCCGCGACTAATAATTTAAAAGGTTAATTAATTCTGGTGCAAAAGGAGAAAGGAAAACATGTGTTTTTTGTAAATCAAGTTTCATCTACGTAAAGAACTATTTTCTGCTTACGCTCGTTTGTTCTCCATTTCCAAAAAAAAACCTTCAGAAACAATTACGCATGCCGTCTTAATAAAAAATAGGCTTGTTATTTAAACACTTGACTCTTATGACTTAGATCAACCGCTCGTCTGAATAAATCCAGGCAAATTTACCGCCCTTTCACACGAGCCATGACTGTAATGGTTTCTGCACTTGAAGCGTTTTAATTGACTGATTCCACAGATAGCTTATTTTAGTTTTAGTATTTTAGTTTGCCGGTTTCTTGTTCCTATATGCATCAAAATGCTCTCAAGTTTAAAGGTAGGGAAATATAGCTTGGTGTAGATTTTTTTATGCTCTTCTTAATTTACCTAGCTTATAGCACATTTTTACCCGTTCATAATATTATAGTTTATGTACTTATTGGAAACCATGGTCACTACCGTCTGACAAAAGTACCCGCCATCGGCCACGGGTCAAACGAAAACATTTTGGAAGATTGGCATAGATGGCGCTAGGAGTCGCTTTCATCGCACTGATAATATTTGTATCAGTTTTGTAAGTTTAATTTATTTTTTGATAGATTTAGTGGATTTATGCCTTCTAATGAGAATTTTTGATAGTGAGTGACATTATTATCAATAATGTCACTTTCAATTTATCATAATATTATATTCTAGAAGAATCTCTCAACTGATCATCTCTCAACTGATCATCTCTCACTAATATAAAGTTAATGTTAGGCCACATAACTGTGCAATCACCACTTACCCATTTTTCACATTTCTTTAATATTAATACACTGTTGGCAAAATACATACATAAAACCGGAGTCACCACTGAAAATAATTCTTTTTTTTTATTCGAAGAGACGTTAAAACAAGCGTACCTGATGTTATTTGACCACCACCAGAGGAATCACAGGAGCATTGCCGGCCTTTTTGAAAGGTATTCGCACTTTTTTTGAAGGCCAAACCCATGTTGTATCGTCCCCCAAACACAGCACAAGGAAGTTCCCACTGGATGGTTATATTATAGAGTAATAGTAGAAGAAAAATTTTTCAAAGTCAAAGTCAAATAAACTTTATTCAATAAGCTTAAAGTAAGCGCTTTCAAATCATCACTGTAAATATTTCATTTAAATTACTGAATCTGAATCTACCATAATTATGTTCGGAAAAAGTAGAGTTCATGAGAAGAACATACAAGAAATTCAACGGCCACTCTTCTCAATCAATAGAGTTTTTTACAATGGCTGTAATATAACAAATCAAAATCAGTTTATTCACGTAGGTCACGGAAATGACACTTATGAATGTCAAAAAAATATATTTTCCTTATTGAATCTACCGCTTCTTCGTAAAGGGTTGAGCTAATGAGAAGAAGTAGCAAGAAACTCATTGCCACTCTTTTATATCAAGATTTACATTTAAGTACATCGATTTACAAATCATTTCAAATTACAATATAATATGTAAAATGATGCAACTGACACACTCAAACGTCAAATAGTCAATGCCTTACACAAGTAAGTCAAAAAAGTAAATGTAAATTAATACAAAAGTTATTGAGTACAGTAGCTGCATCATCCACATACACCAGACATAAATAAAGGTATTCTGTGAGCATTTTATAAGCGATTATAAATAAATAAATATGTATGCATATATATCCAATAAATATAACATAACAAATTAGTTTGTAAGGTACTGCATCAAATATATGAATCATGTTCTCAGTTAAAACCGTTCTAAATATTTAATATTTCATTAAAGTTATAATGAATAAACTGTTTAATTAATATTAAGTATCGTATATTGAATGCATCAACCTTTACAGCTTGAATTCATTGTTTGTGTGGATGCTTCGTGAACATGATGGTGGTAATTAGTAATCGTATCCAACAAGTACAATGATATTTTGTTAACTATAACAGGTCGACCCAGCACCACAAGCAGCACCCGTTCACGAGTTGACGCATGGACCAGCCATCGGTCCCTTCGCACATATTTGAGGGAAGAAGACGATCCGGGACACGACGTCGCCTCCTTAACTTGTAAATTACAAAAATAAATATCACAGAGCAAGCCCACATCATATCAGCAGGAACACCAGTTTTACCAGTGGGAGGCTCCTTTGCACAGGATGCCGGCTAAGTTATGGGTACCACAACGGCGCCTATTTCTGCTGTGAAGCAGTAATGTATAAGCGTTACTGTGTTTCGGTCTGAAGGACGACGTGGCTAGTGAAAGTACTGGGCAAATGAGACTTGACAACTTATGTCTCAAGGTAACGAGCGCAGTCGTAGTGCCGCTCAGAATTTTTGATTTTTTCAAGAATCCTGAGGGTCACTACATTGTAATGGGCAGGGCGTATCAGTTACTATAAGCTGAACCTCCTGTTCGTCTCGTCCTTTATTATCAATTTAAAAAAAAGACGTCCACTGCTGGACAAAGACCTCCCCCAAAGATCTCCACGACGATCGGTCCTGCGCTACCCTCATCCAGCCTATTCCAACGATCTTGACCTTGCCTTGTGGGGGGCGAACTAAGACTACGTCTTCCGGTACGTGGTTGCTATTGGAGGACTTTACTGCCCCAACGGCCATCTGTCCGCCAAGCTGTGTGCCCTGCCCACTGCCACTTCAGATTCGCAATCATTTAGGCTATGTCAGTGACTTTGGTTCTCCTACGGATCAATTAAAGAGTTAGCAAGCCTCAAGTTTTATATTTATGAAAATAATGGACAAGACGAGCAGGATGTTTAGCTGATGGTAATTGATACGCCCTACCCATTACAATGCAGTGCCGCTCAGGATTCTTGAAAAACCCAAAAAATCTGAGCAGCACTACAACTGGGCTCGTCACCTTGAGTCATAAGTTGTCAAGTCTCATTGGCTCAGTACTTTCACTAGCCGCGGCGGCTTCAGACCGAAACACAGTAACGCTTATACATTACTGTTTCACGCCAGAAATAGGCGCCGACACATAATCTAGCTGGCATCCGGTGCAACGGAGCCTCCCACTGGTATTAAATTAAAGGGTATAATAAATTTGATAGATATTTATATAATGATATCCGTGAGATAAGCGGAAGTCAATACACAATACTATGTGGTGAGAGAATCAATAAAGTTATATACAAATGAAATAAGTTCTCCGAAATACGTTCACACAGGCGGCGTGTAGCATGACGGTAGACGACCGCCGCGGTCTGTGTGAAAGGTCACAACAATGCGAGTTTGTAACCTTTATATCAAGCTTTTATTGGCTTCGTATTTAAGTATCTATTTATTTATTTATTTAGACACACAAAAAAATACATTAAACTATTCAAATACAAATATTTATGGTTTCAATGTAATATCGTATAATAAAACTTATTATTTAATAGTCTGAGGTTGGTAACGCAAAAATAATTAATAATAGTTAAAAAAAATCATGCTTAAATAAACTAGAACATACTAGAATAGAAACAGATCTAATTTGGGTGAACAAATTTGACAAGCGTGGCTGACTGTTTACGACTTGTCAATCAAAATCGATTACAGTAACAATAGATTCGCTTTCCTTTTCTATCTTGATGTTTATCCGTTAAATAGCTTCTTCTCTCTCGCACGGTTTGTTAATAACCCTAACATTTAGTCTTGTGTGCGCTCCCCGTGATAAATGCAGTAGAAGATGCAGATAATACCCAAATATCTTCCCAATACGAAAGAATCAAGCCGATCGGAGATGACTTGATCGTTGACTAACTCATTCATTATAAATATTAACAAAATTTTCCATGTAAGTAAAAAAAAATTCAATTCCATTCCATTTTCAATTCCATAAAAGTAATAATCTATATATATATATATATATATATATATATATATATATATATATATATATATAAATGAATTGCTGTTCGTTAGTCTCGCTAAAACTCGACAACGGCTGGTCCGATTTGGCTAATTTTGGCCTTGAATTATTTGTGGAAGTCCAGGGAAAAGTTAAAAGGAATAAATATGAAAGTGTCGGAATTAAATAAAAACAACAATTTTGTTTTTCCTTTGATGTGTTCCCCGTCTCCCGATATTTGTTTTGTATGGACATATTTTCTATGAGAGAATTTATTGACGTACGATTTGACAGTTCTGCTGTGAAACAATTTCATTATAACAACAGTGAGCATATTTTACGAAATAATTCTTGATGTTATGAAATATTATTGACAAATTCATAAAAAACAGTATTTTATTTATTATATATAGAACAACGTCTGTCGGGTCATCTAGTTTCTTATAAATAAAAACAATAATTTGTCTGCTTTGTAATTTAATTTCGCTAAAACGCTATCCACACATTCCGAGAAAGTATCTTATATACACTTATCTCTTGATAGCTTACAATTAAAATGACCACAAAACATCATAGAATGGAAAGAAAGCCTTACAATCCACATCCTTTGTGTGTTCACAGAGCGGCACGATCAGATAATTTTGATCGTGTGCAACTCTTATCATCGCGTTTGTTCTGCGTTGGTCAAGTATTAAGACTCTGTGGTTAGACTTTAACATTTATTATTCTATTTAAATTTACATTTTATCATACTCAGTATATCGTTACTTGGTTTTTATTATCTACATCACTTTTATGCTGCATGATCTGGTAGAAAAAAACATAATATAGTATCTCGTAGTCAAGTTGCATAGTGGTTTTGTGAGGAAGCTCGGAGTTTGCCTGCGAGATCGAATCAGAAATGAGGAGATCCCTAGGAGAACCAAAGTCACCAGCAAAGACCAGTTGGTTGGGAAACTGAAGTGGCAGTGGGCAGGGCACATAACTCGACGGACAGATAATCGTTGAAATGAAATGAAATTATTTATTTTGCCTTGGATTAGGGTATGTCCAGATCTTAAATATTACAATGTTGCCACTATCCAGCTTAAATTAAAAGCATGCAAAAACTTAAAATTTAATTAAATATTCATATTATTGAAAGCGTAGATTTTTTCACTCCAATATTTTTCCAGGTCATGTTAATTCTTCTGCCTAGTTTGTCTATGTGAATTGTGTTCTTGATTTTCTTGATTTGTATACCAAGTTTATACCAATTCAAACAGAACTGTATTAGTTCTGTTTGAATTCAAGGGGTGTGTTGTTTTTTGACATGTGGTTTATATAAATATTCATTAATACTATAAAAATTATTTTCAAGCAACCATTTGAAGAGTCTTGGCATAAACATTTTCTTTGACATTATTGTCAAGTCCTCACGCAATTTGTTTTATAATTTTATACACATGTTATGGCTATTTTTAAGAAAAAGTGTTGTTTTAGGACAATGTTTCAAAACAAATCTATGCGGATGTCTTGTTACTCTAGCATTGACCTCAACAGCTGACGTGAAAAGATATCAATGGTAACGCACAAATGTTGGGGCAGTAAAGTCCTCGAATAGCAACCACGTACTGAAATACGCAGTGTTGTTACCGAGAGATGGACCAATGATCTGGTCAAGATCGCCGACCGATCGTCATGTCGATCTTTGGGGGAGGCCTTTGACCCTCGCGTGTTTCCCGCCCGTGCATGCATGCCTGGTTAAGCATATGGAATGGTAGTTAAAACTCAGAAAAAGTTGGCACGTTCTTGTGGATAAACTTCATTTCAATGTATCTCTGTGGGAAGTTTTTGAACCTGAATAACTTCTGATACCTGCCACCTTGCAATCCAAACTCAACGATGTTTTTTTTTCTTATCGAGACCTTTCCAACAATACACATGGGGAACACTAAAGTATTGCACGTCTAGCTAATCGGAACTACTTGAATTTCGAATGTCATATTTTTTGAAACGTTACAACCTTCTTAGTAATAAAAAAAAACATTTGGCGGGAAATCATTTGTCAATTGTTTTTTATCACACATCAAATGAACGAAAATGGAATTAAGTCGAAAAGATTTTCGACCGGTAATTTTTTATGATTTTAAAAGTTGTCTCTGTCCGAAAGACTGTGCTCGCCTTCAAAATGCTTTTGGGAGAGAAGCACCTTGCTTGAGCACCGGCAGGCGATGGTTTGCTGAATTTGAGAGAAGTCGGGTATTTGTACATGACGAATTTCGTAAAGGGCGGCCTTCACCTGCCGTCAACGAAAATAATATGGCTACTGTTAAGCGGCTAATTGGAGAAAACCCACGGATTACCTATGAGACAATTCGACGACTATTGAGGATTGGTATGAGCCTAATTCAGAAATTTCTACACGAAGAATTGAAAGTTCGGAAACTTTGTTGTCATTGAACCCTCATGAACTGACAGCGGAGAAGGAGCGTGCCCGCTTGGAATGGTACTCACAGTTGCTAATGAAGAACAACCACGGACATTCTAATGCTGTTTATGACATTGTCACAGGAGTCGAAACGTGGATTTAGTGTTTTGAAACCGAAAAAAACAGCAATCTTGTGAATGGGTGTTTGAAAATGAGAACAGGCCAAAAAAAAATTAAGGGAGGCGAGAAACATTGGTAAAAAAATTATCGCATTTTTATTCTCAGCTACGGGTCCCATCTGCACAATCAATGCACAACAAAAAGAGTGTTAATGCCGAGTGATATTCTACCAGTTGTTTACCCAGGGTTTTAAAAAAAGTTCGCGAAAGACAACCAAAAAGCCGCGTTCTCCTACATCATGACAACGCTTCTTCACACACGGTCAACAAAACTAAGTCATTTTTAGCTTCCGAAAATAGCTTATAGCTATAGCGTATAGCTTTGTTTTTATGGAATAGGAGGACAAACGAGCGTACGGGTCACCTGTTGTTAAGTAATCACCACCGCCCACAATCTCTTGCAACACTAGAGGAATCACAGGAGCATTGCCGGCCGGTGTGAATAAATTAAAGGAAGGTGTACGCGCTTTTTTTGAAGGTACGCATGTCGTATCATGGCTTACCAGGGATAGGAGTTTGTATGGAAATTGCAACAGTGAACTGGCGATAATAATGACTTATTGGGTATATTGGGACAGCTTCAGATTATTGACAGCTAATTACTGACAGTAGAAGGTAGTAATTTATCTCTATCTGTAGATAGTATTTTGGAAACGGCCGTTAATCGCTAACTACACTGTCAAAACAATGATAATACTTCCGAATATCAAGTAGCCTTGCAAATAAACGCGAGAAACGTTATACGTCCGAATAAACCAATCATAAGCAAAATGTCTGTTTGTAAGCATTTTTCATATCCTTGGTTTATTCTCAGGTATAACTTCATACCGAGTTTATTAATTGTAAAGCCAATAGATTTTAATATAACGAAAATTTATTTACAAATCAAAAGTATCAACATCGGTTCCAACACTATGACGAATTCTAAACAAATTGCCCGTCAGTGAAACGACAAGCAAATAGTACTGAAGCTTCTTCGTTGAGGTCAGAATCGTTTAGTGGAAACTGAGATACGTCACAATTGTAAGGGAATAGTATGTTTTAATGGGATTGCTTTCCATTTTCTATAAATGAATAAAAAATTCCAAAAAAAAACGACTTCAAAAGCACTCTTCCCAAACAGTAGATATAATATGCACTGAGAAGTATAAAAATAATTGCGTATTTTTAACCAATTTAATTAATTAATCTAATTCTAGTTACGATTATTGCTATTTTTGGAATCGGTGTCCTTCCGCCGCGGCCCCTCGCTCGCTTCTCGCCTCCTCACGTCGCGCGTGCGACTCAAGCACATCTCAGTTCTCACCTATAACTATGTATGTAGTTACAAACCAAGCTTGGCTGACGACTCTAAAAATACCAATAAATATGGGACTACACGGGAAGCACAAGCTTTCAAATAAAAAAGAATTATCAAAATAAATCTAATAATGTTTTTTTATGGAATAGGAGGACAAACGAGCATACGGGTCACCTGGTGTTAAGTGATCACCGCCGCCCACACTCTCTTGCAACACCAGAGGAATAACTAGAGCGTTGCCGTCCTTTAAGGAAGGTGTACGCGCTTTTCTTGAAGGTACCCATGTCGTATCGTCCCGGAAACACCGCACAAGGAAGCTCATTCCACAGCTTCGTAGTACGAAGAAGAAAGCTCCTTGAAAACCGCACTGTGGAGGACCGCTACACATCCAGATGGTGGGGATGATATCGTAACTTGTGGCGTGTCGTGCGAAGGTGAAATTCGGCGGGAAAAAAAAATATGATAAAATATCACCCAGTCGAAAGTTCTGAGGTAAAAATCATACCAACAAATGAGAACCTCATCGTTTTATGAAGTCGGTTGAAAATAGAACCGACGGTAATATCTCTGACGTCATGTTGCTATAAATTTCAAATGCGCGTTGACGTACACTTGCAAAACAATGGCGCGTTCGTGACATACGCTCAGTGTGCAACTTGATGTTTAGTGGACATAACTAGTTCGTTCCGGATTTCAAAGAGTTTCAACTATTTTATCATATTTATCATATAAATCGCGAGTGTAAGACGTAGATTTTTACGCACACTTAACTAACATTCCTGGCCTGTTTTTATCGGTTGTCTAACAGCAAGAGACTATCTGGACGTATAAATTTTCTAAAGAAAAAAATTTACGAGGTTTTATAGCGATATATGTGTTACGCTGCGCATCGATGTCAGTATAAAAGTTAATTTATATTTTGTACGGTTTAATCGTACCAAGTTAAATTACCAAAACCCGTAAAATATTTTTAATGGTGGAACAATTTGTATCATAGTGTTCTGGAGATCTACTCGCAAAATCGACAACGATACTTTCGGAACGATACGATAATACTCCGAATATATCGCAAATACCCTACTCTAACAAACGTTCGAATTCTTTATCGTTTATCGTAACCATAGACTAATGTTTTGATTTTTTTACGATGTTAGTGTGAATGAATTATGTGCAAACCTTAAAAACTAAATATTAATATCTGTGCTAAGTCGCTGTTAAGTGTCAAAAGTCAAAACAGAGTTCAGACGCAAAGGACCATGCCAGACCCCACCAATTTACATCATTTATACACAATTAAGAATTACATATTTAAGAATTATGTAATTAATATAATATGACTATTTAAAATTGAATAAGTAATACAAAGATGTAGACGTTTCCTGGTTCGAAGATTTTTCAGTTTCTAATCCTTGATTCAAACTGTGGTTGAGGTGATAAATAAAGTAACCATAATAATATATTTTATTTTCTTTTAAAGGTCAAGTTATGACTTACCTATTATTTATTCAAAGCTATTGTTTTTTTATTTGTATGAAAAAAACCGTGTGGTGTCGTGGGACACCGGATGGGAACGAAGTTTCTTATTATAAAAATATTAATTTTACAGATTTACTAAAAAAAAATGGGGACTACTACTACTACTAGTGAATTCCACTGTCTTAAATAAAAAGTACCTGTCCTAATAATGGACAAAGAAACCAAAAAAAAATAATAAATTTCGCAAACCTCAGAAAATTTCTAAAAACTTTTATTTTTAGATGACGTTGTGCGCGCGCAACGTAATAGTCAAAGAAATTTAGCGTCTTGATATTGTTAAATACTTGTTACTTGTCAATTATTTATATATAAATAATAATAATCTTTCGTTCCGGACGTTGTTTCCCGGTTAGGGTACCCCTGTGCATCGTCCCATAAGAAACTTCGTTCCAAAATTTTACCGATTACTTACCGATGTTACGATATTATGATATTATGATATAATGTTATTTTATTATTATTATAATATGGGCTATGGCCTGAAATAAAAGATATTATTATTATTATTATTATGTTCCTAAAATAGATAAGTGTATTACTCACAGATATTTTTTTATATACCTTAATGTCCATAATTAGTTATAAGATTTCTGCAAACTTTTTGAATCAAACAAAAACCATTTGATTAATAATAATATTAACCACACCCAGAGTTTCTGAACGCATCTGAATGCACATAAGTGCAGTAAACATCTTTAGGAGAATAGACGTTTAAGTTCATTCAAAAACACATATGACGTAATCAAGTAGAGGTCACATTGAGACAAAATATAAACTTGTTTGAGTTACAAAATATATCTTGAGTTGGTCATAGACTATAATAAAAAAGATGCATTTGTAAGCAACCATTTAGAGATTAATAATAACGGCTTTATTATCAAACATACAAAATTAAAAAAAATTGTACAATCTCTACAAGGTGATGCAACACGTTTACGAGCATTACGCATAGACTGGCTTTCTTCGCCATATCTTATGGAAAAGAACAACGCTATCACAAACAATGACCTTAGATAATTTTTAGATTTAGATTTTTTTATGGAAAAGGAGGACAAATAACCGTACGGGTCACCTAGTGTTAAGTGATCACCGCCACCAACATTACAAAACCAGAGGAATCACAAGAACGTTGCTAGCCTTTAAGGAAGGTGTACGAGCTTTTTTTTGATGGTACCCATGTCGTATCGTCCCGGAAACACCGCACAAGGAAGTTCATTCCACAGCTTTGTAGTACGTGGAGAAAGCTCCTTGAAAACCGCACTGTGGAGGACCGCCACACATCCAGATGGGGGGGTGATATTCTAACTTGTGCATGTCGTGCGAAGGTGGAATTCGGCGGCAGGAATCAGGTGAAACAGCTCTTCGGACCACTCCCCGTTATAAATGCGGTAAAGGACACACAATGAAGCGAAGTCTCTGCGCAACGCCAAGTAATCCAGCCGTTCACAGAGCACTGGGTCCCCGAAAATTCGAGCTGCTTTGCGTTGCACGCGGTCAAATGGGTCGAGCTGATACTGGGGTGCGCCAGACCAGAGATTACATCAAAACTCCTTGTGCGGCCGGACCTGCACTTTGTAAAGCGCTAGAATGTGGTGCGGCTTGAAATATTGCCGTGACGCCCAGCTTCTTCGAAGCCAATTTGGCTTTGCCCTCTAGATGGCCGCGGAATTTGCAATCGCTCGAGATTTCGAGACCTAGTATTCCGATACTAGGCGAGGCTGTAAGGGAAGTGTTGTCGAAGAGCGGTGATAGAGCCTCTTGCTGCTAAGGTGTTATAATGCACGCACACTAACACAAAGTGACATACAAATCGCGATTGGTAGACGTAGCTTGTCACGCACACTTATGTAATAAAAACGGCCGGTTTTCATGCGTTGCCTAAAATAGCTTAGGTCGTACGTTTTTAAGTATTTAATTTAATTCTAGATTTTCTACTAGCGTATTATTGTCGAGTCTTATTTTATTTATGTCATTCGGAGGATTAACTTGGCGGTTAATGCTATGGGGGCGTAATAATATGCACAGACGCGAGTTCCAATCCCGCGTCGTTTATACAACGTTTTAACTTAAAATAATCCCTTTTCTTTTGTTCACAGGTTCGTCAGCGCTGATAGAATGCACGCCCGAATACATGAAAGTCACCATTCCTATGGATGGAGACAGGAATATATCTTATCTAGACCAACTTAAAGGTAACCATCATCACAAACTCAATCTCAAATATTTTTCATTCCAAAAAGGATTTTATAATCCTTCAAATTCTATAAAAATCTACCAACCTTTTGAAAAGACTTGAAAAACTTTGTGGGCTTCTCTTTGAAGTAAAACTACTTTAGGCGCGACTTGAGATTAACTCAGAAAAAAGAAATTTTTTTATTAAAATTCAACATTTTTCCAAAAAAAAGTTTCAAACGCTCAGTAATATTTGTTTAAAAAAATTGAATTACAATACTTATTATTTTCATCCATTAATTATTCGGGGACGGTCGCTCGTTTCTTATATATTTGTACCTTTTTTATGACAATAAAGGTTGAGACGAGTAGGACGTTCAGCTGATGGTAATTCATACGCCCTGCCCATTGCAGTGCCGCTCAGGATTCTTGAAAAACCCAAACATTCTGAGTGGCACTACAATTTAGGTTAGTGCCGTAATTTGTTAGTGCCAAGAATCCTGTCTTGTTCCTTATCGTCGTAAAATAAATATTAGATTTACGAGATAATGTAAAATGGTTGATAAATAATTAGAGTATATTAGTAGTACCTAAAAGCTCGATAGCACGTGACCAATTAAGATTTGTCAATGTGTGGGTTAGTTTGTTAGTTAGTTTAATATTCAAAATACTAAGGCGCTAATAACATACGTGGCTGGCTGTTTACGACTTTTCAATAAAAATAGGTTGCAGTAACAATAGATTCGCTTTCCACTAGCGTTTTCTTCTTATCTCATATGTGATGTAGATAAGATACATATGTATACTTCCATACAATTAACTTTCACACGTGCTTATACAGAGGTGAAAGTTTATATTTAAACATAAGATAGTGAAGTGAAGTTCATTAATATGGAGTCACATGGATACATTGATAAATCCATTTCATCCGGAAGACGTCCACTGCTGGACAAAGGCCTCCCCCAAAGATCACCATGACGATCGGTCCTGCATTTCCCTCATCCAACCTACTCCGGCAATTTTCAGTTCATCGGTCCATCTTGTGGGAGGCCTAACAACTCTACGTCTTGGCCATCTGTCCGTCGAGCTATGTGCCTTACACACTGCCACTTCGGTTTCGCAACTAGCTGGGCTAAGGAGGAGGCTATGTCGCAGGGAAGCTCCGAGCATAGCCCTCTCCTTGCCTTCTGAGCGACAATGACCTTCCTCATAAGGCCCATCGGAAGCGACCACGTCTGCCTTCCGTATGTCGTCACTGGCAACACGCACTGGATAAAAACCTTCGTCTTCAGACACTGCGGTATTTAGGACAAGAAGATTTTACGGAACTTTCCGAACGCTGCCCATCCGTGTTGGATTCGACGAGTGACCTCTATCCCGAAATTGGACCTGCCTAACTGGATTATTTGTCTAAAGTAGTCTTACTCGTCACTAATTTCGAGAGTACAGTTCCCAACTGCTATGGGTGTAGGTGCGACATGGGCATTAGACATGGTCTTCGTCATGTCCATGTTCATTTTGAGACCTACTCCTAGGGAAGCTGTATTGAGGCCATCGATATTTAGTTTGCCATGATTGCGATATTGTCTGCGAATCGAAGGTGAGTGATGTATTCGCCGTTGATCGGAACCTGGCTTGCACAGGAAGCTGGAAGTCGTCGAACCTGCGTACGAGACGAGTCGTGGAAACCCTAGAAAACAGCTTAAAATTGATATGGGTCTAAGGTCTTCAAAGCGTTTTATCGCCCTTTTTGAATATTCTTCAAAAACCACTATACCTCCGTGCATGCATACGGCGTTTTGCCCTCGAGAATGACAGAATTGATCTTAAGCATAGGAGTACCACCAGCTCTCAGAAGCTCGGCTGTAATTCCATCATCACCAGGCGCCTTGTTGATTTTAGGCTGTTTTAGGGCCTTTAGGAGATATCTTCGTATAGAGTCGGGTTAATTTGGCTCTGATTGATAAATAGGGTAAAATAATATATGATTTTGGATAGGGAAACATAAAAATAATTTCTTGCTACATAAGATATTATTATTTTATTACTATTACATATTTATTCTGCTGGTGGTTTGCCTTTTTTTTAAAAGCGCGCCTGAGTGATTTGCCAGGCTTCATCATCCTCGCTTAAATATGCTGCTATAACTGCTTGTGGCAGGGACGTTGGGCGGGTCCTTCCCTTCCCTAAAATATGATCGAGGCAGGCGATGGCTGGTACATGCGTCACGCTCGTGAACGGGCGCTACTTGTGATGGCAGGATTATCCTGTTACCAGAAACTCTGCTTTGTATTTTTATTATTTATTTATTGTAATTAAAGTTATTTTTATATAATCGCGAATAAATTGCTCGCATAATGCATTTATTTATTATACTTACTAGAGTTAAACCGGTTTGAATGTATTTGGCTACGATATGACCTGTTTATACATAATTGCAAGTAACGTAGCGATCTCTAATACTAAAAGGCATAAAAGGCATTTATTTTCTCAAAATTGATTCCTTAAGAATTCTTTTTGGTGTCATTTCTAATATACTAGATACTACTACCGCTTCAGAAACAAACTTCGCTCTGAGAGAGAAGAAGCGGCGCAAGAAACTCTCCCAGCATTCTTTTTTTGCGCTCTTTTCAATAAAAATATACAATATTGTACAGTAATTTCTATCGCTATAAAAAATCATAATCTAGTTAGTCCCAGGCTGTCCGATCATTTAGATATTCAGCTGTGGAGTATTTTTTTATAAAAAATTTAAATTTATTTATCGATAATGCCTGAACAGTTGCTGGAAGTTTATTATAAAAGTGTATACATTTGTCCTTAAAGCTATTATGTATCTTATGAAGCCTACTAGAATGAGTTACAAGCAATCCCTTGTTTCTAGTGTTATAATAAATAAAATCACTATTAAGAGCAAAAAGTATGTATACAAATAGCAAACTTTTCGGAACATTAGTACAGAGTTTTTATACCTAACATATCACTTAAACTCCTTGACTTGTAGACCTGGAGGTAAACTTTGCTTAAGCTTCTCTGCCTTCTCCTTGTCTCTGATGACCAGTGTGTACAGGAAACGAGAGCATCTCACCTTGAACTTGACATTCTCTGCGTTCTTCTTTATCTTTACAGATTTTGCGTCTTTCCTTCGGGCTTTCAGAAGGAAGTCTTTAATGTCTTTTATTTCACGCGGCATGTTAAAAATATCTGGCGGCACAGCTGTCAAACAAAACTAAAAAAAAAAAAGTTGAAATGACCGGTTAAGTTAACAATTTTTTTTTATTCTCATCGAATTTAAATTATTACTCCTTTTTATTTAAATAACTTTTATCTAAATGCTTGATGATTTAACGCTTAGATTTCTGATAAGAGATCAAGTTAAATTTAATGACTTATTCAGTTAATTAATATGTTGATGAGTTTTAACTTATTGAATTGCGTGTAGGTAATTGTAACCATCTTTTTCCTTACGTAAAATTTACATTTCTTATAATTTATTCGTGACCTTCGCAGAGCTCATTTCAGTCCCCCAAAAAGCTAGCTTATGTAAAAAATACAGGTATAATACATGCATTTTTGTTCTTTAAAAGGTATTTTATTTAAATACAAGCTGACATTAATATTGAATTTAATACGGCTGAAAATAAAATAATTAAAATTTTTGGGGTATGAAAAATAGATGACAACCGAGTCCGAGACCTCTCAAATATATCATACATAAAATTTATCCTACTACAATACGAGCATTATATTCAATTGCCATCTTGCAACTCACAGTCAAGTCAACCGGTGAAAATTTGAGGTTGTATGAATTTTTAATGCTGAATCATATTAAAATAAAAAAACAAAAAAAATCTTCCCTTCTCATTTAGGGGGATGAAAAATAGATGTTGTCTGATTCTCAGACCTACCCAATATACACTCTTATTTAAAATAAAATCAGTTTAGCCGTTTAGGAGGAGTTTGGTAACAAACACCGCGACACGAGAATTTTATATATAAGACTAGCTGACCCAGCAAACGTTGTATTACTGATATTAAAATCGCGATACAAAAGTAACTGTTGATCGTAGATGGGTGAAAAGTTGAAGTTGTAGGTATTTTTTAATGCTGACTCATAAACAAACAAATTTAAAAAAAATATCAAAAAAATAAAAAATAAATTTGGCGTGGACCACCCTTAGCATTTAGGGGGATGAAAAATAGATGTTGTCCGATTCTCAGACCTACCCAATATACACTCTTATTTTCAAACAAATCAGTTTAGCCGTTTAGGAGGAGTTTGGTAACAAACACTGCGACACGAGATATTTATATATATATAAGATGTAACACTCGCGTTAATCGACGAAAATACTATTTAAAATAAAATGTTACATCCCTGATGGTAAAATCTACATTTTACGTATCTGTTCTTACGATTTAAGTGCAATATACTATAGTAATAAAGCGTGTACACCTTCCTTTAAGGCCGGCAACGCTCCTGTGTTTCCTCTGGTGTTGTAAGAGAATGTGGGCGGCGGTGATCACTTAACACCAGGTGACCCGTACGCTCTTTTGTCCTTCTTTTACATAAAAAAAAACTATACGGTGTTGTCCACATCCTTATTGAAGTTGTACTTCTTTTGGCGCATTAAGGAAAAATTATCAGTGTTGATTTTACGATGCGCGCGCTCACACCATCACTCAAATTCGACACCCTGACGTTAGCTGGTCAACTAGACCATTTGTATCATACTTCAGCTACCAAGCCTCTATATACTATTACTCATATAATATGTCTACTAAACCACAACGAGAATTAAATTAATTACAAAATATTTTCTTTCTAATTGTATAAAAATAATATAATTATATTCAAATAATCTTTATTTAAATCATGCGGTATAATTATATTTTCAGTGGTTGTATTTAATACATTCTTTATTACAATATTGTTTTTTAATATCGAATTAGTGAAGCTTATAATGTAAATTTTAATCATATTGACATTTTGTTAAAAGCCAAATAGTACAAGCATTGAAATCAACTAATACCTTTTATATTGTTCAAAAGTTTTAGTTTATTGCACTTTTTTCACTCTTTTTTTTTGTATCTTTTAAATTTTAACCTTGTAAATGTTTATCATTCGCAATTGTTATTATTAATCTGTGGTTAACGGTGCTGTTGGCACATTTAGTATTACCTTATAATGTACTTTAGTAAGTAAAATCAAATGTTTCAATGTTTGTTAACCCCAATAAATAAAATAAAATAAAAAAATATCTTTGATCTGGTGCACCCCAGTATCGACCTGATCAGTTTAACCGCGTACAATGCAGAACTGCTCGAATTGTCAAGAATCCAGTGCATGGCTCGATTACTACGCGTTACATATAGAAGTCAATCCATTGTCTGTCTATTATCGCATTTATCACAAGTCGCGTTCCGGACAGCTGTTTGACCTGATTCAAGCTACTGAAATCTTTGCTTGTCAAACCACAAACTCGGATATCAACTGCGTTCCTCTACAGTGCAATTTTCAAGGAACTTCTGTCTCAACTAAATTCTGGAAAGAGATTTCTTGAACGGTGTTTCCAGTACGATGGATTGATAAATAGAGATATTTATTTCACTATTATTACCTAAGTAATCTTGTTACATATATGAAGTCGGTGTTCGATGTAATATTTTTTAATACTGTTTAGTTACTTATTAGGCAAGGCGTTAAGGAAAATCAAATAAATACATATAAACGTTTACAAATACCAGTATTTTGCATGTAGTATATGTATACATAACCAAATAAATACCCGAGACAGACGATATCCAAGATGTTTCATATTATTTTTTTATGAAAATAAGGGACGAGACGAGCAGGACGTTTAGTTTTGATACGCCCTACCCATTACAATCCAGTGCCGCTCAGGATTCATGAAAAACCCGAAAAATGTAACAACAACTTCTTGCGTGTACACACATTTTTTTTCATTACATGATTATCCTTGGGTTTTCCAGATTACTCACCATGTCAACCAATAAAAGAAGGATCTACACATATATACATGCTGGATCTACAGAACTATCCCAAGTGTGCTGTGATGAGGATTCTCAATAAAATTACGGTAAGTAATGTGACTGTAAAATATTATTTACTGTACAAATTACATTTCTAACCAAAATTTATGAACGATGCGGGATTCACATTCTCTTGCAACACCAGGGGAATCACAGGGGTGTTGCCGGGGTTTAAGGAAGGTGTACGCGCTCTTTTTGATGTCGTATCGTCCCGCACAAGGAAGCTCTTTCCACAGCTTTGTAGTACGAGGAACAAAGCTCCTTGAAAACCACACTGTGGAGACGCACACATCCAGATGGTGAAGATGATTTCCTAACTTGTGGCGTGTCGTGCGAAGGTGGAATTCAGCGGCAGTAATCAGGTTAAACAGCTCTTCGGAACACTCCCCTTGCAAAAGCTTGCAAATAAACACGGGAAACATTATACGTCCGAATTAATTATTCGTAAGCAATATTTGCAAAAATTTTGCATATTGTTGGTTTATTCTCAGGTATAACTTTATACCAAGTTTATTTGTAAGGCAGTACATGTTTAATATATTGCTGGTTATCATCTGGTCATGAGGAATACATAACGAAGATACAATTGGGTCACCTGATGTTACATGATCACTACAGCCCATATATTATATAGGCTGTAGCCTGTAAGCATCGGATTAACGTCCATATGAATTTGAAAACCGAACACGCTTGTGACGTGTGGGCTAGTTGCGATTGGTTAAAGATGGATGGATCGAGTTATTTTCTCTCTGACTGTCTGTGAAGAGTTACTGGTCCTCGACCACATTGTTTTTACTTGCATTGTTATATTATATAGGCTTAGTTGTTATATGATTTAAAAGATGGACTGGGAGTGTTTTATCAGTTCTTTCCCCATGTCAAGGCCCCTTTACGACCTGATGTAGCTTCATAACGTTTTCCAAGTGTTGTTGCTATATGTTACGTCATTGTCACTCCCTAAGGTAATTAAATATATTTAAATTTGATTTGTTTACCTTGATTTACACATCGGCAATCATAATACACTATTTGAGCTGTCTAACTATAACGGACGGAATCTTGCTACTAAGGTCTCCGTATCTTACCTTCGGATAAGAAACTTTCAACAGGGTCTTGACGAAAGTAAAATAAAGTGACCTATATTTCTTTAAAAGGGATACACAACTCTAAAATGTAAGCAGGATTTTGAAATAGCGTATATTTTGACTTTTCAGGGGAAACGGACCTACTACCACAAGATAGTTATAGAAAATGCATCACGTGATAAGGAAACGGTGATAGTGAGGTGCGAGGTGACGAATAAACAACACACACTTGCCAGAAGGGCTGTGGAACCTTTCCCTTTGGACTTTAGCGAGCCAGAGTAAGTACAAACATACATAGTACGAGTAACTAACGCAATGTTTTTTTTAATGACAATAAGGGGTGAGACAAATAGGACGCTGATGGTAATTGATACACCCTGCCCATTAGAATGCAGCGACGTTCAGGATTCTTGAAAAACCTAGAATTTCTGAGCAACACCACAATTGCGCTCGTCACCGTGAGACATAAGATGTTAAGTCTCATTTGCCCAGTAATTTAACTAGCTACGGCGCTCTTCAGACCGAAATACAGTAATAATTACACATTACTCCTTCACGGCAGAAAAAGGCGCCGTTGTAGTACCCATAATCTAGCCGGCATCCTTTGCAAGAGAGCCTCTCACTGGTAAATGCCCTTAGTCGGCTCTTACGACACCCTTGGGCCTGTGACTATGCTATTTTTTTATCTCTTAAGAACAACTTGTGTACATTTAAATAGACTAGCAACATTTGTTCAAATACTTTTGTCGAAACGTAATACTACGTAAGAAAATCCATCCTTACTCTCTGATATTACATTGGCTAACATCATTTTCTTGAGGACTTCAATAAATTTTCGTTTGGGTACCAAGGGCGTAGCGAAGTACGGGAAGGAGGGGGTCGCTGCTGTTGGCTGCTAGGTCTGAGAGCTATAAAGCTGATCTAAGTCTACGTAGAACTTAACTGAGTTCAAGGTTGGCATAAAATATGATTTGGTGTTTATAGTCATTTGACAGCTGAGATTATACTGAGCATAATCTAAGACAGCCCAATGCAAAATTCAGATGTGCTTTTAATCACACTCAGCAAAGTCTTACGTAAGTGAAGTCTACTGAGCAAAGTCTACGTACGCTATATATAGCCTTAGAGTAGTAGTGGAATTCACCATTAACTTTGTATCTATGAACAGTGCTTCTGCCTTTCGTGGTTGTATGGAAACCAATCAATCGCAATATAATTGGAATGGATTTGGAAGATTTCACGTAATCCCTGTAATACATGCAATAGACTCGTCATGTATGCTGTCTGGTGTCACGTAACATTGTGAATAATTACTGCGGTTTGAGTGCACATCGTACATAATGCTGCATAACGTCATAGTATTCTATTCCACATAAATACCATTGCCAAGCTAAAAGGTTTAAAATTAGATATCCAGTAAAAAAAGTTGCAAAACACAATTTTTTTTTATGAAATAAATAATAAACGAGCAGGACGTTCAGCTGATGGTAATTGATACGCTCTGCCCATTACAATGCACTGCTCAAGATTATTCAAAAACCCAAAAATTCTGAGTGGCACTACAACTGCGCTCGTCACCTTGAGACATAAGTCGTCAAGTCTCATTTGCCGAGTAATTTCAGTAGCTACGGCGTCCTTCAGACCGAAACACAGTAATGTTTACACATTACTGCTGCGCCTTTGTGGTACCCATAATCTAGCCGGCATCCGATGTAAAGCAGCCTCCTACTTCGACAAAGATCAAAGAATGGGCTTCAAATACATTATATTAAAACTACATCGCAACATAATATGCGTTTGTGTCTTCGTTTGTTTGTGCATTGTTTTTCTATAATTTATTAACAGTCAGAAAAATAACGGGTTGCACTCTGGGAGTGCCGGCAGATGTGAAAATTTGAACATTAACGATGTGCCATTTTGAATATTTTGGAATGGTTAGGGAATAATTTCGCACAAATTGCTTTATTTATCACTATACTCGTAAAAGTACTAGAATTTATAAAAATGATAATTTATATTACATAAAAACTTTAACACTTCAGAACTATTACAATTATTTTACATTAAAAAGCTTATCTCTCAGAAAAATCAACTTTCATCGATAATTTCAACGACTGTCTAACGAATTTTCGATCAGGTCACGTGTCCTGACGCGAGTTTAGCATCTTATACCCATCCCAAGAAAAGTGCTCAACGGCGCTAAAGAAGTTTTCACTCCAGACATATAAGTCGATTTTAACCTCCTTAACCGTATAAGGTATTCCTGTATTATTTTAGCAGTGCGGAACGCAAAAAGGGATTAGAAGATTTCGTTTCACGCATTAATATAATTATTATTATTTCCAGCGTACTGGATATCACAAGATACGAAGAGGGCCGAGCACCGGAACCAATATTGGGAGCGATTGTCAAACAAAACGGAAAGCAGTAAGTCTAAACATATAATGAAAATGGTCTTTGTTTGAGGCTGAATCACTCCTTAAACACTGATCGTGTCGACATGAAACAACCACCATTAGATGCAAAATTTATCCTAGATGGTTTATGGCTACTTATTTTTCGAATTCCAACGTTCCATCGTTTTTTTTTCCTTTTTAAATTCACCCAGCGAAGCGGGCGGGAACAGCTAGTATATTTATAAAGACCAGGCTTACGCGAACTAATATTTTTGTATATCACTGAAAGTGGACATTGTGAGAGGTTGAAAAGAAGAAGATAGACTCTAGAAGTGTGGTGCTGGAGGAAGATGCTTCGTTTATCGTGGACCAAATTTCGTACGAACTTTTCGATGCTCCAGCAACTAAAAATCACAGTTTATTTTCCAAAGTGCAATACCTCATTTTCACCTTCTTTGGACACGTACTGAGGCAGCCAGTCGTAGAACGCCTTGTCGTTCAGGGTGTAGTAGAGGGCATAAGACCGCGCGGAAGGTTACCTATGCGATGGACCGACCAGATCAAATCTGCTGTGGGCGACCCCGTGCATGAATGCACTCGAATGACTTCTAACAGAGAGAGATGGCCAGAATTCGTGAGGCGCTTTTCATCTGCTCCTATTGAAACTTCTTGACAATCACGACCACTCTGTTGACAGGCGCTCTTGACAGCATATCGTCCGAAAAGGAAACTTTTAAGGGCCATCATTTATTTTAATTATTTCATATTTTAATTGTAAAATAGCTGTAAGTTTCCCAAATAATTATATTCCATTTTTTCAATAATAATTTAATTAAAACACTTTTACACAAATAATCTAAGCAATACTGGACAACTTATACTATGTGGTCCACGCAACTAGATATACATACCTAGGTATCATGAAAATGTTTAGAAAATTAAAAATAGCTTAATGTAGAAAGTTGCCAATACTCTTATTGTTTTTCAAAGTAATCTCCGTTCCTCTCTACACATCGTCGCATTCGATGGAACCACTGAGAAAAGCAGTGGGCCCATTCTTCCTTTCTTTCTATAAAATTTTCGTACGCTTTCACCGCATCTTCAGGGCTCGTAAAGCGAATACCTCAAATTTTATCTTTAGTTCTTGGGAATAAACAAAAATGTCTGCAGTAACTGTCCTTCCCTCTTCTAGCACAACTGTCACGAAATGACCTTTCCGACCAAAGATTGAGGCTAACATCTTTTTTCCTTGACATCTTCTTTTATTTACCTTAGTTGGCTGATCCTCGAAAGGAAACACCCACTGAGCTGATTGTCGTTTGGTTTGGGGTTAGTAGCAATATATCCCGCTTTCATCGCCTATGACGATGTCAAATACAGCATTTGTGTCACCGCCGTTGAACTTATCTAACATTTGGCGACACCAGTCCATGCGAAGGTGTTTCTGGTCGTCGGTTTAAGTATGGGGAATCCATCTGGTACAAAGCTTCCTGATTCCTAGATATTCGTGTAATATTTTTTGAACTTGACTCATACCAATAGCCTAGGCATGCCCGTATCTTCTGATAGGTCACTCTCTTATCTTCTTCTATCATGCGTCGCACAGCACTGATGCTATCTTCAGTAGTCGCTGTTAATGGACGTCCCTCACGCGGATCATTTGATTGCTACGTCCACGCGTAAACTCGTTAAACCAATTGAAAATAGTTGCACGAGATGGGGCTGCATTAAGAAATGCTAATCGCAGCCTATCATAGCTTTTTTGTTGAGTAGGCCCACAACGAAAGTCATAATAAATCATTGACCGAAAATTTTCTCGCGTTAGCTTCATTTTCACGTGTAACAAGAGATTTAGATTTGCCACCAATTCACAAAAAATGACAAATGAATGCAATGTTCATAATACATTAGGTTACCAAAGAGTTCTAAAATTGAAATTCAAAAAAAGTTTTCATTAGCAATGTTTCAAACTGGCCAGTTCTAAACGTTTTCAGTTCTACCCACGTATATATAATTCGGGCCATGTTCATTATTTAACTTTACTTTCAGAGTATCAGGCGAGATATCCGTTAGCCCTGGAACACCCCTCTCGATGGAAATATTCCTGGACAACTCTTCGGCACCAGTTTATGGCTTGTTGGTCAACTACATGCATGTTACTGACACTGGAAAACAGCAGGAAACTATTATATTTAACGGGTGAGTAGATCTTCTGTTGAACTAAATCCCTTCTCTTTTAATCCATTCAGATTTGTATAATTGGTTTAAGCCCTGATCCGATAAGTTTCTGATTATTATGATATCCAAAAATATGCAGAAGCTCATCAACATAGACTTCACCATTAGGTGAATGTCGAGGCAATCCAGCTCCTTGACAACACTGATATGTTCTAACTATTATGTTCCCTAATTGAAAGAAAAAAATTATGACATAAGTAATCAGGTTAACATTAGATCTTTCTTCTAGATACAACCAAGCTGTGGAATAAACTATCCTTGTAAGTTGTACGGTATTTCCGCGATGATACGAGGATATAATGAAATTTAAGTATATTACAGGTAGCGATATAATTAAAATCTTCAAATTAATTAACCTAAAAAATACAAAAGACCTATGGGGCCATTTGACTAATATTGTAAAATACATACTTGACATCAGTGCTGCCCGTTTTTAGTAAAATTTTTGAAAAACTTTTGCTTCAACAGCTACAAATGCATTTTTGTAAATTAATGAACAAAAATCAGTTTGGTTTCACTAGGGGCTTATCAATAATTAATACGGGTACTAGACTCATTGAGCGCATCTTTGACGCCTGGGAAGAGTCACAGGATGCATTGGGCATTTTTTGTAATTTGTCAAAAGCATTTGACTGCGTCCACCATGAAACTTTACTCCTAAAACTAAAACATTATGGAGTGAAAAATAGAGCCCTAAATCTGTTAAAATCATATTTAAGCGAAAGAGTTTAGATAGTCGATGTAAATGGCAAACGGTCTTCGGGTAAACCTGTGGGAATAGGTGTTTCACAGGGTTCTATTCTCGGGCCTTTCTTGTTTCATATATATATTTACGATCTACCGTTTGTGGTAGATGATAGCCATGAGATTGTATTGTTTGCTGATGATACTTCACTTATTTTTAAGTGAAGCGACGTGCGAATATTGATGCCGAGGTAAGCAATGCACTGTCAAAGATAGTGCGTTGGTTTGAGACGAATAATCTGCACTTAAACAGTAAAAAAACAAAGTGTTTACGGTTCATTACACCAAACACAGCGGAGGTACAAACCAACGTACTTATAAATGACCAGAGATTGGAACTTGTGGAAACTACGGTCTACTTGGGTATCACATTAGATAAAAAGCTTCAGTGGGGTCCACATATTACCCATCTAGCAGATAGACTCAGCTCTGCGGCATATGCAGTTAGAAAGATTAGAGGGTACACGAATGTTGCGACCGCTAGATTAGTGTACTTTAGTTATTTTCACAGCATCATGACGTACGGTATATTACTATGGGGTCATGCTGCTGACATTGATATAGTGTTTGCTCTGCAAAAGAGAGCTGTTCGTGCTATATATCAGCTTGGTTATAGACAGTCTCTCAAAGAAAAATTTAAAGAAATAAATATTATGACTGTTTATTGTCAGTACATTTATGAAAATTTAATATATGTTCACAAAAATCGTCACCTTTTTGCTCTTAATAGTGATTTTCATTACTATAACACTAGAAATAAGGGATTGCTTGTAACTAATTCTAGTAGGCTTCTAAGATACATAATAGCTTTAAGGGTAAATGTATACACTTCTACAATAAAGTTCCAGCCAATAAATTTAAATGTTTTATAAAAAAATGGCTATGTCGTAAATCCTATTACTCCACTGCTGAATATCTAAATGATCGGACAGCCTGGGACTAGATTGTGATTATTTTATAGCGATAGAAACGACTGTACAATATTGTATATTTTTATTGAAAAGAGCGCAAAAAAAAGAATGCTGGGAGAGTTTCTTGCGCCGCTTCTTCTCTCTCAGAGCGCCATTTGTTTGTTTGCCAGTTGTTTGCCATACTACCGCTTCGGTAGTAGTATCTAGTAGTATAAGAAATGACATCAAAAAGAATTCTAAAGGAATCAATTTTGAGGAAATAAATGCCTTTTATGCCTTTTTATGCCTTTATGGCTTAAAGGCCGCTCGATTCTCCTTCTATACGAAAACTTCAACACAATAACGATCAAGTAGTGTGGTCGTAATATCCTATATGGTCTTCTCAATGGCTGTTATTTTTCCGAACATACTGTAAATATGTTATGTCATTCAGAAATGCTTAGAATATTTTTTTATATATTAGACACATTTTTACACAAATTACCTTGCTCCAAATTAGGCATAGCCTGTTGCAAGACTACGGTTTAGTACGATACTGCTTACATAAACATATATAAAAACAAATAAATATCCATGTCTCGAAAACAAATATTTATCATATTAATGTTTGTACCTACCGTGATTCAAATCCGGGACTTCTAGCTTAGAAGGCAGGGCTACTAACCACTGGGCTGTATGGTCGTCGATTTTGAATTTGAACTTGAGTTGGGAGCTTGATACCGAATACGTTCAAATTAAAATGTGTGAATATTGTGACGTTTCAGATGTTCTGTGGACCCGTATCTATTTGACAACTTCCTGACAAATGACGGTGATAACTTAACGGCTAAGTTCAGAGCCTTCAAGTTCCCGGACACAACGTACGTGCAATTTAAGGGGACAGTCAATGTCTGCTTGGATAAATGCCAGGGGGTAAGTTTTATCATGATTAATATTTCATGCTTGCTTTGCCCATATATATCCGCAAAACCAGGGGTCAAGAGATGCGTTGCCGGCATTTATGCTCTTTTCTTGAAGGTTCCTAGGTCGTATGAATTCGAGAAAGCATCAGCCGATTATTGATTCCACAAAGTGGCTAGACGTGGCAAGAAATTTCTAGACAACCGCGCGGTTGTGGACTGCTAGATGTCAACATGATGTGGATGAAATTTCGCATTTCGACGTAATGTCGGGTGGTGGAATTCGGCCGCTGGTATCAACCTGAACAAATCCTCTGAGCACTCCCCAATAAATGCGGTAGAAGATGCAGAGAGAACCCACATCTCATCACACCTCACTACGCAACACCAAAGAATCGAGCCGATCAGAGATGATCATGTTTTTGTGTATGGTGGTTCATTGCCCCAGTTTCGTTCAAATAAAAATTATTCTCATTAAGACATTGTCACTTACCTTCGGTACCTTTATAATGCAATACAATGTAAATATAATTAACAATTATTCACTCAAGTTTCCAAAATGTTACATTATATATATATACACATATACATAAATAAAATTGAAAAATTATTATTATTATTATAGTATGTGAATCACAGTCGAATGCTTTTTTTAGGTCGAAAAAATGCCTTGGGCCATATTTCCTCGATGATTGTTTGTTTTTATTTAAGTGACTAAATCTTGAACTGAAACTGAAATCCATAATTTTAAGTTTCAAAGAAATATTCGATATTGACTTGATGTTCAACTTTTTAACATTAGCTTTAACTATATTTGCCAAGGAATACGATGGTGCGACAAATTTCCCAGTCTATGTTAAAGTCAGCGTTACTATTAACGTTAAATTTGACTTACATCTTAACTATAACAGCTAATATGATGTTACGCAGCCTAAAATAACTATACGTGGATACAGTATGTGATTATCAAAAATTTTTTTTTTTAATTTTTCAATATTTGCACAACATTTTTCAGCACATATATATTTTCCAATCTCGTCCGAAATTTTTACAATATTAAATTTTCCTGCCTCATCTGAAGCATTTACATTAACATTACATTTTTCCAGGTGCAATGCAGCAATGGCGTGACTGGTTTTGGAAGAAAGCGTCGTGAGATATCGAGTACGAATGCGAACAAAGTATACGAGGTGTCGTTGACAACATTCATCAAGGTGGACTATCTCGACGGGAACAAAGAAGCAGGTTTGTTGAATTTTATAATACATTTGTTTTGAAAATTTACTGGGATCATGTTGTAATCCTATAGCATATTATACATCGCTCCACAAAAGACTACTAACTGTGCGTAAACGACGTAGTAGGCATAACAACGTGTGTGTTTGTTACGAAAATTATGATCATCACAGTTTCTAGAAAATTCATTTATGGACGTATGTACGTATTACCTTCCTTCCTAGAGTGAAATGGTGGGTGAACTAAAATTATCTCATGGTTTTTGTCCTCCTCCTCCTCGCGTCGTATTCCTCGTTGCTGATGGTCGTTATTTCTCCGAGGGTTCAACTTTTTGACAGTAGTTCGCCATCTGTGTCTTTAGCCACGTGCAGTGCGTCATGTAGTCCGATATCCAGACATGTGCGGACTTGGTCAGACCATCTTATAGGGCTGTGACCTCTGGGGCGTCATCCGTCTACCTTCACAGTAACCATCAGTTGTTCGAGGTTGTGGCCATCTTTTCTGGTGATATGTCCAAAGAACTCTAAGATTCTACGTAGGAAGATGGATGAGAGTCTGGTTTTTAAACCTAGAGTGTGCAAGATGGATTGGTTGGTGCAGAATGCTGTCCAAGGGGTTGGAAGCATCTTCCTCCAGCACCACATCTCAAAGGCATCAATCCGATCTGCTGATGCTTTTTGTGCGCCACTATAATTTTGAAACACCGACGTATCAACCAATATGCGGTGCGATTCTTTTACTGCCAATTTGTTCGGCAAATTATTACTACGCAGGTAGTTTACAGCATTGGAGTATAGGTATAGGTTTGTGATGTATAATGTAGGATTTGATATGACGTAAAGTTTTT
Organism: Leptidea sinapis; assembly: GCF_905404315.1. Taxonomy (NCBI): domain Eukaryota; kingdom Metazoa; phylum Arthropoda; class Insecta; order Lepidoptera; family Pieridae; genus Leptidea; species Leptidea sinapis. The sequence goes on from NC_066279.1 coordinate 12,558,114, forward strand.
TTTTATGATAGGAGATTATGTGGTTTATAATGATTCACATGCGATGTTGGAGGTTCGGGTATTGAAATGATTATAGTCTGACTGCGATAATAAGCCCCTTTATTATGCAATACATCTACTTATATATTAGTTGGAGAACACACTACACGCCAGTGCTTTTTTTACGTGTACTATAAACATTACCTTCGATTCGGGATTGTCAAAACTTTTACGTCAAAGCATTTGTAATCTCAGTCCACAGAATACCATTAACTCTTAAATTTTGTTAATTTATTTCATTGTTTATTCAAATTATCATTAATCGTGTTCAAAGACAATATAAACTTTTTTCAGAGGACGTCTACGCGCTGTTGAAAAATTTAAAAGTAGCCAATCAGATGCTAGGAGACTCTGAAGCAAGTAACGCTACTGTGGTAGAACCTACCATAGACTACGGAATTCTATATACAGCCACGGCGAATGCAAACAGTTTCGAATTTAGCGTTTCACTACTTATTGTATCACTTAGCTTGCTATTTAAATAGTTACTAATTTAGTTAGTCGTTAGTCGGTACAATTATTGTAAGCCATTAATTAAAACTTAAAATAAGTCTATGGCTAAATTTTTATTCAAGGTTTAAGTTCTTTTTACAACGAACGAAATATATTCACAATTAAATACTCATAATTGTATAAAATTTATGTTTTTCAGCAATTTCTACCATAATAACATTCTAATTTTTCTAATCACCAAAATAGGCTAAGTACCAATATTTTGATTTATATAATTTACCTCTAATATAGATCAATCATCCGTCCCTAACTTTAGAGTAATGTTAAATAATATACAATTAAGTGCCTTCCTAATTAAGTTAATGCATCAGCATTTAAAGTTCACTAGTCCTAAAATAATTACTAAAATCTACCATTACCGTAGCTTTCTGCCTTTTTTAATTCGGCAGCACTGACTAAATTAAGTGTAATCACAGTGGCGTGAAAAAGACATTTGAATTTGGTTGATATGTAGAAAATTTTTAATATTATAATATTATGCTTTGAACGAATGAGTTTATATTTATTTTCATCACACTTGCTCGTAAATTGGATCTTAGAAATAAGTGTTTTATGATATCCGGGTTCAGAAGTTTTCTTAATTTTATTACTAAGATGAATAAATAAAACTTTTGAACAAAAAACAATTATTATAAATATAACGTAAATATTACTTATCTTTTTTGGATGGGTGGTTGATTACTACAATATTTTTTCACGCAAGTGTGTTGAAAATCTTATAATGAACCGCGTGTGTATTTGCACATCATAACACCCTCGATTTCCTTATCGCTCTCGTCTGCGACGCGCGAGCATACCACACGAGTGTAATGACCAGGGAGCGTACATTTCATGCCCGTTTCGTCATAATGACGTATTAATATAAACACACAGGATGTTACAAAAAATGTAGTGACAGATAGTCTATCAATCCTCTCAATCTTTCCATCCTGTATGTAGTTTGGCGTCATACGCCTGTCATCGGCATGATATGTACGCTCCCTGGTAATGACCAATATAGCACACTAGTTTCGTCATGTACTATTATAATACTTTATTGACAATGTGATGAAGAGTGGCCTTTATTTCCTGATAAACCTTTGGTAGAATCTCTATATTTACTTTTGGAATAGGATTGATTTACTTAAGTTTTAGCTCACGTAGCTTTATGGAATAAGCAAAGGAACTAGCACTATTGACTATTTTTGTTAGTCACACTTTTTAATATCTTAATTATATATTTTATCACCACATTGTAAATTTTGGCTTTATTAAAAATGGCAAGAAACTCAATGCCACTATTTTAAAACATTGACTGCGTCAGCATTTTAAAAAAAAGCACTTTACAGATTTACCTGAGCTGGGATATTCACTTAATAATAAAGTTGTATTTATTGTTGCTGAATATTTGTTACAGTAAATTAAACTTAAAAAGTATGTCATATAGTGCCACCAACTTATCTGTTCAGTACAGCTGCGTCTGTCGCCATTTTGACAACGTTTGTTTTGTAATTCCACGATACACGGCTAATAATTATTTTAGCGTTTTGTCTTTATGGCAATACCGAATTTACAACTAGAAACGCTCCGAACATGTTGGGGAATGTAGTAGTATAATAAAACCTCATTATGACATATTATGACAGTTGCATATGTGTACTGACTTCTGACGTGTTTAGCATGTGATCTAGAGTTTTAGTGGGATTTTATTCAAATTCGATTTACTATTGAAACAACTTTTAAAATTGACGAATAAAACAAACATATTGTTATATGTATTACATGATCTCTTAAAATATATATATTTTTAATAATACCCTAAAGGAACTAAATAAACTATTTTGAGAGTGAAGTGTTAGATTAAACAATCGAATCCAGATGTTTTTTAATCAAATAATGCGTCTTTTTTACTTTAGGCCGCTTTTCAGTGTAGCTTTGTTTGATATTTATTTAATAAAAAAAATATCGAAAGAACAAATAAATTGGGTAAAATAAATTTCGTAAATATCACTCATTACTAGTACTAAGATTATAAGATGGCGGTGCTTGTATTATTAATGTGATTTTTTAATACAATACAATATTAACAGACTATTTGGTGTTTTATTATAGTTAGTATATAAATGATTTGAGTTTTCTTTAGTGTTAATTCCGCCAATATTTGTCTTTAAACAATTCGACGCGTGTTTCGCCTCTACACAAAGCATCCTCAAGACGTGTTGTCTCGCCAAAATCTGGCACGACACTGGCAAAGAGGTCAGTTTAAAGACAAATATTGGCGGAATTAACACTAAAGAAAACTCAAATCATTTTTATTATTATGGATTTCCGCAAAGTAACGTCTACTCCAATAATTTTTTTTATAGTTAGATAGTATGTAAATTTTTTCGATTCAACTAAAGGGATTTACATAAAACATTAACATAAGAAGTAACGAGACGTGGAATACTTCAAGACGACATGTTTACAACACTCAAGGTGTCACATCTTTCTCAATTACTGTTCTTGAACAGTTTGTAATCTATACTTATATTATAAAGCTGCAGTGTTTGTTTGAACGCGCTAATCTCTGGTACTACTGGTCCGATTTGAATGATTATTTCAGTGTTGGGTAGTCCATTTATCGAGGAAGGCTATAGGCTATGTTTTTTTTTTCAAAATTAGGGATCCGTAATAAAATTGCTATTTTGTAACACAAGGTGTAAAATCGAAAACCTATTTTTGCGTGCGCTGCAAAAACTATTGACAATAGAACAAAATGATGTACAGGCTATAATATAGGCAATATTTTATTACTTATAAAACTATCGCGTGAATTACACTTTATATAGCAAAACAACTTTTGCCGGGTCAGCTAGTATATTATATAATAAACGACCTCTGTAGTAAAGCCTAATGGAACTGCGTTGTATGGTAATATTGACGATTCACTTTAATGTGTTCTTTGCCATTATATAGCATTATTACATTGTATCAAAAATATTGCATGAAATTCCAATAACTACTAGTAGATACTTAAATCTCTTTGTGTGCAAAGAACATACCATAGAAGTGCCATCTGTAACTGCCAAGCAGTAGTTATATTAGTGGATTTACTGGGAAACTGTTACTTAACATCTTATGTCTCAAGGTAACGAGTGCAATCACATTTTTTTCCATTTTATATGTATGCAGAGGCCAGCCGAACATAATAATTTTTTTTAAATGAAAATATGAGACGAGACGAGCAGGACGTTCAGCTGATGGTACTTGATACGCCTTACCCATAACAATGCAATGCTGCTCTGGATTTTTGAAAGACCCAACGCTCGTCACCTTAAGACACAAGATGTTAAGTCTCGTTTGCCTAGTAGTTTCGCTAGCTACGACGCCCTTCAGACCGAAACACAGCAATGTTTACACATTACTGCTTCACGGCAGTAATAGGCGCTGTTGTGGTACTCATAATCTAGCCGGCTGAAGTATATGCCATTCCACAGGAATCACAGGACCTATTCCAGCTATTTTGGTTATACGTCCTGAAAAATTTAGTAGAATTTCGTGTTCGCTGAGAACGCCACATATCTAGATGGTTAGGATGTAATTTGAGTATGTGGCGTAAGGTGCTAAGGAGGAATTCAACGGGAGGACTCAGAACTGTGTGATCTTGCATCACTCCCCGTGATAAATGCAGTAGTAAGTCACAACTTAACGATGTATGTTCACAAGTACTGTTGTTCAGAACTTACCAATGTTATATCGCCACTTCAAATCATAAAAAACATAGAATATTTCAGTCTTTTAATAGAACCATACAACTGATCGAACTAACAATTATTATTGTAACTACTCACTAAACGACAAAAATATTACAATTATTATTTTACAAATATAACTATAATTATACAGGTGACGGCTTCAATTGGATCAGAATAGAAACTAATCTGAGAATATGCAATACAAAAATTGCTATAACAATAAAAACATCCAAATAAATATGTTACAGTAAGACATTATTCTGTGGCAATCTATTGCTAATTAAAATGATTTCAAAAGATGATCTTTAGCGTTTATTTTTGAATTTATACTTCTTTAGGCGCGTTTTGAAAAAATTACGACAGTGAAATTTTAAGATGCGCGTGCATCACTGTAACACTGTTTTTTTGGTTTCTTCGTCCATTATTAGGACAGGCAAAGGGTTTAAGCCCATACAGCCGTATTCGTTATTTAATAATTTTACAAAATTAAATAATTTTACAAGATTTTTACAAAATTATATTTTCTAAAAACGAATAGCGCGAAGAATAAATCACTCCAATGATTTTTGCTTCATTAGGCCAAAGAAGTATAACTTCTTGCGTGCATACATAAAGTACACACACACCGTTTTCGTTTCAGCGTTTGGTAAAATAACAGCTTCTGAAAAGGCCACCTGTAGAGATGAAACGCGTACTCGTAGTGATTAACTGAAACTTCACGGAATTATCACTAAAGATCATCTGATGAATAATTTTCATGGTATAATAACCGAAGATATATTTGGACGTAATTCCAGAAAAAACGTTCCAAACCACAATCATGTCGAAATTGAGTTAAGAACACATAACATCACGTGATTCATATTAACGGACTGACAAAAATGGCAGCCCTACTCTTTAAATGACATCATGACATAGTATGTATATATATACTCACATGTATGGAATACACTAATATTTATGAAACTTTAAACACGAATTCCTTAAAATGTGATGTTTGTGGCTTGGAACTTTTTTCAGGAACTACGTCCAATTCACAAACCCGAAACAGACCTAAAAGAATCTAAATTGTTTTAAAAGTTAAATTATTAAAACTTTCGTGAGTTATTATTAAATTATCTATTAATACGGCTTTACTCACGTTTTTGTCTCGGAAATCTGTGTTTCAAAACGCATCTCGCAATAAGACCCATAGTGCCGATGATCACGTAGCGGACATTACATTCTGTGCACCCGTGACAACAACAGTGATACAGTGTCAGTGATACCGTGCTCGTCATCACTGGCGCACCCCGCGCACTACGAGCCCAAGGCCGCAGTAAGAGGTGGGACGTTATCGCGAACCCACCACACTCACCCTGATGAAGAACCTCCGAATGGTCCGAAACTAGTCGGTACTGATACCGATAAAAACGTTAAGCCGTATTAATAGATAATGTTTTAAAAGATGTTTAATATAATATCATCAAACCAGTTTGTTGATATTATAAAAGCAATTGAGGCAGGAATACAGTTTTATTACATTCTATACATACGAAAAGTTTGTTTGAATGTTGTAGTAAGGTTAAACAAATATTATTCCAATTAACTTGCCACACAAAAGATACAGATGCTTAGTTTGCTTAGTTATATTTTCTACATGCCTATATTATACGATATTATCTGTACAATTATTTCAGAATATTTTTTTACAATCTACAAAAAACTGCAAAAAATAAGATATGTAGTAATAAATCGCTGGGCACAAGTAATTTTTACTTTGTTAAGCAAAAATCTGTAATAGTACTGGCAGTGTAAATATGAGTATGAATGGAGTAATTGTAAACAAGTTGTATAAATTATATGCCATAGACATAACGGAACCCTGTTAATAGAACATTGTTCCGTTTTTATTTTAAGTGCATCGTTAGTTAGTTTGAGAAACAGACAGACATTGTGGACATAAAAGATAAAGTTTGACAAATTACCCCGAACTAGTCCCGAAAAAAAAGTATTTGGGGAATGTTATCACAAAATTTGTTTTCAATTGCCCCATCCTTCAATTAACTGTTCAACTATAAATATGTTGTCTTATACTTAGCATTACTAAATCCACGATACAAAAATATTAATTAAAGTAAACATTTGAAAAAATTAAGTTTATTTCCTAAATGGCAGTAAACATTAAATTCGTGAAGAGGACAGTTCAGTTTCCTACAAAATGGGAAGAATTTCGAAGACGGCAACACTTAAATAGTAGTTTTAAAAAACCTTTTTACATTCAGTTATACACTTAAACGATACGCTAGGATTGGCACAATAACATACATACATACATTTACTAAACGTTCACATTCTTAATTAACATTTCAATTATTATAAATCTAACATTCCAATTATTTCAAACATTCACTATTCTACTTTTGTCATATTAATGCAACAATTATTTAATATTTGTGTTCATATGTACTATAATAAAAATGAGTGTAACATCAAATTATTATCCTAAATTGGACGTAATTTCAGAAAATCGTTCCAAATCACAATCATGTCGAAATTGAGTTAAGAACACAAAACTGGTCACGTGATTGAAATTAACGGACTCACAAAGAATAGCATCCCTTGTCACTCTTTAAATGACTTCCTGACTTAGTAGCCCAACCCACATGTATGGAAAATACTAATATTTATTAAACTTTAAACACGAATTCCTTAAAATGTGATGTTTGTGGCTTCGAACGTTTTTCAGGAACTACGTCCAATTTATCTTAAGACTACCACTTTTCTTTATTCGTCAATGAGAATGATGAATAATACATTATAAGAGTACTGTGCTATGTTGGTCATTACGCTCGTGGTGGTATTATGACCGCACAGGTAAGCCGATAGTGTCATCAGTGATCAATTCAAATGCGTTTTTAACATACTTGCGCAAGTACATGATAAATCCAATGATACTCAAATTTAACCGAGATAACATGAAATAGTTGAAAATGTAAAAAAATAAAGTAGTATTATTATTAGTGTATTTTTATGTAGAGCAAAAATCGCTGCATCACTTTCATGATCACTTCCGGGTTGCCAGAAATATAATATTTACTTACTCGATTTATTTTAAAATTGGAGTAGGATAATTAATCGACAAAATTATCAACTAACCTACCATATTCTACTCATTCAAAAAAACTTTTTTACATTATTTATAACTATTAACTATAAAATCGATAATAGTGAACACGATTTTCCTTACTTTATTAAAAGCTTCTAAATTGTTTTAAAAGATGTTTAATACCTTGCTTTAAAACTTTAAACAAGATCAACAAGAAAATGAAGAAAATCTCAGCAATAAGTAGTATTGCTTGCAGGTAATATTAAAAATATTAAATTAATAGTATAAAATATGATACAACAATGCCTCACAATGTGAAGACGGCACTCTCAAATCCAATTTCAAACAACAAATATTTCTAATTCGTTTGACATTTTCTTAAAATATATTTCTCTTTTTTTAAGAGGATAGACCCACTGAATGCTTAATAACATAAAAGTATCCGAATATTGTGTAAAATTTCATTTTATATAGCCCTAATTTATATACTGGCGCAATCAATATGCTTTGTGCAAACAGCGGCAAACGAAAGGTGATTTCGTTCACTCGTCGCTCCCATAGCCTTTTACGCCAAAACTTCTATTATGTGGAGTTTCTACGCTTACGTAAATGAAAATATAATCTGTGGTATGAAGCAGCCTCGCGTCGTCAACGAGTCATTTACAACCAATCAGAGAGTGTTAAGTTGATACGAACGAGTATTCTGATTGGCCCACATATTATTTTATATCACAGAAACATTTCTTCTCAAATCTGTGACATGCTGTTTCGAATGGGTTTTATTTCTTGACGTTCAATAAGTGATTATAAATTCTATTTTGAATAAAAATATTTTAACTTGAATAGCTCCGATCATAGAGACCTATTTTATTAGTTCTTCTTTCCGAGCGATAGGATATCGATCGGAACTGTCTGATGTGTAATATACGATAATCATTCGAACCATTTGGACTTTGTACTATAAAAATCCCATGCGTGTGATTACTAATGCATATAAAAATCTCCGTTTCTACGACTACAGTAAGGCAAAATTGAATTATTTGTCTTCATTTATATAGATCTATAAATAATTATATAGATCATTAGATATTTGGGAGTCCATTCTTCGTGGTAATACTAGTCAGTAACTTGTTTTTCGGAGCCACTTTGCCAACCAGAGTCCATAGTGTTGGTATCACTATAACAATGGTGATGGTTCATTTTTAATACTTCCTCTTTTTTCTCTCTCACCGGCTCATACTGAGAGTCAGGTCCTAAACATTTAGCCTCGCTTTCATTTGTATAAATCTCACGGGCGTCGTCATCAGACAATAATGATTCTTCTGTATTTGGTGATAAGGGTGAAATTGTCGTTTCATGTTTAGAATTCTGAGGGCTATCACGCCTTGACATTCTTAGCGGACTTATTTGAGGGCGTGTTTTTGGGCTGCTTTCAATACGAATGCTTGAATTTAAGTCTGAAATTCGTCGGTCTTCAAATCTGTCGCTCATTCGTTCCCTATTGACACGATCCTTGTTTTCATTTATTCTACCTTCATTCATTCGTTCAGTGCGTTCATTTCTATCACCGCTACTGTATCTAGGATCCTTGATCCGTTCAATTCTAGAGCATTCTAGCATTCTGGAATCATTAAAACGTTCTGATCGATCGCTTAAACGTTCTATTCTTGAATCATCAAGACGAGGATCATTCATTCGTTCAATTCTAGAACTTTCTAAAGCCTTAGAATCATTAAACCGGTCAGATCGCTGACTTAAACGTTCTATTCTAGGATCGTCAAGTCTCGCATCGTTATTTCGTTCAATTCTGGAGGTTTCAAATATCCGTGAATCGTTAAAGCGATCGGAGCGTTCACTCATACGTTCTATTCTTGAATCATCGAATCTTGGATCATTAATTCGTTCAATCCTGGATTCATTTAAACGATCTGATCTAGAACTTTCATTCAAGCGATTCCTTGAATCATCAATGCGTTCTATTCTTGGATTATCAATCCTTTCGTCATCTCGCCTAACATTCAATCGATCTCGTGAATCGATTCTTTCAACTCGTTCAGTCATCCGAATAGAATTATTTAAATTTTCGATCTGTTGCTCTATTAATCTGATTGAATGATCATGCCGTGCCTTTTTGTCCGCTTGTCTAGATCTCCGTTTGGAGCCGACTTGTGGCTGAGGTCTTTGCTGCCTGGTGAGAGTAAACGAGCCAGTCTCGGACTCTGAAGTTGATTCTGGATGATTCTCTATTGTGCCGACTAGAGCTGAAATATTTGGATTAACACAGCAATCCGCCTGAAACAAAACAAAAATTGTGTAATTTAAATTTATGTTTTGTTAAATGCCGGCTTAGACATTTTTTTTATATAACATAATATAATTACGATAGTGAATAGTATAATTTCAAATTTAACTTAACGGTTATATGCGGTCCGATGAGAAACGGAACGTATTTTTTAGATCCATGACAGCAAAATTGTACAAACACATACACGATAATGACAGGTAACAAACACCTTACTACACCGATGCGTGTATTATACGGGAATCTTAAAACGTTGAACAACTGCTGATGTGATAACGCAAGGAATTTTTATTCTCCATTTTGTTCGGCGTATAGTCTTGAGTTTTTCCTAAGTCATCGTTATGGTGGACTTAAGCTTAGTTCGCACTCAAAGCAATGTTTATAAACACGGACTTTGACTTAACTCTCTAGATAAGTCCGAGCAGTCTAAGTACGCTCTATAAATCTCAGTCTTAGATTTAAGATAACTGGCAATATAACACAAGTCTCAAATCGGAATTTATGTGACTTTCACTCAATTGGGTTGCCTGGATTTCATCACTTGATCACTCTAGTATGAAAGCTGCCTTTAAACTCATTATAAACGGGTTTTTCTTTATTTTTTTTAATTATTCGTTATGATAATAATAAAACAAATAGATTGTCTTATTTACTCACATTACAGCAACTAGAGACGTCAGCAAAGTAAACCTCAGATTCTGTGTTCTGGTTTGCCCCGCGATGACAATCCTGCAGTGAGGACCTGAAATCAGACAAATAATTTATATCCTTTGCTATGGGTATGGAAAACACTTAGCGAAAAAGACATACAGTTAGCGCGCGAAATACTAAAGTTGTTGTTTTTTTTATTTTAATAATGACTGGTCCGAGTCCATGAGGTTCCGGTCCAAAAAAACGAGTCTTTATTCATCACCAAGCAGGAGAAATGTCGAAAAATATTTTAGACATGTGTGTTGTGAAGAAAGGCAGATCAAAAATTTGAGATTTGATTTTTGAGAAAATTTATCGACACACTCGTGATTATGGTCATCAATTATAATTAGGTCACAGCACTATCGCATTCCTGAACTGTGCATTCAACTCACGACGAAAACACACAATAAAGCGACGACTCTACGCCAAGTCATCTAGCCATTCACAGAGTATTGGATCCACGATAATTCGAGCAGCTCTAAGTTGCACACGGTCAAATAGTTCGAGCTGATACTGAGGTGCGCCAGGCCAGCAATACTGCATACAATGTGGGCGGACGTACGCTTTGTAGAGCGCTAGAATGTGACGCCAACTTCTTTGAAGCCATTTTAGCTCTGCCTTCTAAATGGCAGCGGAATCGGCAATCGCAAATATTGGAGGCTCCCAATATAATATCATAAATATGCAGAAGGAACAGTGTAGGAGATAGCACACAGCCTTGGGGCACTCCAGCTTTCACGGGCTTAACGTCGACAACGACCTGTATGCTGCATAAATTCTCGGGAAGCCCAAATTTTATCTACTCAGTTCATGACAACAGTGGCATAAACTAGTGATTTCACGTTACCATTATAGCCACGAAACATGTGAGACCTAAACTTTTGTTAATAAAATACTCATAAAGTAATTTAAGCGTGTATAACAATGCTCTGAAATGCGGATATTCAAGAATGAGTTGTAAGTACACGTCAAAATCCTATAAACAAATTTATTTACGACAATGTTTTAACTTACCCCATAGGAGGATTTTTGTCATTTTGAAACGCCAAGTTCTCTTTGCCTTGTTTCTGACAGTCATGATGTCCTTCATGATGTTCTAGAAATAAAAAGAAAAATTTAAGTATAGTAGGATATAAAAGTTAACACGATTTACCATAAATTATAAATACATGGCAATATTACCTTTATTCTTCTGATGTACACATTCTACGGCATCGTCCATTCTACAGTCATGAAGGCTGGCAACACTGACGCCCAATCTCTGGCAATTCCTATAAGGAACCAAATGTCCCCGCAAAGTGTTAAACCTCTCCCCTTCTGCCAATTCTTGAGGATACATCTGCATTTCCTGGTTCAATCTCATATCTGGATTAAGTCGCATTAAGTCTGGGTTCATCCTCATTAACTCTGGATTCATTCTCATTAATTCCGGGTTAACCCTCATTAAGTCAGGGTTAATTCTCATCAACTCGGGGTTAATTCTCATTAAGTCTGGATTAAGCCGCAGCAAGTCCGGATTGAGGCGGCTAATGTCGTGCGGTACGTTGTGTATGAATGAGTTTCGACAGGTGTGCGTTTGTGTGTTTGTTTGTGTGTTGTGTACGTCGATGTGATGATGATGAAGAAGGGTGGTCGCGGCTGGATCTTGATGGAGTTGATGTCTGAAACATTTAATTACTATTAAATTGAAAATTTTAACAATTTTTCACATAGCTACTTACTACTTACTTATTGGCTTTATGTTTATTTTTAAATACTAGTGAAATATTGTAAACTCAAATGCCAGAGTATTGCTCAGTAAACTAGTGGTTAAATCAATAAATTAATTTAGAAGAAAAATGTACACTATTTGATGTTAAAGTTATACAATAGCCCCTTATTTATATGCAATCGCAATCCAAAATGGGCGAGTGAAGCTTAATAATAATATATTAACGCATATTCTTATATTGGTAATTCAATATCATCAATCCATCTATCAAGCAATCCATCTATGAGATAATATATTGAGACAGCATTGGAGATTACAGGATTGACCATTCACACCAACCAGCGATCGCTGACGAGCATAACGCACAAAGACCAAACACCAGCCATCACGCTCATCGCTTGTATTATCTTATAGGAGGGAACAACCCGCCCTACGATACCTGACATTTAAGCGATCATGACAAAGCCGAAAACTCATAAAGTAATTTAATACCTCACAATCATCATCATCATCAGCCGGAAGACGTCCACTGCTGGACAAAGGTCCCAAAGATCCTTATGACGATCGGTCCTGCGCTGCCATCATCCAACGTATTCCGGCAATCTTGACTTCAGACTGATCCAGCGTCTTCCGGTACGTGGTCGCCATTTGAGCACTTTACTGTCCCAACGGCCACAATACCCCGTGAAAAATAAAAAAATAATAGAAATTGGCGTGTACTTACCGACTGCCACTTCTTCCTTGAGGACTATATGGTGGCGGAGGTCCCCAAACGCCAGTCTGCGCATCGAAACTACCGCTAGCCTCCCCAAACCCTTCCTGGTATTGACCGAAGCCTTGCGGGAAGTTGCCCGCACTCTGCATCTGTCCCGGAGCCATCTGGCCAAAGTTCCCGGATTGGCTGCGTTGGAACTGATTGAAGGTTGGGTAGCTCCGTTCGTCGTATTGTTGATTTTGTTCTGTCTCGCAGAAGCCGTATGCACTGTCGCCTGACTGTGGGGCGCCCTCAACTCTGCATCGAGGCCTGAAAAATAATTGAAGAAATAATTTAAGGGCACATCTTAGGGCTATATTTCACCTGGACATCACGGTGGCGCAACCAGTCACCCCACCGTGGTGTCCAAAGGCTACCAAACTAGACACTGTCCAGTCTCGAGCAATGTGTAACGTTGACGTGCCACATGTTCTGTTAAACTTTGCTAATATATGAAAGTAAAGTGCTGGGTTGCGTTGTAAAACTTTGTAAAAATAATACTACAAGAAATAAGAAAGACACTGGTCACATATATCATTAGTAAGTATTTTGTATCTTATTGATTTCAATTTAAAATAACACGAAGCGTATGTTACAAAATTTGAAAAATGCCGTTGAGTGTCAAGACGCCACGCACACAAGCATCTAATAGTTGTCGTAATAAAGAAGCTATGTTCATAGGTAGTGCGGTATCTAGTTGGAGCACAGCGGAGACTAATCCTTAATCTGAGACGTAGGAGTTCAATCATGAAATAAAGGAATTATTATTATTATTACAATAATTATTATTTCCTTGTTTTTAAATAATGACACGGCAGAACTGTCAAACCGTGCGTGTCAAAATGTATCTTATAGAATTTGTTCATACAGTAATAAAATTAAACAAAAACGAACTGATGTTATTACTTAATTTTTTTTTTCTGGAAAAGGAGGACAAACGAGCGTACGGGTCACCTGGTGTTAAGTGATCACCGCCGCCCACATTCTCTTGCAACACCAGAGGAATCACAAGAGCGTTGCCGGCCTTAAAGGAAGGTGTACGCGCTTTTTTTGAAGGTACCCATGTCGTATCGTCCCGGAAACACCGCACAAGGAAGCTCATTCCACAGCTTCGTAGTACGAGGAAGAAAGCAAGAAATTTATGATAATGTAAGGAAAGGTTATTTATGAATAAAATCTTGACTGAAAATATATATTTCATTCTTAGTTACAATTCTTGGTTATGTATATTAGTATCATTATTTAATCCTATAGAAGTAACAATTGGTGAGAGTGAGAGGGGCGGAGTCTGCACACCGCCGCCGTATACGTGAGAGAAAGGAAAGCCAGACAGACTGGCGCCGTAACGCGTTACGTTACGAAGCGGTTTACCCTCCCATAAGAAGTTATCAATCGTATCTCTCAAGTTGGATCAAACTTGAGGGTCAGTGTACAAAATTTGAGTTAAATCAGTTCAGTAGTTCATCGCGGACAAACAACGTGACATGAAGTTTTATATGTATTAATATAATAAATAGCCTTTAAACGGAATCGCTACCACCCAGCGAGTCAAAAACAACGTCATACTTACGCCTGAGTATTTCCTCGAGGCCACGGAAACCAGCTCCACGGAGAAGTCTTCCTACCAGACCCTGGATTGGGGGAATACAGGTTGCCTATGCGACCTGTAAAATAAGGTATAAATCTTATATCATTTATACGTCTAGATAGACATATGACAGCTGTCAAAAAGTGTTATCCAAATCGCGAGTGTAAGACGTAGCTTGTCACGCACACTAAACTAATATTCCTGGCCTGTTTTTATCGGTTGTCTAACAACAAGAGTAGTATCCAGACATATAAATTATCTAAGGTATAAATCTATACTATAATATATAATATAATATAATATTATAAAGCTGCAGTGTTTGTTTGTTTGTTTGAACGCGCTAATCTCTGGTACTACTGGTCCGATTTGAATGATTCTTTCAGTGTTGGGTAGTCCATATATCGAGGAAGGCTATAGGCTATGTTTTTTTTTTTCAAAATTAGGGGTCCGTAATAAAATTGCTATTTTGTAACACAAGGTGTAAAATCGAAAACCTATTTTTGCGTGCGCTGCAAAAACTATTGACAATAGAACAAAATGATGTACAGGCTATAATATAGGAAATATTTTATTATTTATAAAACTATAGCGTGAATTATACTTTATATGGCAAAACAACGTTTGCCGGGTCAGCTAGTATATTATATTTAACTTGCTAAATTAGCAACTCAATCTGCACTGTCTAAGAATAATCTAATAATAAATATTTCTTATACTTTAAATATATACCCTGCCGGAGACCAATAAATCCTCACGCAGATCCTCCTCTCGTTATAATGTGTACTGTATTAATTTAATCTCAGATAATTTATACGTCAATAGTGGCGCACTGTTAGCCTCTATTTTCAGATAAATAACATTAAAACATTCATTCAAATTAACACCTTATTTCTTGGTAGTAATATTCAAAATCTATTGTATGCGTTCGTAAAAAGCTCTTTGATTATGATGCGAAATGGGCACAAGACGGTCTGTAATTGCGTGGCATTGTATTCAAAGCGCGGTCATAATACAACTGAAAGAAAGCAGAGTTTTGTTTCAGACAATTTTCGAGCGTTATTGTAAGTCTAGCTGTTTATTGTACGCCAATGGATTTAATATTCAGCTTTGTCACGACTGAAATCACATTTTGTGAATAATGAAACTTACCCGGTGCCCAGAATCTGTGCTGCAGACTGAAGTCCCAGCCAGGCTGTGCTGTGTGGCACTGTGCACAGCAACTGCAGGAATTCTGTGGAAATCAATTTTAATTTAATTTAATTTATAACCTAGAAGACCCGGAACATATATATATCTGTACTACACGGCCACATTATCTCTGGAACATGAAGCCCCCTCCCATTCCCCTTTCACCCCCTCATGCTCGTCCTGTTGCGTCAGTATAGTCAGTTGTTTTTAAAAATTTTACTGGTCTGTAGTTTCTGTTGTTCTGTGTCGCTATAATAGTTTTGTCGGAAAAATAAATACTTACTTTTTGTACTTTACCCAGATTCACATCACAACACCTTTACATTAATACAGATAAAATAAATCGTTGTTAATTTATTAATAATAATATCCTAGTGATGCTTGTTTTGCACACCGTACACAGAGACGATGTGACGTCATCGACGTAAGGTCCAGAGATAATGTGACCTTCTGCACAGATAAACAAATCACGTCGCATAAAAACTAAGCCGAAGTATGGAACATGATTGCCTTATCTATACATTGCCGCATTTACTCCAGTTGTTTAAATATTCTTGGTTAATAAGCAGCAATGTAAAACATTTATTCAGTTCAGGTAGTTGAACCCACTACCTCAATTCGGCCACGTCGCTCACCTGAACAGGTCTCCCAGATGGTGCTGGAGCTCCACTTGGTGGTCGGTATAATGACCTACAGCGCAGCTCTAACTGCTCCCAATACATTTTCTTTCTTTCATGACTGTAACAGACAATATTCAATGAAAAGTTTAATATTTGAAAGAAGTTTCAATTACTGATATAGTTGCCTTACAGATGATAAATACATGATCTATCAAAATATTGATTGAAGTTTGCATGACACTTTTTTTTTGGGAAAGGTGGACAAACGGCCAGTGGGAGGCTCCTTTATCCAAAATGATGATTAGATTATAAGTACCGCAACAGCCTTTAAAGCATTAGTATGTTTCGGTTTGAAGGGCACCGTAGCTAGTAAATTACTAAGCAAATGAGGCTTAACATCTTATGTCTCAAGATGACAAGAGCAGTTGTAATGCCGCTCAGTTTTTTTTTATCCTTAGCGGTACTGCAGGGCGTATCAATAACCATCTGCTGAACATCATAAAAAAAACTTACGGGTCACCTGATGTTAAATGATCATCGCCGCCCACATTCTCTTGCAACACCAGAGGAATCACAGGAGCATTGTAAGGAAGGTGTACGCGCTTTTTTTTAAGGTACCCATGTCGTATCGTCCCGGAAACAGCGCACAAGGAAGCTTATTCCACAGCTTGGTTGAACATCACAGCCACGTGTGATAGTTCCTTGAAAATCGCAATGTAGAGGAACGCCACACATCTAGATGGATCCTTACTTTATTGTAAATTTCGTGAAGTGAGACAAGGACTTCATTTACTAACACTTATAGAACCACTTCAGTCAAATCAATGCAATGCAACAGTAACAAAACAGTGCTTTAACTTCATACTAGAATGCCCGAATCGACGCAAACAATGAGGATGTAAATACTTCGTAATAAGAGGCGGGATTGACTAAGTAAAAATCGAAATTTAGTTTTAGTGTGAAGCGAGCAGTGAGATTTGACATAAGTTTGAAGTAATAGTAATTACAATTGGCCAAAGAAGTATAGTCCAACTAAGTTTGATAGCGAACAGTAGCTTAAAACGTAATGGATCTCGGCTATCTCCATTTTTTACAAGATTATAGCCGTCGTCTGTCAATCCATCAATGACTGCACGATTTATACAATCGAGTGAGTTTTTTCTTAGAGAGTTTCGCTAGGCCGACTAACATTTTGTTTGTTTTTTTGGTATAAAAAATAAGGAGTGGAAAAAGAGTTTCAGTTATGTTTTCGGCCAGGACCTTCATGGGCGTCTGCGGACCTCTATACCACGTTGGAGATTCGGGTTTACTTCTTGATAGTACCATCCCGTGTGATGATAACCTCATGAAAGCAATTTTAGATATATTTATCAAAGAACTTGGATCAGTCACCTTGCCGACGAAATTACATGAATATTGATTCAACAACAATACTCCCTTTTAGTTCACATGTTATTTGTTCGGAAGTTGTAATTCCAATGTAAATATTATAAATCGATCAACATAACGTATGTTACAAAATAATAAATAATTAACAACAAGATTTATTGATCAACCAAAAAGAAAACCTTTTTGGTTGATCAATAAACCTTGTTGAACCTTGACGTACTCTTGTTATAGTCAATACAACCGTTGCTAGGTGTTATAACATACCAATAATAAACATGCCAATATATACCTTAACACAATGCAATACAAAAACAATAACTGTCTTTAGTACGTTTACCAAACTCCTTCAAAAATGTCATATTGATAAAACATTTTGCTAGAATTTTACATAAAATCATGTCCCAACATTCTCATGTCCACAGAAGCAGCATTAGTCAGCATTCTAGATCTGCAAGCCGTATTATGAACGATGCTGACGATCTAGCAGATGCAGATTTAATTAAACAGTTGAACGACCTGAAACAGCAAATCCGAATACTAAGACTTGAGAACGAAATTCTCGAGAGGACAATAATGAGACTGGAACCATCATTAATGCATGGAATACAGCAAGCCTTGGAATATGCTGCGAAGATGCAAAGCACATCATCTCTAAACGTCGGAAGTTTTGTCAAATCTCAAACTTCCAGATTTGGCACGGAATCTGTTACAAGTCCTTCAAGAATGCTAACTAGTCCATCCAAGGTTTCTACAAGGAAGGCAGAATCTATTGCCAAATTCAGTGGAACGGTCGTATTTGGATCAGGTGCCAGAATTAACGTTCTTGAAAGATCGGAACTTGTATCTACGGAGATGGAGATTCTGATCAACAATTTGGAAAGAGCTAGAAATAAAGCAGCGAAACAGCATGCTTTGTTAAAAGCGCAGTTGGAAGAGATTGGTGTAAGAGAAGTTGAAATACAAAAATCGAGCGAATTGTTCCAAAAAGAGGTAATCGAAGAAGGGTGGGATAAAATAGCCCAGAGGATACCTGCTGAAATTTGGATAAGATTTATGACAGAATGGGTGAAGGCAATTGATGGACAGATTGGTAAGTTAAGGCTTCGAACCAGTACTCTAAATACCCAGTATAGCAAACTGAAAGGGCAGATAAAAGTCAAAGCAGAATTAAGTGAGAGTCTTCGCCCCGTAGACTTTCAAAAATTGAGAATAGAAAATGATGAATGCCAAGAAATTATCGAAACTAAGCTAGTACAGTTGGCCGAGTTGAAAAAGATGACTGGAGATGCTAACTTGAATCTAACGATACATAAAAAGGCAATGATTGAACAGAACGGCTATTTAGCAAACGTTGTGAAGTCTATAAAAGATAAACAGAAAATGACTGTTGAGTTGGATAAAGAAAGAGACGCTATTCAAGTCCAGGCTGACAATTTGGCGCAGAAATTGGATACTGTTAAAAAAATAAGAGCGGCGTTTGAAGTTCCGGATATAATGGACTACGTTAATATAAAATCTGAGGTATCCGATTTGAAGTATAGTATCAAGTTATTGGAAAATAGGGTTCATATACAGCAGATTTCGTTGTCGTCACTTAATAGAAAATTGAATTTGATTCATTCTAGTTAATGTTGTTTGTTTTTTAGACTTATATTTTATTGTTATTAAATGTAATGTAATTGCGTAATAGGCTATTTATTTTAGTATAATTATAAGTCATTATTATTATAGTTATAATAAATGACACCACAAGCATTTTTGACCTAGTCATGCAATGTCAAATACAAAACTATTTTCTACGACTAAAGGCCGTTCCCAATATACTATCTACAGATAGAGATAAATTACTACCTTCTACAGTCAGTAATTAGCTGTCAATAATCTGAAGCTGTCCCAATATACTCGATAAGTCATTCTTGTCGCCTTATATTGGGACGCGTGAATTGCAATTTCCATACAAACTTCTATCGCTGGTAAGCTGTACGTTGTCCCATTGACGTGTACGGATAAGGAGAGGTACCGTCGATAAGTTTATTGGGACAGAAAAGTCATCGATAGTTAAAATTTTTATCTCAAGTAAGAGATAGACTGAATATTGTGAACGGCCGTTAGTCATTTTAAATTAGCGACAAATTGCTGGTCTGGCAAAATGATTATCTATAATCTATATCTCTGGTCTGGTCTGGTAAAATATATATTTCTGGTCACGGCGTCGTGGGGTAGGTCATTGCATTCTATGAATATGGCATAGGAAACGATGGTTGGTTTATACATCATGCTTGAACGGGCGCTGCTTTTCTTTGATTTTATGGGTAAAAATATAAATAGTTCACGTGTTGATAGAATGTTGTTGAGGCAGGGGACCTACCCCACTTGTGCCCCCAGAGGATACTACTCCTTTTAAAGCTCATAGGCCTGGAGGATCTGATTTAGATAGAAATATCAACTCCGAATATGCAAGGGAAGTATTTTTCTAAACGTTTGCTCAACTACCTCATCACAATGAGCATAGTCATCGCTAGGGCGTGTGGCCGAGCACAATAGATCTACAGATTCGACTGTTGAACTTAACGACTTACGTTTTTTTTTAATTAACTCAAGTCGGAACATCTTAATACTCTTGTTGCATTGAATGTAGTTTATGTTACAACTTCCCCCAAAAACGGGGTAAGGCGTAACAGGGTAACAACCAACAAAAAAGTGCTATATACTTATATACAAATTAATTATAGATTGAGGAAAAAATATTGTTTAAATACATATATATTCAAATATACAGTAACTCGCTTATAAGCCATGTTCAATTAAAATACTCAAAATTTTAGTCACTGCATCGAAATTAAGGTTTTAATTGCAAAATTTTATATATTACTAACTTCTCTCTCCTATTAATATTTTGTAAAAAAAAAAATGATTTTAATGACACGTTAAATTCCTTTTCGATGTGGAAGTAAATGATAAAATGTATAATTTTGACATTCGCTATAACGTCGGGTTAAATAAATAATAATAAAAATGTAACTATTACGCAAAAACCTAATGTAAAAATACAGTCACAATTGCACGGGTTTTAATCCTTTAAAAAGTATTTTCGTACTAATATTACAAACGTGAAAGTTTGGAAAAATATATGGATGTATGTTTGTTACTCTTTCACGCAAAAACTACTTATCGAATACATCATTTTGGACAGATATTTTTAATAGTTATGACGATAACTAACCGAGTGCGCGATATTATAATGCGGTCCGGCGGCGGGCAATCAACTGAATAAAGTTAATTCAAATTTGCAATATTAACATCGGTCGGAACAACATATAGGCTACATATTTTCTATTATAGATGCAGGCATATATGTATTTTTGCTGTTTTAAGGCACCCACGCGGACTACGTGGCGGCAGCAGCTAGTATTGAAATAAATTTGAATTGCATTACAAATAAACGCTTCAATTTAATTTATATACATACATACAATTATAGGATTTCTTAAGAATTGCGTAAGCTTACCTTAGAAGCTGGTAGGCGAGCATACAGCTGAAAATGCAGACGAGGACAGCAGTGACCGACAGTGCGAAGACACCCCGAAGGCACCAGTACAAGGCACCGTGCACCACCCCGCAGTCACGCATACCCTCAAACACACAGCGCACTCCTGGCAACAAGAGACAGGAAATATACATTATGATAAAGTAGTATAGTATACTATGGAACCAGTGTAGTGTCTTGACATCTAGTCTGAATTAAATATAAGTTAACATTCATTGCCACTGTCATGACATCGACAGTGACATTCACCGTGTGACATTTAATGTCACTTAGTGCTATATAAAGAATGCTCAGCACAACGGAACGCCATTCACTCGTGCTCATTGTCAACCTTTACTTTCTGAGCCACTTTATTTTTAAACTACCCTCAGTCAGCGCCGTGCCATTGAGCCTCTAAAAACTCGCTGGTGGCAGATCGCAGACTCAAGTTTGCGATTCGGGTAGCCTGCCGGTAGACACTGATCCAGCTGAATGAAGAAGCATTGCATTCACGGGTTTTAGTCCCGAGTACTGCCGGCAAATGCAAGCGAGAAGAGACTGACCAGGATGCATATTTTTCATCATCCTGAATCGAACTCCTGGTATTATACCAGTAATGTATGAGATAACTGAGTTACTCAATATGATGTCAGTTTCGAACCGTGGCGCTCGAAGAATGGACCAGCGCAGTGTCACCGCTGCCAGGGCTCCGCCAGTCGTCGCACAACTGCCACCGGCAGTTGGCTTAGGTACGATGTGGCGGACCGCACTAACCAGAGACTGCAGCCGTCCGCTGACGGAACCCGCCACATGCGTGAACAGCGGTGGACCCCACCCGGCCAGCAACACAGGCTACCGGGTCTATAAGGAAGAGGCTCACAACGGGTGGGTAAAGTACGGTAGAACGCACCAGCTTGAAGAAGCCTGTTGATATCCCCAGGCCGTCGCCCCCACAACAAGATGTGGAGTGGAGAAATTGAAGACACGCACAACAACCAAGAGTTGGTGTACACAGGGAGCGCCAACCTGAAGAGGTATGATGCCACTCCCACACCAAGGTGAGGAGGACCCTGGCTACTGAGGTAGAGGTCCGGGTTTGAATCCCGGTAGGTGCAAACATTTAAATGTTGAATATGGATGATTGTTTCCGACTCCTTTATATATCAATATCATGTATGTTTAAATATGCATATCGTTTTAAATATATCGTGCCGTGTTTGGGGTAAAATAATTTGTGTTAAAGTGTGTCAATATAAAAAAAAACAAATTTTTTTGAATCGAAAGACTTTCATACCCTCGTCATCACTGACGCTGTGCTGTTTCTCCGGCGGCATGGAGTAGCAGGTACATGTGCGTGTTGCCTTTGTGTATTCACAGAACTTTAGTGTTTGCAATCTGAAAACATACATATAATATTTGAAGTTATTTTTATGGAGGACAAACGCCGTGTTATAGAAATAGGATCCCCACCAAGTTGAGTCGAGTCGCATCGCACTAAACAATCTAATTTAATATAATATCTATTAAGCGAGGTTTAGACAGGGTCAGTAACTGACTTCGCTGACCTGAAAAATACTCAATGTAAACTGATTTGAAGTCAGTACAGCGGCGGGAAGTCAGCGCTGACTTCAGTATTCGCAGACGAATATTTTGAGGTCAGTCGGCGCCCCCGCCTCCCGCGCCCTACCGCGCCAGTGGTAAAAACTCCGTGTAAATGGGGAAGTCAGCGCTGGGTCAGTCACTGTCGCTGTGTTGTGACGTCGCGTTGCGTAGACGATAAAATGTCTCGTACACTAGCTACTGACTTCACAAACGTGTGCTCACCGTACTCAGCTTACGAGGGGTGGCTGATATAAAATCTACTTTGTTAAAGAAAGTTTTGAAAATCGAACTGGCCACTGCAAAATCATATTCTATATTTATTCCTTTTTCAAAATTATGACGCTTATTTTTTTTCGCTTGCTTTTGTTTTTTTGGCGCTGCTTTGATTTCACCATGTCGAAAGAAAATTGTAAAATGATGAAATTTTAGCATCGAGCAGTGATTAAATTCCTAAGTAAAGAAGGAAATACGCCTACGCAGATCAGAGAGCGCATGTTAAAGGTGTTTGGTGATTCAAGTCCTTCTGAATTCGTCATAAAGTTTTGGTCGAAGCAATTTAAACATGGCCGTGAGAGCCTGGAAGACGACCCACGTAGTGGACGGCCAATTTCTGCTGTTACCGCAGATAATGTTGAAAAGGTGAAGAACCTGATTCTTGCAGATCGGCGAATCAAGCAGTGGGAGATAGCCAGAGATGTGGGCATTAGCAAGGAACGAGTTCATGAAATTATTCACGAACATTTGGGCATGTCCAAGGTGAGCGCGCGTTGGGTCCCTAGAATGTTGACCCCCTTTGACAAACAAAGGCGAGTAGAATGTTGTCAGGCATTTCTAGACCTGGTCAAAGGTAAAGAAGAAGAGACTATCTCTCGAATTGTGACCTGTGATGAAACTTGGATTCGCCAGTGGGATCCGGAAAGCAAACAAGAGTCAATGCAATGGAAATTTAAAGGAGAAAAGCCGCCAAGGAAGTTCAAGGTTCGACCGTCGGCTGGAAAACTAATGGCCACCGTATTTTGGGATGTCGAAGGGATTTTGATGATAGATTAATTGCCTAAAAATACAACAATGAATGCTGAATATTATGCAAACTTGCTTGACCAGCTTCGTGAACAAATCAAAGAAAAGCGGAGAGGCAAACTCAGCAAAGGTGTTCTGATTTTACAAGACAATGCTCCTGTACACACAGCCTTAACGGCGAGGTCAGCCCTGAGCAAAAACGGCTACACAGAAATTAACCATCCACCTTATAGTCCAGATCTGGCTCCCTGTGACTATTTCTTATTCAAAGATTTAAAGAAAAAATTGAGGTGTCGCAGATTTTCGACGGACGAAGAAATGAAGGAGGCTGTGACTGACCATTTTGACGAGCAAAATAAAAATTACTATTATAACGGCATGATGTCACTTATTTGCAAATGTCATAAGTGTATTTCACTTGCAGGAGACTATATAGAAAAATAAAAAAAAAACTAGCCATCAAAGTCTTTTCTTTCATAATTAGGTAGATTACTTATCAGCCTCCCCTCGTATCACGTCTACAGTACTGACTCCATGTAAACGAATGAAGCTAAACCCGGCTTTACTTGAGAGGCTTATTTCCGAGCTTTGTGAAGTAATAACAAATTATTACTTCACGAAGCTCTGAACTCTTATGAATACTTAATCTGAACTAAGTTCAGATTATGAATCCAGAGATCCACTCCGGATGTGTGTGGTCTTTCACTCGTGATACGTCACTTTGTTTTAGTGTGCGTATTTTACTGAAAATAGAGGTTAATAGATTTTTTGACGTGTTTACAGCTGTCACAGTCAATCTAGACGTATTACTGATCTAAGGGCTTTATATTATTATTCGCTTTTATGGACCCGTAGTAAGAGAAGTCTGCTACATGTAAGGCACACTTACTTGTTCATATGTATTACTGTTGTTGTGATGGTAACTAGAACACACGTCAGCGCGCAGACCAGGCAACAAGCTCCCACCACTTTGATCTGAAAAAAATATTATGTTATAAAATAAAAAATTAAAGTAGGTAAGTCATTTATTTTTGTTGTAAAAATTCATTTTGCCACGTTTGGCAAGAATTGTTGGCTCTGGTGTAGCGGGAGAATGTGGATGGCGGTGATCACTTAACACGAGGTGACCCGTACGCTCGTTTGTCCTCCTTCAAAAATAAAATTATAAAACAAGTGAAGAAAAAATAAAAATAGAAAAGTGGCGGGCGAGAATTGACTGGGGGCCGAAGTGAGAGTCAACGGTTCAGCCAATTGCACCTTTACTACTATTGCTATTTGAAAAAATTTAAAAACCATTTTCCTTAAAGATAGTTCCTTTCGTGGAAGATTAGGACACACAAATAAGAGGAGACACATCCAGATAATACTGATAAATTACTTTTGATTAATGTCCATACGGAATGCAGACGTGGTCGCTAACTATGGGCATTATGAGGAAGCTCTCTGTCGCTCAGAGGGCAATGGAGAGGGCGATGCTCGGAGTTTACCTGCGAGATCAAATCATAAATGAGGAGAACCATAGCCACTGAAATAGCCCAAATGGTTGCGGAGCTGAAGTGGTAGTGAGCAGGGCACATAGCTCGAAGGACAGATGGCCATTGGGGCAGTAATGTCCTCGAATGGCGACCATGTACCAGAAGACGTAGTGTTGGTGGGCTCCCCACAAAATGGACCGACGATCTAGTCAAGATCGCCGGAGTAGGTTGGATGAGGGCAGCGCATGACCAATCGTCATGGCGACCTTTGTCCAGCAGTGGACATCTTCTAGCTGAAATGGATTTCCAAACTCTTATATACAACAATCCACATGCGCTAAGATCATGCTTATAACGAAACGTGAACCTACTTTTCTTACCATGTAGCTATATCTGTTCCTCCTTCGGGCCAAACTCATTATACAGACACCTGTTAGCACCAGCTGAAATCATAATATGAATAAATTAAGAAAATATTTAAACAAAAACAAGTTTTTTCGCATTAATCTCTTAGAAAACAGTTTCATTCAATACTATTAAAATACAACAAACAATTAGACTCACAACCAAGCTCAAAAATTGTCTGAAGCAAAACTCTGCCTGCTCGTCTAGTAGGCAGTTTTTGCTATAGTGTTTTGACCGCGCTTTGAATACAATACCACGCAATGACAAAGTGTTTAGTGAAGAACTGTCAAGTCCAAATAACAGTGTATCCAAACTTAGAAAAGATGGAGTTTCGTATTGCAATTAAGTGGCCCTTTAAATTAACAAGATTGTAACCTGATTTTTTTATCATATTACAAAATAATAATATACAAATAGACTTTGAACATTACTCCCAAGAAATAAGGTGTTAATTTGAATGAATGTTTTAATGTTATCTGTATAAGTTAAATGTATGCGTATATATACAACGCCGCTCGGAATGTTTTGATGAACTATTAAGGCGATTGGCAGTCTCGTTGTAAATTGTACATCAATGTTCGATACCGATATCATAGACTATTTAGCTGTCTATAGGACTCCACCATATTGGATTTAAAATGACGTCACGGCTCACCACGCGTTAACATAATGTTGTTTATTTTCTCTCTATTTCTGAATACAACGCGGACATGTCTGATCTTTTTGAAATATCGTTTTTACTTTAATAAATATACAACAAGAGCCCAAACACGTTTATAATAGATGTGTAGTTATGAAATTGTTGCTACTATCTTTAAAATGTTTTCAGTACAAAATGGCAAATTCATACCCTGCCCTTTTAATAGTTTTTTTTTTGATAAAAAAATAACACCAAAGTAACGTTTAGTGTTTCACTCAATGACGTTCTATTTACATAAAAGGACATAATATAATTCGCAGTTTGATTGCGAAACGCAACAAAACAAACAACAACAAACGCACAAAAGTGTGCTAAAAGACAATGTAAGCACAAGTCTCTCCTTAGTCGTGTGTCAACTGTCACTGTCCGAATCGGGTTCTAAAGTCAACATACGTAACCTGAACTGAATAAGTATTTACATAATATGCTTATTGAACAAGAATATTTAAAAGAAACTGGAGAAAATGCGGCAATGTAATAGATATAGCAATCGAAACTTATTATGGGTTAATTTGCGGCATGTTCCATATTTCGGCTTTGTTTTTTTAACGACGTGATTTGTCTACATGTATAGAACATCATTGGTTTCACTACTAAACAACGAAATTATATATATTTAGTGCCATAGTACTTTACAAGATAAAATGTCCATAAAGTTGGTTTTTGTTAAGAAAGATTAATCCTTGACTGTTATGCCGTACTTGCTGTCCCTTTTATCCCAATACTATGGGGTAATACGGACAGCAAGTATGTTTTGGGGTAAAAGGGACAGAAAGTGAGCATGCGGTATAAATCCCCGCACAAATGATGTCAAAAAGTATTCGCAGCTTCGTCTACCAGATCTATCTACTCTATAATTCAAAGCCTAGTCAACCCCTTACCATAGCAGCTGGAACAGCTGCTGGCACGGTCTCCAGATGCTGCGGTGACGCTGTATAGGCCCTGAGTAGTATATGCTGTGCTGCCAGCAGTCCTCCAAGAGCTGCAGCCAGTGCTCCACAGCCGCAACACCACCAGGCGTACTTCTTGCGGCGGCATGTCGCCTCGTTGTTATTGCATCCGACTGTCGCTGTTGGAAATAAAATTAAACTTTATCTGTTTTATTAATAAACGCAGTGTAAAGTTACTCAAAGTTTAAAATTACTTATTATTAACATTACTCCCTGTCATGTTATTCTGTAGCCACAAAGCTAACATAAAGACAAAAAGTTTAAATTTGGAATTACTTTTCGTTTATTATTAATAACACAGTTACGGCTTTGCCAATAAACTTGGTATAAAGTTATACCTTAGAAAAAACTAAGTATATGCAAAATGATGACTTTATTGCTGACAACACTCTCAATATAATGATAGTTCTGAAGTTCTCTGAATGTCAAGGGGCAAATAAACGCGGGGAACGTTATACGTCCGAATAAACCAATCTTAAGCAAAATGACTATTTTACAAATATATATGCATATTCTTGGTTTATTCTTAGGTAAAACTTTATATCATGTTTATTTGTAAGGCTGTATCTGTCTAATTAATAAACGCAGTGTAAAGGTACTCCAAGTTTAGAATCACTTCTCCCTGTCATGTAATTCCGTAGTGACAAAGGTAAGACAAACACAAAAAGTTTTTAACTTGGAATAACTTTGCTTTGCTTTAATAATAGTGATTAAATTTATATGTCATCCACACCAGAACAGCCAATCCAATGAAAAAAAAGTGTGTGTGTACTTACGTACGCACGCAAGAAGAATTCTACTTTGGCGTATTAAAAAAGAAAATCAAAAAATCCTTAAAATAATTTATTCTTCGTGCTATTTTACGTTTGTAGAAAAATTAATATTATAATAAAGAAGGAATTAAATACAACCAATGAAAATGTTCAATCAAATAATTTAGTTAAAGAACTTCTAATTAAATATCATGAAATTATTGTTATACAGTTAGACAGAAAATATTTTATTAATTTAAAAACTTGTAAGTATATAAATTGAATTAATTCTCGTCCATTGGTTATGGTCAGTAGACATATTATGAGTGACAAGAGGCTTACCAAGCCTCTTGTAAGCTGAAGTATAATAGAAATGGTCTAGTTGACCAGCTAATTTCAGGGTGTCTAATTTGCATGACGGTGTGCGCACGCATAATTTTTCCCTAACGCGCCAAAATAAGTATTCAACAACCGATCAGCATATTAATTACCAAAATACGGTGGTGGCGGTACATATCTCTGCGAAACATCAGCTGTGATCGTAGACTGAAGTGGCGTCACTTGGTATTGCATCACTTGCATTATACCACGAGAATCCATGTCTTGAACCTATCACGCACTATTCACCAATATTCACCATTATACTTAGTCCTAAAGCTGTTCTTGTGTCACAACATGCTATTTGCTAACATTTTTTGCTAAACATACGCAATAAAAACAATTGATAAATAAAAAATTTTAAAATTTATCCATTTACATCAATAACTACGGATTGTTCATTACCAAATCACGACAGCTTAAAAGAGGTTTAAAAATGGAACAAAAGCTTTGAAGCGTAAAAGAAATTTAAAAATGGAACAAACGATTTGAAACGCGCGCCATTTTCATCAATCGATATTACGCACGCAAACACTCCACGGAACATTGACCTTTTAGTGAACAAACACTTCAAACTATTCATTGTTATATTTCAATTTTATTCAATCCAACATTAGTAACTGCACTTTGATTATTTATTTTAACTCTAGATTAATTTTATATTCGAAATCGCGCTTATAAATTGTTGAAGCTGTAGCCGGTATTATGTGAAGGCGTATCCCTAATAACATATCATAATTTAAGCACTCTTAGAAAGAAAAATCAGGGCTGTGACATTATAACTATTAATATAAGAAGATTGTAAATCTCTAGTAGGTTATTTGTATCTACTACAACAATAGAAATGCTTCGCGCAGGCGCAAAAAGGTCCCGAGAATTCAGGTAAATACTGGCAACACGTGTGACATAAAACCTTCTTGCTTCAACATTTTAAATTAAAAGCAACCTCTGTAAACCTTTATGGTGACGTCGGTACACAGATTAATAATTCAAAAGTGACGTAACAGGTAGCGATTCCACTGAATTCTTTCGCTTGGTGCATCATTGTACTTTTTCAACACTATTTCAAATTGTATCAATACAAATTTTTTCTAATGAATAATTCTGTGGGAATTCTTATGTAGAATTTCGCGTAAATCAAGACCGAGATAAATAATACAATGGTTCACGTGGAGCTTTAGAAATATAGTCAAAAAGACTTTGTTATAGATATCTAAAAAAAATCGAATTCATGAATAAAATAATGGATGTCATTCCTTAGCATACATGACAGAGAAGGATGGAACTATTTACACTACCCGCAAACTGTTGACTGAAATTTTAATTTTTCAAATTGTAAAACGTTACATCATATTCACTAGCACTACACTAACTCAATCGGTTTTGTTCGTTTTAGTCTTCTTACTATATCAGTACGGTAACAGTTACGTATTTTTGTGTTTATTTCTCGATGTTAAGGTCCTGTTATAAGAAAAAAAAAAAATAAGAATGAATTCTGTTGTTTCTTAGGTTCTTTTAGTGTGATCGCTTATTTCTTTCGATCTGCGAAGTATTTGCAGGGGTCAAAGCAAAGGGGTCGAAGGGGAGTTAAAGGAGGAGGTTATGTCATTCACGAAAATAATCAAGGGTAGGGGAACAAGGATCCCTGAGGCACTCAGAGGATATACACATCGTAGAAGATGTGTACCCATTTCATACTAGTGCTTGACTTTTATTCTGTACATAAAAACCAAACTGACCAACTGTACAGTTACCACTGATGCCTACACTCTTAACTTTCATAGTATCGATTAATATCGATATAGATCGATTAATATCGATATAGATCGATTAATATCGATATATATCGAGTAATGATCGATTAGATCAAACGCTTTGCTGTAGCCAGTGTACATGATGCGAAAAAATAAATAAATAAAATAATAAAATAGAAAGTAAGTACATAATTAAAATAATGCAAAGAACAACTTAAATCTGGCTTGACTGACATTAGATAAATACACAAAGCAACCACATGGATGGGACCGGAAGTGAAAAGGAATATTGGCAGACCAAATAGACGGTGGACTGATGATCTTATTCCGATTGTGAGCAAGGACTGGGTACGCTCAGACAAGATTAGAAAAAGATGGAAGGAAATGGAGGAATCCTTCACCCAAGGATAGAAGGACCATATCAAGTTAAAATATTAAAAGTACTGACACTTATTTCTAATTGTTTTGCCATTTGAATTGTCAGATGAAACAAAATGTCATTAACTGAATTATTTGTATATATGAACAGGTATATAGCTTTTCTGATAGATTTCTGAGTAAAAAAAATATAGGATAAGTAATAACCAACAAACATAATTAACATTGTCCAAAACACCCTGCATCTTAAGGTATTATTCCGATCGGTTCAGTAGGTTTCGCAGTGTAACTGAAGGAAAAAAATGCCTCTTCATTTATTAGTATAGATTAAATTTCGTATTGCAAGGAGTATTATGGTCTTACCATTATTCCTCCGGTTGGTGGCGAGTACACTAGTTGGTGGTCGAGGCGGCAAGGCTGGTGGTGTGTCAGTTTTTGCTGATGGTGGAGGCCCGGGGTCGTCTGCGCATGCGTATTGCGCAGAAGGTTTGCAAGTACATGCCACCTGGTACTGAAACAACAAGGCATAATAATACTAGTGGTCCCCCAGAGCAGAGTAATTAGACCATAATTCATTTAATTCCTGCAGGCGAATTCACACACGCCAAAAATTAGGATATCATCCCCACCATCTATCCAGATGGCTGATTGGCTGTCCTCCACAGTACGGTTTTCAAAGAGCATTATTTCACGTAATACAAAGATGTGGAATGATCTTCCTTGTGCGGTGTTTACGGGACGATACGACATGTGTACCTTCAAGAAAAGCGCGTACACCTTCCATAAAGGCGTGTGATTCCTCTGGTGTTGCAAGAGGATGTGGGCTCATTTGTCCTCATTTTAAAAAAAATATTAAGTTTGAACGTTATTTGTCAAAGACCTAACACTATCGGCCTTACAAATAAAATTGACATAAAGTTATAACTAATCATAAACTAAGAATATGCAAAATGTTTACAAATTAGACATTTTGCTTACGATTGGCTTATTCAGACGTATAACGTTTCCCGCGTTTTTTGCAAGGCTCCTTGTCATTCGGAAAACTTCAGAATTATCATTGTATTGACAGTGTTGTCAACGATATTGTAAACATTTTGCATATTCTTTGTTTATAATTAGTTAAAACTTTATGCTAAGTTTATTTGTAAGGCCGTTAATGTTTGTGTGTGTATGTTGTGTGTCATTCAAACAGTAGTGTTTGTTATATTTATTTATTAAATTTAATGTATTTATGTAGCTTTTTATATAAGAAAAATAGCTTTATGCGCTTCTTCTCCATATTAACTTTAACGTTGTTCAATATCACGTTTATCCGTTCGCGCATTTTTCTTTTAAAAAGTTTTCGCTTTAATCGAGCTTTGTGAAATAAAAATCGTTTGTTCATAATCCACCTAATGGTCAAATTGACACAAGCGAATTTAAACAATTTACGTATTACACAATGTATGCACTAAAGTGATGCACCAAAATTACTCAAAAGTTTTGACTTACTATTCGTATAAATAAAAAAAAAATAAAAAACAGTGATTAATCACTAATAAAAACTCAAAAGCGTATACGAGTGACGAGCCGTTTGCGTATTGTTTTCATTATTAAAAAAAATTAGGAGAATTTCTTGCGATGTTTCTTCTCTCTCAGCGCGTCATTTGTTTCCGAAGTAGTCTTAATGATTTAATTGACATCAAAAAGATTCTTATGGAAGTTATTTTGGAAAAATAAAAGCCTTTTATGACTTTCTATGATAAATTAACTTTATTTTAAATTACATATTGTATGGGAAAATCTCCTCAGAACTGAGAGGAACGCGCACATGAAACTCAGATATACTTTATAATATATATAATGACTTCATGTCATTTAGGGCTATATTTCACCGAGACACCATGGCGGCGCAACCAGTCGCGCCACCCTGGTGTCCGCAAACTACCAAACAAGACACCATACAGACAGCAGGGTCGCCACAGCACACTGAGACAGTATCAAAACGTAGGAAAAGAAAATTTAAGAGAAAAAAGGAAACCGTGATGGGTTCATCCGTATTAGCATTAGCATTTCATTCTTATATCTCTATCAGAATTATCTGATGAGGAATTATCCTAAATTCATGGTCCACTTTGAATTTCAATAATAAACCTTTCTGTATCGAAATTATCCATCGTATGCAATTAACAATCGTTATTAAAAAGACAACAGTAACTCGTGTTTCTTGCAATGAGTAGGAAGCGTCACTGGCAGCCAAGTGTGTGAGACACCATACAGCTCTATCGTTTCAATTATTACGCATTTTTCTCTGAAATTGCCGGTAATTGTAACAAAATAGAAAAAAAATACTCCTTTCAGCCTTCTGGAAGTATCTTTTGCTTTTAATCTTGTTTCTTTTAAACTTTATTATATTGTATGTCATCAAATTCTTAATGACAATATTAATTGGGATTACCTTGTGTAAGTCCGATGTGACAGACGCGCCGGTGTCACACTCGGGACACGCTTCCGGCGTCGGTGAGCGTGCCGTCGTCACTTCCGCTAGCGACATCTTGAAGCACTCTGAAACAAGGACATGAAACTTTAAATTGCGGGGGAAATTTTGCTTTCAGTGATCTTTTAATAAATTAAATATTGTTTACTGTTCTTATGTGTATTCAACCGATTTAAATATACACTGGCCTTCAAAAGTAAGTATCACACTTTTAAAATTGGGATAACGTTTTAAGTTCACAAGATATACTTTCGAAATAAAAAGGACTCCAAAGAGTATTTAATTTTGTACATAAAAACTTTGTAGTATCTTCTTTTAAGAATTGGCTGAAAAAAATCTTCAAAAACAAAACCATTCCTTTTTCAAAGTGGACGTTTCCGAATTACAATTTTACCATTCACATTTTTCATTCTGTTTTAAATTTTTTTCAAGATCGATGGGTCTTGTTTGAAAAATTTATGCTTAAAAGCACATAACATTTATTTATCATGCCTCTTTCAGTTGAAGAATGTGCTAGGATCATGGGTTTCTCGAACTAGGCATAAGTATGCGTCGCACTGCAAGAATGGTGGGTGTGACGGTACGAACGGTCCAGAAGGTAAAGCGAAGGTAAGAAGAGACTGGACACCATCTGAGGAGACCTTGTAATGGCAGACCTAGGTGTACCAGTGCCCGAGAAGATCGTTATATTATTTCCACTGTGTTAAGAAATCGCCATCAAAATGCAGTTGAAGTCCAGCAACAGCTACTTCAGACCCGGAGGGACTACATTAGTGACAATACAGTGAGAAGACTTGCTGAAGCAAATTTGAAACCCCGAAGACCAGCGAGTGGCCCAAAACTCGAGAGACAGCATCGAGTATCGAGACTGCGATACGCCCGTGAACACATGCAGTGGGATGAAGAAGAATGGTCAAGAATTTTGTTTGCAGATGAGTCTCGATTCTCCCTTTACACTTTTGATGGAAGGCGAAGTGTTTACAGGCGACCTGGTGAGCGATACCTTCAAGCCTGCATCTCAGAAAGAGTCCAATATGGTGGAGGCAGTGTACATGTATGGCCTGGCAAATCTTCAGCAGGTCGCACAGAGCTAGTAGCCATAGAAAATGGCACCCTCACTGGGCAAAGATATGCTCAAGAGATTCTCAATGAGTATGCAGGGCCGTATTTAGCAAATATGGGTGATGGATCGATGCTGATGCATGATAATGCCCGGCCACACACGGCTCATATCGTACAAGAGTATATTCAGGAGGTCGGTATCAGCGTGATGACTTGGCCATCAAGAAGTCCTGATCTCAACCCGATTGAACATGCCTGGGATGAGCTTGGGAGGCTAGTCAGAAATCGCAGACCACCACCTGGGTAGTAGGGCACTAAAGCACTAAAGCAGGCCCTGGTAGAAGAATGGGAGAATATTCCCCAACATCGGCTCCGAAACCTATTGTCAGTATGCCAAACCGGCTCCAAGCTGTAATCAGAGCTCGAGGAGGCAATACCAGTTATTAAAAATTAAATAACATGTAATACATTTTAGTTAATTTTTTTTACACTTAACTAAAAATGTATATTTTCATTGTTTTAGTCTTTTTTAAGTTAAAAATGCTACTAATGTATAATTTTAGTTTCTAAGAATTAAAGCCTATAAAATTTGCAACAAAACGTTTTTAATCTTAAATCTCTACCTTCTATAGCTGTTAAGAAAAAAATTTAATTTGAAAAGTGTGATACTTACTTTTGCACTGGGTATGTATGAGTTATTAAAGATTTAACATGTGCAATTTTAACTTATTAAAATAACATTTGTTAAAAGATAAGAATATCATTTTTATTGAAGTAGGTGTTAATTTGCGGGAATCCATAATTATCCAAGTCTCGTGCCAGAGTTTGGCGAGTCAACATGTCCTGAGGATGCCTCTCTTAGAGGCGAAACACGTGTCGAATTGTTTACATACAAAATATTCGCGGAATTAACACTAAAGAAAACTCAAAACATTTGGATAAGATAAATATTATTAATCCCAAGGTTTAAAGTCATACTTATAGGTCTACAAGTAAAACAGATAAGAAGCAGACAGACAAGAAATCTATTTTTTTATGGAAAAGTAGGACAAACAAGCGTTCGGGTCACCTGGTGTTAAGTGATCACCACCGCCAACATTCTCTTGCAACGCCAGAGGAATCACAGGAGCATTACCGGCCTTTAAGGAAGGTGTACGCGCTTTTGAAGGTACCTATGTCGTATCGCCCTGGAAACACCACAGAAGGAAGCTCATTCCACAGCTTAACTGTACGTGGGAAAAAGTTCTTTGAAAACCGCACTGTGGAGGACCGCCACACGTTCAGATGGTGGGGACGATATCCTAATTTGTGGCGTATCGTGCGAAGGTGGAACTCGGTGGCAGGAATCAGGTGAAACAGCTCTTCGGAACACTCTCAGTGATAAGCGACGTCTCTACGTATGGCCAATTGATCCAGCCGTTCACAGAACACTGAGTCCCCGACAATTCGAGCTACTCTGCGTTGCATACGGTCAAATGGATCGAGCTGATACTGGGGTGCGACAGACCAGAGATGACAGCAATGCTCCATATGTGGCCGGACCTGCGCTTTGTACAGCGCTAGAATGTGGGCCGGCTTGAAGTATTGCCGTGCTCTATTTATGACGCCCAGCTTCATCGAAGCCAATTTGGCTTTGCCCTCCAGATGACCGCGGAATTGGAAATCGCTCGAGAATTCGAGACCTAGTATTCCGATACTAGACGAGGCTTCAAGGGAGGTACGAAGAGTGGTGATACGACATATGGGATTTTTTAAGTGGTGAACGCGCAAACTTGATTCTTCTGGGGTTTCAATTGGACATGCTTCAATTTACCCCATTCCGCGACCTTCTCAAGAAAGGACTCGATAGAAGACACAAGTTTCTCCCGGCACTGGTCGACGATTTCCCGAGGGAGACCTGCATGGCCCGTGTATACGGTATCACCAGTAGATTGTAAGGAACTGCATCCAACATATGAATCGTGCTTAAATAATATCAAATATTTCATAAAAAATAGTTAAGAATAAAATTGAATTATCGTATTCATTCAAAATTCATTGTTTGTGTGAGGATGCTTCGTGAACACGATGGTCATGATTACTGTCATAATTAGTAATCGCATCCAACAAATACACTGATTTTTTTAACTATAACAGGTCGACCTGGCTTCACAAGCAGCACCTGTTCACGAGTTGACGAATGGACTAGCAATCATTCCCTTCGCACATATTTGAGGGAAGCACCCGACGCCGCCGCAAGCATGACGAACCGTGTTTTAAAAAAAATTATTGCTTTTTTTCTCAGCTACGGGGGTCCCATCTGCACAATTCCACTTGAAGATCAAAAGAGTGTTAATGCCGAGTGGTATTCTACCATTTGTTTAGCCAGGGTGTCAAAAAAATAGTACGCGAAAGCCGACCAAAAATCCTGCGCGTTCTCCTACCCATACACATGATAACTACAAAATTACAAAATTAATGCTCATAAAGCAAGCCCAGTAAAGGATTCTATATAATGCAATTATAGTGGATTTTATATAAGCCAAAAGAATATATTATTATATACATAAGATTATACAATCTTAATATGAAGAATTATTATTAGGTGGACCAGGAGTATCTATTTTCTATACTTCCTTATCCTCTATATAGTCCGGTCAATTTAGACATTCGAAGTTACATAAAGTCCCAACAAGCTGAAAATCAGTGAAATTGTTCAAAACATAATTATAAACAATGTTTAAAAGTTCCCCATCATTCCCGTGTATGGAAAAATTTTTATTGATGAATATGATGATTTCAGCAAAACGGTAAGTTTTATCATAAAAGTACCTAGTAAAGTGCCATAATATGCACACGTTTCCACGCCACCTATCAACTATACAACTACGATAACAACTTTTATAACTTTTTGAATCGTTATATCTCAGAAACGGTGGCTCGTAAGAAAAAAGTATTGATACATTTTTTATTGATAATTTTATGATCTACAAGTTTGGCGGATGTACTTTTATGATAAAACTTACCGTTTTGCTGAAAATCGCAAAAAATTCATTTTTTTGACCTTTGACCTTGATTAAAAAAATTTCCATACACGGGAATGATGGGTAACTTTTAAACATTGTTTATAATTATGTTTTGAACAATTTCACTGATTTTCAGCTTGTTGGGACTTTATGTAACTTCACTCTAATTTTTTGGTCGTAATTGACCTGAGTAATATAATATATTCTTTAATCGTATATAGTAGGCAAGACCCAAAGTCAACCCAAACACAGCTATATGTATGATGACATGTCTAGGTTTCTCGTAGAGAGAATCATGATACTTTTACTGAGAGATAGTTTAATTATGCGCGGTTTAATTATTCTAGGGTTGCCACCCCTACGTTCATTTTAATTGCATGTCTGCTCTTAGTGAATAGGGCTGTATCATCCGCCATCGTTAAGAGTAACCGCTTCAAGTTAAATAGACTGTGTATTATTTACAGTTCCGACTTAAGCCTTAAACACATGGTCGGATTTGCTCTTGTCGATCCAGCTGAGGGAGTCCGGTACTGGATCATATTCGATGGTATAATAATAATAACAATATTGACACACTTTTTACACAAATTATCTTGCCCCAAGTTAAGCATATAATATAGCCTATCTTATGGGTTACAAGACAATGATATATTTAATACAATATACTTACTTAAACATACATATATTCATATAAACATACATAAATACATTTAAACATCCATGACTTGGAAACAAACATCCATATTCATCATATAAATGCTTGCACCTACCGGGACTCGAACCCGGGACCTCTAGCTTATTAGGTAGGATGGTTGGTATGTCGCATTGTCCTTTCCATAGAATTATTATTATTACCTTCCGGACCGTACCGAGTACGACGCCGGCCGGACCAATTGGTGCGAGGCGCCGACCCACGCCTACCGGACCGTCCAAAGGACCAGCCGTACCAAATTCGACCATGTGTTTAGGTTATTATAGGATCTCTTAGTTGTCGGTCCGTCTGTATGGCAAATTATGTCATTTAATTGCAGAACTCTAACTGTGCAAGATGACTCGATTTTGCCCATTTTGTTCAATAACAGTAGCACCTTACG
Organism: Leptidea sinapis; assembly: GCF_905404315.1. Classification (NCBI taxonomy): domain Eukaryota; kingdom Metazoa; phylum Arthropoda; class Insecta; order Lepidoptera; family Pieridae; genus Leptidea; species Leptidea sinapis. Next base: position 12,596,292 of record NC_066279.1, read on the forward strand.
CGCATAGATATTTCTTATTTAATTAAATAAAAAACAGTCTGAGTTACTCCTTACTACATAAGCTATCTGCTGTCCTGTCTCAATCGGTGCAGCCGTTTTGGAGATTAGCAAAGCGAACAGACGGACGGACAGGCAAAAAAGGTACATATTCTGATATAAACACCGCGTAAATACAATTCATCTGCATTTATTAAGACGGTTTAATTATGATATTTCAAATAAGGTACTCGTTCAGCAACACTCCTGTGATTCCTCTGGTGTTAAAAGAGAGTATGAACCACGGTGATCACTTAGGTACCATCAGGTGACAGGTATGTTTGCTCTTTGCCATTTTTCTACGTCTTCCACAAAAAAAAAAACAATTTGAAACAGTGACTATCAGATATGACCATTATTAAAATCGTAAAGTCATAGATAACATGTTCAGTGTACCGGTTAAGATGACGTCATAACTTTAGCCGTGAACCGTCCAATATTCACCGGTTAATGCTATTGTTAATAATCTAAATATTGACGTTTGAAAAAAAATATTCTTTACTAGCTGACCCGGCAAACGTTGTTTTGAAATATAAATTATTTTTAGAGTTAGACCGTTTCTTGGACATTGCAACATTACTTTTTTTAGTAAAATAAAAGACTGCTGTTCGGAAATTTTCGAATAATGTTAAATAGTATTTAAGTTAGTTATAATTCTCAAGCTATAATAATAGTAAGTATTTTTGAATGTAGTAGATAATAATAGTTCATGTAGTTTTGAACTTAATGTACTTGATATATTTTGTTACTTGATTTGCATGTTGTGGCACCTATATTCAGTGCACTTACAATTTTATTTAGACATTTACTTATTTTAAGATTACTTTTAGTGTAACTGTAACTGGATGTCCTTAAATAAATAAATAAAAAAATAAAAATAACAGCTTATATGATGCCACCCTGCCTAGTAGTAAATTGTCAAAATATAAAGTCATATTATAACAATTCGCGATTCGTAAGGTAGGTAGGTTGAGAGTACGTCGACCTATGTACAACTCGTTTTGTGGGAACCAAGATCAAGCGGATATATTCATTATGACAAATATGGTGCGGAGCGAATCCTACTAATATTATAAATGTGAAAGTTTGTATGTCTGGATGTATGTTTGTTCTTCTTTAACGCAAAAACTACTGAATGGATTTTGATGAAACTTTACAATTATATAGCTTACACGCCAGAATAACACATAGGCTATAATTTATAAAAATATTGCGTGAATTATCCAAAATATAAAAGAAGTGTGAAGTAAGTAGAAAATAAATCTGCAAACTGCAAGCTATTAATAATCTCTGGATCTTCTGAAACCATTTTAAATTTTTTCTTACGTATAGAAAGCCACATTTTTTATGAGTGCCATAAGCTGCATTATACTAACCGGAAAAATTAAAAGACTTTTTCATGGTTGTCGGCTTTAAAAAGTAAGTCTGATAAAAAACGGTCGAACACTAAAAATAATTTACATGGCAAATTAACGTTTGCCGGGTCAGCTAGGACTGTATAAAACTGTGCCTGCAGATATAAATCATACCAATGTTATTTATATAATCACAAGAATCATTCATTGCAAATGAAGGCGTAACATATAATATACCAGTGGGAGGCTCCTTTGCACAGGATGCCGGCTAGATCATGGGTACCACAACGGCGCTTATTTCTGCCGTGAAGCAGTAATGTGTAAACGTTACTGTGATTCGGTCTGAAGGGCGCCGTAGCTAGTGTAATTACTGGGCAAATGAAACTTCAGATCTTATGTCTCAAGTTGACGAGTGAAATTGTAGTGCCACTCAGAATTTTTGAGTTTTTCAAGAATCCTGAAAGGCACTGCATTGTAATGGGCAGGGCGTATCAATTACCATCAGCTGAACGTCCGTCCCAACTTCAAAATGTTGTAGAGAAAAATATATTTTTTCGTTTTTTAATTTTGCGTCATTTTTTAATTATTCGTTCTGTGGCGAATTTAACCAATGTATTTTTTGTGTAAGAGTGTGTCAATATTATTATTATTGATGAAGTCAGATGATTAAATTTTTTAACAGAAATAGATAACCGATTAAACGATCGACATCACAAGGAAGTCAGAAAGTTCAATTTTCCTTTCAAATCAAAAATTTATTTAGCATTTTAGTAAATAGAATTTGAAGGACTTCTCTTTTAAGTTCGCATAACCTGTATTGGGGAAGACAGCTCTATCCAACGGATAGGAATGCTAATATATTTAACAAAAACATAAAACTGACGTCGTCCATACTTCAGTAGTGAGTGTCGTGAGTGAGTGAGGGAATCAAAGACCAAAACGAATTAGGTGCTACGTGGACAGATTGATGTACTATTAGTGTCAAGCTTGTGTCAAGTGTCAATGTGTCAAGAGTTTCTCGCCGCCACCGCAGTTTCGCCGCGACCACGATTCATGCAATTGGATCGAAATATCGGCACCAAATTAAAAAAATTTATATCGTGAGTACCCGTCATAATAATTATAACAATGTTAAAGTTCCGCGATGATAAAAGTTTAAAGAAACAAATCTTAAGCATAAAATAAACTTATTAAAAAAAATCAATTATTTCTCTACATTTGAAGGTAGTTTAATATTTGCGTAGCACGCACTAAGCTTGCTAACAATATACCTACATGAAACCACTTGTTATCGTCTCTAGAATGTGCAACCACTATGAACCTTTATAATGCAATGATATTCTAAACATATAGAAAAATCACGTGGAATGAAAACAAAGCCGAAATATGGAATATGCCACAAATAACACCATAATAAGATTCGACTGCTATATCTATACACTGCCGCATTTACTCCAGTTGTTTAAAATATTCTTGGTCAATAAGCAGCAATGTAAGACATTTATTCAGTTCTGGTTACGAAAGTTGAATTTTTCAACCCGATTTGGACAGTGACAGTTGACACATGACACTTTTGCCATTCCGTTCTCAGACTGCGATTGGTATGTCCTTATATGTGTGTAGAACGTCATTGATATACCTAATGGAATGAAATACAATAGTATTACACATAATTTCAGACAAAGATATCCTTGCTACATTTCGATTACATAATATATACCAGCAAAATATACAGGAATCTAATCGGTCTACTTCATGGGTACGAGAAAGTCAACAAATAATCCATATTGTATATGCAGATATGCAATTTTAATATCGTGAAACATTTGTTAAGCATTTAAAATTTTAAATCAATTTCTAAAGTAGAAGATGAAAGACCCTTTATATAAGCCAATGTATGCATTATTGCGTCAAAGAATTATAGATTCAAAATGGCAGCGGGCTAAAACTTAGCACACATCCGGCCGGCTGCTGGAGCATGACAGATGTTTAAAACTCGGGCACGTGAGCTTCTAAAACAATACTCTAGGCCATTGGACTTGCATCCTGTGCCATAACTTAAATAAATTAAAAAAAAAATGTACTCTCGAACTGGTTTCGTTATGGAGGATGGAATCGTTAAGTATAGATATACGGGCGGTTATTTAACAAATTTAAAAGGTTTCAAAGCACGTTACATAATACGCTAAACCCAAAGACATAGATATAGACTACAATATACATATTTTTGGTTATTTTAATTTAATTTTTAGGACAAAACAAGTGTTATAACTACAATACTATGACTACATAAAATTAAAACTATCATTGGCAGCATTTCTGCGTTGGATAGCTAGGCTGCTCCGTTGACCGAAATAGCTGCCAGCGCTTGGACTTGCGACGCTTGCTGATTTCGGCAGTCGAAGCAGCCGTCCCAGCACCATCTGACGTAACTTGGACTACTTTGGTAATATCTTACACTAATACATATATAACACTAATACATACACTGTATGTATATCGGGGTAAAACGGAAACTACAGAATAGATTTAAACTTCAATTCAATTATTGTATGAACACAAGAAGTTGGAATAACGTATAAGCTAAATTTTATCTCGCTAGATACAGATATAGTATTTTTGGTGTTTATAGAATCATCAGACGATGTCGGAGGCAGCAAGTCCAGTGTTTTTTTTTTATATAAGACAGGGCAAACGGGCAAGAGGCTCACGTGATGAGGGAGTGGTTACCGCCCATGAATGAATGGATGAATGAAGCCTTTATTGCAAGCACACTAAAAAGGTACATTTTTAACTTAAGCTATATGGTAATATACTAAATGATTATAATTATATTTCACCTAATATATACTATATCTTATGTTAATCATTGCTCGATTGTCCGCCAACATAGGCCTCCTCCAGATCTTTCCACATTTTCCTGTCGTAAGTTGTTCTTCTCCATGTTGCTCCAGCAATCATTTTGAAATAATCTTCCCATCGTATCGTTTTTCTCCCTCTATTTCTTTTTTCATATCTTTTGTATACCACACTATAATGTCTTTTGTCCATTAATCTTGTTTGCTTCTTATCACATGTCCTGTCCAACACCATTTTAACTGATTAATTGTTTTTTCACACTTTCCATTTTTGTTTTCTTTCCTACCGCCCATAGACATACGCAAAACCAGAGGTCAAGAAATGCGTTACCGGCCTTTAAGGTTAGAGTATGCTCTTTTCTAAGTCGTATCGGTTCGAAAAAACAGCAGCTGGTAATTGATTACACAAAGTGACTGTGCGAGGCAAGAAATTACTTGCAAAACGCGTTATTGTGGAATGTCCGACATCAACGTGATGCGGGTGGTATTTAGCATATAGACGTAATGTCCGATGGTGGAATACGGCGCCTGGAATCAACCCGAACAGCTCCTCTCAGCACCCCCCGTGATAAATGCGGTAGTAGATGCAGAGAGAACCCATATCTGTACACTATGCCAAAGAATCGAGCCGATCGGAGATGACTTGATCGTTAATAATTCGAGCCGCTCTTCGTTGTATGCGGTCAAATGAAAGAAGCTGGTACCACCGATGGTGGGAGCGCCCACGCAGAAGTGAGAACATACTTCATGTGATGCCGAATTTGCGCCTTATATAGTTACAGGCGGTGGCTTATAGTGAAGTACTATCTCGCCTTACTGAGTACACCAAGCATTTTGAGGCCAGTTTGGCCTTCTCTTACAAGTGACCACGGAACTGAACGTCGCTCGATATATCGACACGGCTCCGTATAATGCACGTGGCATTATACATGCTGATTCAGATAGGTAGGTATAGTAAAATAATTTCTGTTTATCTCTGCTCTGTTATTTATTTTATACTAGCTTTTACCCGCGACTACGTCCGCGTTGAATAGTTACTTTGGGCGGCATTTTTTATTTTTTACAAACTGCTCTTTCCGCTGCTGGTTTCTGCTCTTCTATGATACATCATATATCCCTTGTCATTATTTCCAGTCTCTTTAATAGTATTACCCTGTCAACTTTAATCTCCTATTTCATTCCCAATTAGATCAAAGTTTCAAAATTGCTCGAACAAATGTTTATGAATTATTTCGTAACAAGTGCCTTAATACAAAGTTTTTTGGTTTTATCTTCGATAATGATGTATTTCCATACATCATTATCGAAGATACAAACTGCCATCCCCTATTTCAACCCCTGTCCTTTTCAAGTATATCTCTGTACTAAATTTTATCAAAATGGGTTCGGTGGTTTAGGCGTGAGTAACAAACAAACTTACATTCACATTTATAATATTAGTAAGGATTTTCGGATTCTCTATATACATGTGAAGTTCGGGCAGGTAACTAGTAATCCGTGGACTTTAGAATGTGATTTTGTAACCTGGTGACGTCACAGGCCACGTCCGGTCATGGTTGTTTGACATTAGTGAAGTTATTCACGACTGACCCGATAAACTTTAGACCATCGCTGGCTTAGAGCATAATCCGAGCGGACACGGCAATCCACCTGACCGTAATGTTGACCGTGACCAATTCTGATTTGTCAATGTGTGTACTGTACTGTGTGTACTTTAGCTAGTAAACCACTAGCTATTCAAAATATCAAAGAATTATGCCAAGTATAGCTGTCTGTTTACGACTTGTCAATCAAAATCGGTTAATATTGACACACATTTTTTACACAAATTATCTTGCGCCGAAATAGGCACAAATTCAAATTCAAATTCAAAAACACTTTATTCATGTAGGTCACAGAAATGACACTTATGAATGTCAAAAAAAATATATAAAAATATCGTTTCTTATTGAATTTACCGCTACTTCGTAAAGGGTTGAGCTAATCAGAAGAAGTAGCAAGAAACTCATTGCCACTCCTTTAAGTCAAGATTTACATTTTAGTTGTTTTAAAAATCATTTCAATTAGAATATATGCAAAGTGACGCAACAAAAATACTCAAATGTCAAAAACTGAAAGGCTTACATGAGTAAGTCAAAAAAATAAAATAAAAGTAAATTAATACTTATAAACACAAGAGTTATTGAGTATAGTAGATGCATCAATCCACACATACCGTAAATAAATAGAGGTATTATGTAAGCATTTCATAAAATAAAATATATAATAACTTTTACTTTAAAGGAAATAATAATAATTAAAAAAAAACACATTAGGCAGACCTCCCGGTAACAAGATCATCCAGCCCCCACGAGTAGCACCTGTTCACGAGCATGACGCATGGACCAGCCATCGCCTCCCTCGACCATATTTTAGGGAAGGGAACGACCCGCCCCACGTCGCCGCCACAAGCAGAGGCATTTAAGCGAGCATGACGATACCTGTCTCGAGAAATCTACAGAATAACAAAACAATTCAAGTTCATCTACATATTATGCAATACTTACTAAATGCCTCTACTTACAATTTTGTTTCAAATTACATAACTCATGATAATGATTATTAAAATTGATTAAACAACAGAAACAATATTAATATTTAAATTATATAATCATAATGACATTTATCAAACTAAGACAGACATGTAACAGCCCAGCAGCTCAGTCCCAAGGGTTCTTTAGATCCAGATATTCAGATATTTTATAGTACCCTTTTGTATACAACTTTTTCTTTGGCACTGATTTATATTCATTTAAAGGTAAGTTCTGAATGTCAATAGGGACCTTATTATAAAAACGTATACACAGACCTCTGAATGAATTTGTGACTTTTTGGAGTCGACTTAAATGAACAGCAAGCCTATCCCTATTTCTAGTATTGAATATATAGCCTGTGTTGTGGGTTGCAAGACAACGATATATTTAACACAATATACTTACTTAAACATACATAAATACATATAAACATCTATGACTCGGACAGAAACATCCATATTCATCATATACATGCTTGCACCTGACGGGATTCGAACCCGGGACCTCTAGCTTAGTAGGTAGGATCGCTAACCACTCTGCTATACAGAGGGCCTACCATCAACTCTTAATAAGTGATGCGACTCCGATGCAGTTTAGTTTGGGTATCTAAACTGAATCGCTAAAATTCGTACCATGAAGTGCCTTTTACTGAATGGCGTTTGGATCGCTTATTCTTCAATGAACGAAATAAATTTGTATGTAGTCCGCGGTGTGAGAAAGAGATGATGCTCTACAGTCGTTAAATTTGTCTCTCTAACTCGAACCATATGCGTTACGTTTCGAAACCTAAACTGATATGATTTTAGCGGTTTATTTGCGTAGAAAATACTAAAAATACATTTTAAAATTGCGCTTTATAGAGTCAAATTATAAACCATTAAGCCCTTTTTTGTACTTATAAAATAATAGTAATATATAAATTAATATAGTTCTTTGAATTACGAATTAAATGTTTCCTTAGTTGTTTTTGTAAAAATAACGAGTTATGAACGCACCTCCCGCACCATTGATGTTTGATTTGACAGGAGCACAGAGCTCATTTTTTTAAATTCATTCTTGCGAACAGGCTATACAATATATATATATATAAGGCCCTGCTATGCTATATATAAGGCCCGGGCCCTTACTGCCTCGTCTTTAGTATTTTCATTTTCGGTATTTATTTTCAGTATTTTGTTTTACAAAAAAGCACAATAAAGTATTCTCATCGCATCTTTCATCCATAAAATTTTCCTTTTCTGTATGTTTTCACTATTTTTTAATTTTAAAATTTTTATTTAAAAGTTTTACAACAGCACGATTTACTTTTCTCTGAGGAAGTAGCAACTTTTTTCTAATCGCTCACCTTGCCACATAAGCTATCCAGTTTAGGTTGAAATATTACCTCATGGTACGAATGAATGAACGAATTAAATCAATTCAATTGTCATTTTTTACATTCAATTAACATCATTGCGATTTAATCAGTTGATTTGACGTCAACCTAAACTAGATAGCTCTAATCACGTCGTCGTACGAAATAGCAAAGCAGTTCGTTTTAGGGTGTCAATTGAATCGCAAAGAGTTCATGGTAGTTCATGGCAGGTCGTCAATAGATGAGCTTTCCTTTTCTATCTTGCTGTATCTGCTTTAGAGATGTTCTTCTCTCTTGTACACTTTTCTTATCTATACCACAGTCGATATACCAACCAGTCGCAACTACGTAGAACTTAAAAATAATGGCCGCGCGACGACCAGTGAAAATGACTAGTAGATAGAACTAGTCATTTTATTAATGTTAGATATAATTATATACGTTCGAAAGACCGTGACATCTGTGAACACGCCGAAAAAAATTTGCGGTGAACTGTTAACCTCTAATATCAGTAACACTCGCACGCTCAAACAAAGTGACTAAGAAATCGCGAGTGTAAGCCGTAACTGTCGTGCACAGCAACAGGCTCAATCTAAACGTATAAATTATCTAAAGTTTTAATGTCACAGTTAGCGTCACAGCTAGTTTAAAGATAAGAGTGTTTGTTACTATAATTATTGTTTACATAGTCTGGCCATAAATACTGTTACAATTAAAAATAAACAAAATAATACAAATGAATTTGGAATATGTCCCTTTTATATGATTGTTCATTGAGTTTTCTCATTTTGGCGCCAATACATTGTACAATATTTTGCAATATTAAAATGGAGTGGGGTGATAAAGAGAACCGAATTACTGTGATTGCAATACACAAAGTAGGTATGGAGCCAAATGCAATGTTTAAAACTATACGCTTAAAATATAAAAAAAAATATATAAAAAAACGCTTGGTATTAGTGAAAATGTTTGTGTACCGGGCTATTAATAGGTGCAATGAGACCTCCTCTGTTTGGGACAGAGAAAGATCTGGCCGTCCACGTTGTGTTCGTACGAAAATGGTGGTCAAAGGCACTAAGCGAAATAATTCGAAGTAATCCTGTCCGAAAGCATGACAGCTAATTCTTAAAAGAAGTCAACATCTGCAAGACATACTGAGGGATATGACGTCACAACAACAATTGACTTCAATTAGGTTATTGCTCTTTTTAATGTCACTCATATACACACCGCGGACCGCCGTCCATTGTCACATGGACCACAGTCAGAGCCAGACTGAGCAAGCGCGGGGCCCGTAACAGACCCTTCGTGTGCTTATTAGATTAAAGTGTTAAAAACTTTATACAAAAAAATTCGTGTATTTGCCATTTTTGGGTTCAATTTTTTTGGTAATTATTAATAGACAAGTATAGATAATTATTAAGTACTTACTAGCTGACCCGACAGACGTTGTTCTGTATATAATAAATAAAATAATGTTTTTATATGAATTTGTCAATAATATATCATAACATCAAAAATTACTTCGTAAAATATGCACCCTGCTGTCGTAATGAAATTGTTTAACAGCAGAACTGTCAAACCGGGCGTCAATAAATTCTCTCATAGAAATTATGTATGGACACATCAAAGGAAAAACAAATTCCTTGTTTTTATTTAATTTAGCAGCATTTTCCTATTTATTCACCTTTTAAACCTTCTCTGGACTTCCACAAATAATGCAAGACCTAAATTTGCCAAATCGGTCCAGCCGTTCTCGAGTTTTAGCGAGACTAACGAACAGCACTTCATTTTTTTATATATGGATATTAAAAAAATTAAATGTATCATAAGAAATAAATTAACGTCTTAGGTCCGGTTTCCCCAAAGCGGTGAGGAGAGGAGATGTATTTTGATAACCAATCAGATTTCATTATGTCCACATCTCATTCCGCTTCGGTGGACATGGATCAAGCAGAGAGGAGAGGAGATGTCTCATTTGTCTATAGAATTTTGTGATGAAGCGGCGCGGCGGAGCGGAGATGCGTGTAGGCGGCCCGCGCTAGTGCGCCCTATTCCCCGCTGCCTTCTCACCGCGCCTCGCAAACCCGAAAGCGTTGCTATAAACACGGTTCACATCTCATCACCGTTCTGGTGGAAATAACCTGACAGCTTTGCAGCTTATCTCGTCCTCTCCGCTTTGGTGGACACCGGGCCTAAGGCCTATTATAATCTGAAAGATTATTTGAATGATAATGAATGTTGGGACTAATATTTATATATCTTTTATTATTGAATATTGTCATGTACTCATTTGAATACTATTTTTTCTAAGTAACTTTTGTGCTTCATCCTGACTTGGAATAAATAACTTAGAAGTTATTTAAACTTATAAGTTTTATAAAACTATTTAGTTTTGTGAACATTGATAGTTCATGTTTGACCAATACCGTTGGAGGATAATTTACTTTCATTTAGCTTTTTACTTGCTTTTTTATTTTGAAAAAAGAGGACTTTTGGGCTTGCTTGATCTCCAACTTCTTTTCGGATAAAATACGATATAGTAGAGTTAGGACTTGTTTGTCTATTGTAGCAATAGGTGGTATCATTATTAGTATGTACCACGTATTAATAAAATTCACTCAAAAATTACGCTCAGGTGGAGGTAGATAGCGGGGCCCCGTTTTACGCGGGGCCTCTAGTAATTGCTTTTCTTGCTACGTGTTGAATCCGGCACTGACTAGAGTAATCACAGAAGCGTTACAAAGACTTTAGGTGTAGGTTTTATGTTATGGTGTACGCGCTTTCAAAGTAGGAGGGAAGTCAAAACAGTGATGATAACAAAATATAGGGACACAGTCCGATGTTGTAGTTACTTTTTATTTACTTATTTATTTACCATTTTCTTTATTAAAAAACCAGGCAGTATACTAGGACTCACTGAGCACAACCTCAAGAAATATATTGAAGCTTCTTTGACAAGGAAGGCTTACTATAGTATATATAAATGATAATGATGTTTTTGACTGGTTCTGCGCAGTTATGTTCAATCGGGTACACCTAATAGTAGACGAATTTCTTCTTTTAGGGTTTATTCATTTACAAACTACACAGAAAGGCGATAGTTTTTTAAAGAACTATTGTTTTCAAGTTTTATTATTGAGTTTGAGTTTTAGCAAGTTTAATTGTTACCGCCTTCATCGCGTGGAGATGTTGAATTCTGATTTAAAAATTTATTTAACCCTGTGTCAGTCTCACAATAAAAACGAATCTAACGATATCTCTCAAGATAAAATCCATCGAGCCGTTCAGGCTGCAGAGCGTGCCAAACATTTGAATTTGACGCCAAAAATCCGCCATTTTGTTTTTTATTTACTTTGATATACCCAGTGTCACTCTCATGGTAATTACGAACATAACTTTCAATAGTTCAGCCCATTACGATAGCAATCTGAGTATAAAAATGATTTCTCGCAGCGAAACGTGAGTATTTATGTGAAAGCTCATAATCTCGTAATTGTTTGCTTCACAATTGTAATAACTTGGTTCCCATGGTCTAAGAAAGTTGCCAAAATATGCACCTCGCTTTGTTACGAATAAACTGGACGTCATTTTTGAAAAAGTGGAGAAAATAGTATCTATCAGTAGTAACGACATCGCTAAAGATATGGAACACAACAGTTTTAAACCAAATTTTGAGATTTGAACAAGACATCCTAAGATTTACGATCCATCCGTCACTCGAACGATTGCTATAGCTGGTAAGAGCACTCGGACGGAACGGGTTCCGAGAGGTGCGGGTTCGAGTTCCGCATCGTTCATAAATTTTGGCTACAAATTTAATTTGTATAATTAATCCCAGAAGCTCACTTCTGGATATGATTCAGGATCTGCCTATCTCTCAGGATATCATTTTAAAATTACAAATTGTTTAGATTTATAAAGTAGATCCTGTAGATGGAGCCACAACCTGAGAGTTGAACAAGACATATCAAGATTGACGATCCATGCGTCAATCTAACGGTTGGCTCAGTTGGTAATAGCGCTCGGACGGAACTCGAGAGGCGCGGGATCGCGTCCCGCATCGTTCATAAATTTTGGTTACAAATTTAATTTGTATAGTTTTGAACCATTTGAAGAAGACTTGGCATACAAAAGGGGCTCGATATTTGGATGTCGACATGACCTCAAAAAAACCGGTCGAATCGTATACGGATCGGTACCACCGTTCAAGGAATGCTACGGCCACACCACCTTACCGTCTACCGCCATGTTCAAAGTCAAAGTCAAAATCATATAAACTTTGTTCAATTACCTCAACTACGCTTAAATTAAGCGCTTTTCAAACGTCTCTATAAATATTTCTTTTAAATTACTGAATCTACCATATTATGTGCGGAAATTGTAGAGCTCGTGAGAAAAACATACAAGTAACTCAACGGTGTGAAAGGCTTCATTGGCACAAACTTAAACAGATTTAATTATATTTATTGTGTAGGTATAGTTTTCGATTGATGACGAAGAATGAAAAAAAGCCTTTTCTATAAGTATATTTTGGTACCTAATAATATGTAGTGAACCCTCAGCGGGCCAGTTCGATTCGCACTTGTCTGGTTTTTAGTACTGTGCCCTTCAAACGGAAACACAGATAGTGTTTTTATGGAAAAGAAGGATAAACGAGCGTTCGGTTCACCTGAAGTTAAGTGATCACCGCCGCCCACATTCTCTTGCAATACCTGGGGTAATCACATGAGCGTTGGCGGCCTTTTAGAAAGATGTAAGCGCTTTTTGAAGTGAGAACTTCTTATGGGAGGTTAAACCGCTTCGTAACGTAACGCGTTACGGCGCCAGTCTGTCTGGCTTCCCTTTCGCATACGCCAGCGGCAGGCAGGTTCTTCCTCTCTCACTCTAACCAATTGTTACTTTTATAGGATTAAATAATAATACTTATAATGTACTTACACAAAATTCTAATGTACATATTCAAGAAATATTATTAATAAATAACCTTTCCTTGAATTATCATATTATTAAACATAAAATTTGAGTAATAACCTAAGCTCTTCTCATGTTAAACAATTTCAATATTAAATAGTTCAATTTAGATTAGTTTCCACTTCAATCGGGCGAGATGAACACGTTTTTTTTGAAGGTACCCATGTCGTATCATCCTGTAAACACCGTACAAGGAAGCTCAATTTCCTCAATTCTACGTCGAAGAAAGTTCCTTGATAAAATAGTGTTTGAACACAATGCTATTGACCTTGCTGTTTCCCATTTAATATTCTCTCACGCTCAAAACAAACAAACATTATTTACATTCGCTTTACCAATTCTCATCGCCTTTACAACACAATCTATAAACCTCAGTTTTATAGTATAATTACTTTAGTATAGATTTAGCATTTGATTTGGTACTTCAATTTACATTTATGTGCTATACCATTTGTTTTTATACTTTATATGATTTCGAAAGCAATGCCGCAATTATTGAGGCTAGAGGTAAGGAGAATTATCTGTGTATATGAAAAAGTGTACGTCAAAATGCAGTAAATTCGGGTGGCACCATATAAGCATCGGGGTAAATATAAAATCACTCTAGGTGCAGGTTTCCCAATAATAATTTTTTAAGGTTATATGTACTACGTTATTTTGTATAAAGTTGTTGATATTTTCAATAATTAACTACTTTAGTCGACAATGATATTAAAATTTTAACTCGGCATACTTCAATTCATCTACAATTGCAATATTGATACCATACCCTGTACCTGCACCAGCGCCATTGTTGAACTATTATTTACAGAGATGATGCTCCTTACCTCTACCCTCCATAGCCGCAATAAAGAAATAAAGAGGCATTCTTTGTTTCTATACTCTCGGTCAAGACAGATGCCCACCGACCTCTTATATTTATAACTGGACTGGCGGCTGTCAAAGTGCTTTTGTGCCTGTTTAATGTTCGCCATTATGGCGCTGTTGGCCATGTAGCGACAGTCTGAGGTACTAAAACCAGTAATTACAGCGTCAGATTAACAAACATCGATAGGAAAACTATTTCCAGAAAAGTTGTGTACTTTATTATGTTGATTCTTGAAGTATAAATAGCACGAAAAACGACTGAAATTAATTCAAAATGCAAAAATACTTCAGAGTATTGTACGCTTCTCCCGCAGCCATTTGTATTATACGTCAAAACTAGTTCTCTGGACGCTCGCGAGTGGCGCTTCAAATAGGCACAAATAAATTGTTGTCAAACATATGGAACGGCCTGTCCAGTGGTATTTATACAGGTCAGTGCAGATAACAAACGAGAAGACTGTCAATATCCTAGGTATCATTTAGAATTTTGATTGCACTGCTGTTAATAAAAAAAGGTACGTAATAGGTTTGAATATTATGTTTTGTTTATCAATTAGCAGCTGGTGACTTTTAAACCAGCTTTTCGTTTTTTTTTGTACATCTGCGGTTATTTAATAAGTTTCGAACACTTACCTGTGACGATACATTATAGGACTTATTATGTTTTTCTTTAAGCCTAATGGGTGTAGTGTTTTAAATAGTCTTGTTTTATTGTATTTTAGATTAAGCTGATAGCCTCGATGCCTATAATCAAAGCAAAAAAAACATAATTTCTAGGCTATATTGTTATATCCTTTTTTGTCTAAGTTTGTATTGAATCTTTATTATGTGGGGAAAATGAACACTTTTATTCAATAATAAATAAAGCGTAATCTATAATAGATAAAGATTTATTCTGCAACATCATAAGATAAATTTCCATAATTATTAGGTATGTCATGTTTCCATAATTATGGTCATTGTTCTTTGAATATTCATGATTATCTCTCAAATACAGTGTGACGTTCTTGAAGTGAAAATTTTATATAGAAAACATAAATATATATAGTTAGATACTTTTTGGATTGGTGAAATCTCGAGAGTTCACGCCACCAAAATACTTATAGCAGTATATCTGTAGCTATACAGCTGGCGTATTATGCAACATTAGTGCTGTGTATATCTTATAGGTGTACTTGAATGGATTTAGTAAAAAATTCAATATGTATTTAATGTATTACTTACTTTAATAATGATTTTTTTAACAAGTGTCACTGTCAAGCAGGTGAAAGCTAGTGTATTTATAAATATGTCTGTTTGTGTTTAGACAGCGATTTATATCCGACCTCAAGAAGTCATTGAAACACCACAACATTGCACTAATAATAATGATGTAAAATCGCCTTACAAGCCATATGCGTCATTACTAGTATCGAGTGACAAAGAGTAACTTGAGTACAATGACCACATGTGTTCGCGGCATTAACGGACCAACTTATAGTCTGGAAGATTAAACAGGAATTTATCCCACAGTTATCGTGTATGGCTGTGTGGGCTAAGCTCTTTGTAATAATAGCAATTTAAGATTAATAAAATTCTAAATTCAAATATTTTTATTCAAAATAGTCTGTGACATCACTTATTGAGAGTCAAAAATTACCACCCATTCCAAAAATAATGCCTCGACCTGAGAGAGGGCGCAACAAACTCAGCGGGTTTTTCATAAAAATATATGTTTACAAATAATATTGTTTAATTAAACTTATTATTTAATAGCCAGAGGGCGGTCGCTCCATTCCCAATCGGTGGAATCATTAAGAAACACAAACGTTTTTCAACAATTCTTTTGAATATTCCTATAAACTTTTGTTTTGAACATTTTCAATCTATTCAATTTCAAATATTTTTATTCAAAATAGGATTTAATATGAAGCGCATTGATCAATTTGCTAAACTGTGACAATCATAATGTTAACACGAGGAACAAACATAAGCTTGTTATGCCTACTACTCGGCTAAGTCGAGTTAGTCTTTTGTGGGGCGATGTTAATACTTTTACAACAAGATTTTTTTTATAAAAATAAGGGACGAGACGAGCAAGAAGATCAGATGATGGTAATTGATACGCGCTACCCATTACAATGGAGTGCCGCTCAGGATTCTTGAAAAAACTCTGAGCGGCACTACAATTGCGCTCGTCACCATGAGACATAAGATGTTAAGTCTCGTTTGCCCAATAATTTCACTACCTACGGCGCCCTTCAGACTGATACACAGTAATTTTTACACATTACTGCTTCACGGCAGAAATAGGCGCCCAAAAGAAATGGTGGTACCCATAATCTAGCCGGCATCCTGTGCAAAGTACCCTCCCACTGGTAAAGTAGTCGCATCGTTGTGCAAATACCATGTTTATCATCTGGATTTATACTCATCAATAATTTCGTTAATGTGCTGCTAGATGATTTATACGTCTAGATCCCTATCTAGATCTCCGATGTTGCTGTTAGACAACCAATGAAAACAGGCCAGGTTTATTACTTTAGTGTGCTTGATAACCTACGTCTTAGACTCGCGATAAGTATATCACTTTGTGTTAGTGTCTCAAAATAGAGGTTAACTGTCACCTCAATTTTTTTCGACGTTTACACAGATATCACAGTCTATCTAGAAATAATGTATGTTATCTATCTATAAGTGATCTAAGATGTACTGTTATGAGCTTGTCATCTATTTGAATTTGTATTGGCACTTATGTCGGCTCACGCTTGGCCTATTTATTATAGCTATAATATTCAAATAACAGTTTGTATTTACTTCCCGTAGCCAATTCATCCGATGCTATAAAACTCAACAGATCAACTGTTACACAAGAGAGTTCTGTGGCAGCTAAAGTGCGTCGAATCAATCTTCGACTTGCTCACGAACTCGATGAGGAAATTCTTGAAGAGGAGAATCACGTAAACGTGATCCTAATCTTCTTTGAGTATTAAATCGATCGAAGATGGCATTGTTAGCAATTCCTAGGATGAAGTATATATCTGGATGTGACAAGCTGATTATCAAGAGCAAGATCACAACATACACAGAACTGTTAGGGATAATAATGCCAAAAACAATATTTTATGTCTACAAAGATAAAAGGATCCTACATTTGCAATCAACACGTCGGTTGAGATGAAGGTATTAAGGGTATGACAGTAATTTAGTGTTTTTTTTTATTAAAATAAGGGATGAGACGAGCAGGACGTTCATCTGATGGTAATTGATACGCCCTGCCCATTACAATGCAGTGCCGCTCAGGATTCTTGAAAAAGCCCAAAAATTCTGAGCGGCACTACAACTGCGCTCGTTACCTTGAGACAAAAGACATTAAGTGTCATTTGCCCTGTAATTTCACTAGGTACGGCACTTCTCTTCGATCGAAACACAGTAATAAAATGGGCGCCGTTGTGGTACCCATAATCTAGCCGGCATCCTGTGCAAAGGAGCCTCTCAGTGTTACATATAACGCAGCTTAATGTGATGTTATATTGTGTATAAGGTTCCAAAATGCTCGAAAAGTTATAAATTTATTTAATCAAACGTAATTTTATTACGATTTGCAGATAAAGTATTCCCTTATTTGTAAAAATATTTACAGAATAAGCACATGAACATGTAAACAATTTCACAACATGATAAATAACGTATAAAATGTTAATAATTATTACCATATCAGTATATTATTCCACCAAATCGATATTAAGTTCATATTTTTAATCTTAGAACAAACGCCAATTTAATCCACATTGTTCAACTGCTTTTTAATTATTCCGGGTAAGCGCATGGCAAATCTAGTTGATACTTCATCCAACAATAACTACGAAAACACGACTGCATTTTATATGAGACTTTTTTGGTGCACGTTTCTCAAAATAGAGACGATGCGGCATGCCTAGCAGATGTGAAATATAGAAACTCTTCTTCTATCAATGCACAGATGTGCATGGGTATTCAAATAAAAAAACTGCAGTTGCACCAATACAAGCCAATTAACGTGTAAATACATAGCCCCACGCACACACTTACACTATTACAGGCCGATAGGCGGCTATTATGAGAATTGTCATCGTCTGTGACAGATCAGTTTGCGTCTCAGTAAAATATTTTTAAAAATGACGTCGTGCGTTGTGAATAAGTGTAAAAACGATACTATATAATATGTATTTGTGGCCATATATGATTATTTAATGGAGAAAAAATTGTGTAACTAGTATCCCCCGTAACCGCACACACACTAGCATAACGGTGCTTCACTTGCTAATATCACGGCGCGTTTTTATTCGTCCGTGGTTGCCTCCATAGGAGAAACCTCACACATGACATTACTTATGAGGTAATTATACACTATTAGGTCCCACTTTTGTGAGCAACTGCACACGATGCGACACTGGCATCGCGACACCTAAAAGACCATAGAAGACCGTACTTCGTTCCGCGTATCAATTGAATGAAACTGTGCAGTGTGCATAAACTGGGCATGTAGGGCTAACAGCACTTAAAATTCTCAAAATGTTTCCATTTTAAGCGTCTCCATTAGGGTACATACTCTGAGCTAATCTCAGATGTGACAGTCACGCACAGTCCTCGTTATGACTCTTTGTTGACATTTTATTGCTTTTCATCAAACTTCTTGGTATATTCTCGCATTAACACGGTCGTGCAATTGATTTTATGTTGAATAAAAACTGTATTCAAGTCAACGGTTGCACTACAATAAGATATTCTACTTCAAACGGCAATACTTAAAACGAGCAATTGTTGTATAGGTACATTTAATAAGTGCCTATATTTTGATGATCGGAAACGGTTCTAACGGTTTGGTTAAAATTTACTACACTGTGGTTTTTGGGGGTGCAAAACCACGCTATCTCGGTCTTATCTGGCGCATTTTTCCGAGTTTTTACATCCTCTGATATCCTCCCTAAAGAACACAGAGACAGGAATAACGAAATATCTGCACCTCCTTCAGGCATAATAATGGCGGCCTTAAAGGTGCACACCTAAAAATTCCTGTACTGTAGCGACAACCGCTTCATTATCTCCGAATCTCCATCCTTTCAAATAATGCTTTAACCTTGCAAATAGTCTAGGGGCTAGTCAATATTATGGAAGGTGCTCAAATATTTCAAATCCAATATCTCGAATTTGCCTCACCGTTTCACACGAATGTTGTTACGCAGATTCTTTATTTGTTCTACAAAATATTAATAGCCAGTACAAAGTTGGGATATTTTACCTAACAACATCTTATAGTGACCATATCAATATTAAATATCTTTTATGTATTGAATAAATAGGTTGACTTGGCTATCCACGAAACCATCTGATATAATATGTATTACTTGTAAGATATATTGTGTTTTCATGCGATGGCAAAGTCATTTTATTTTTTTACTAAAAACATAAAAGGTTTTATAATATTGATAATTATGGTCACTATGAGATGTGCTTACGTTTATCATGACCACCCCTTTACTGTCCTAGAATCTTACCAGCCAAACGACTCGCCTTAAATTTCTAAGGGGAGGTAAAGGTCTCTCTCCAGGCCATGGATACTGTAGTTTTTTCTGGATCATAACGACGCTACTACTACAAGTCGACATCTTTGTTTCTTCGCTTATAGAACGTACTGTAACACGATGATCTCCTAAAACAATTTGTTTAACTTTCGCTAAGTCGCTACCATTTTTGGGGCGACCCTAGCAAGAGTCATGTTCGGTGCACCAACATGCAAATGTACAGTTTAGCATGAGAAGAAGTGGCAAGAAACTCATTGATACTCTTTTTAAACTATATTTACAGTTCCGCATGGTAAATTATATATTATAACAATGTTTGTGAAGCGATGCATGCAAAATTACTCAAATGAACCTTCTGCTTTCACAGTAAGTAAGTAGTTAAGCTAAGTGATTTACTGATTTTTATACTTTAAATATAATGAGTGGGTGATTATGCAAGCAATCACTAATTATTACTATTACTTATAACTACATAATTAAGTATACCGTTTCCATAATATTAAAACCACACAGCCCTCGTGCTTTGGTACGAGAAAATATCCTTTTAAATTTAATGTTTCATCCCAATTTTTTGCTTTCATCTGGTATCTAGTCAAGCTTAAGTACCTTTTACATTTTTTTACTATCACTCAGGTACAAACCCTTATTTAAGGCAAGAGATTATTAACCCAAATGGAGACGGTATTAAAGAACCGAAAATAAGAAATTATGATATCGTAACAAAGTAATAACTATATAATTAATATTTTTTAAAGATTACTTGCTGTGTGTTCTAAAAAACAGTACCAAATCCAAAAAGAGTACTTTATTTAAAAAGAAATGTCTAATGTTTTAAAATTCACAATTAAATATTTATACCACAACTTATTGGCTAATTGTGATGTGCAACTACCAATTTTAAGAAAGATGTAACCACGGTTCTTGCAAATAAATAAATATTATTTCATTTCATAAGAATTTTACCAAGCAAAACTACGAGTTCTAATTTAACAATGAATATTAACAGGAGGTATTAATATTCTATTTATATATTTCCATAAAAATAGGTAATGGGACAACAAATATTATATCGGGGCTACATATTATTACTATGCTGAAGGCAGGCATAGTATTTTTGCTGCCGAGGTAAAAGTCACATGAGCTAGTATAGAGTAAAATAAACTTATTTCAAGAAAAAACCTCAAAATCTTACGCTGGGCACTCTCCATTGTAATAAAAAGCGTATAATCTCACTTACTGGAATGTTACTTTGCACAGACTGCCATAAAATAATAGGTATGGTAGATATTAATTTAGGTGAAAAATAAAATAAATATTTTAAATTAAGCTAAAAATTCACAACACAGTAGTGACAACACATACTTATATATAACGACTCTTGCAAATCTAACAGCCGCTAAGGAGTGTTCTTTCTCATTCTGACTTAGGTCAATAGAAGAAGACAGAGTGAGAATTAGCAATGCTTTAAGTTAGCAGACTATTATGAATAAGGTGGTAAGTGAGACCAAAAATCGTTAGTTGATATTATAGTGTCGCTAATAACATAACAATAAGTGATTTATTATAAATTTCTATTTAATGCATATATATATTGGTACAATATACTCCTTAAAATCAAGATATGATTTTATATAGACGTCTCCTTTAGGTTAATTACTCTGAGGGCACGAACAAAGCATAGATGTGCCTGATTATAAACAATTTCTTGATCTGTGACAATTGGCTTGAATTAGAACGTAATCTAGAGCATTCGGATGCGTTGTGTTTCAACACGTCTTCCATTGTTGAAATACGCTCCAATTCACAAGATATAAATTGGCTATTAACTTAGATATTATATTTCAATGAAACCTTAACCTTATTCATAAAATATCGGTTTTCTAAAAGTCATTATAATGCTCGTAAGCAATTTGTAAATGAATAGTAAATTTTTAACGATGTTGGCGCACACCGATATATTTTACATAAACGTGAAGTTAGTCGTAAATAGAGGGTGCTCTAGTATAGAGAGTGAAGCGATTTGTACATATACTTATGCATCATATATGTTTAGCAAGTGACACTGTAAATGCATAACAACAGGTAGCTATGGTCAAAGAATATGTAATAGTTGCTATAGTAATCAAGACGTCAGAGTACCTACTCTAGGTTTTCAAATTAATATAACGATATTCAATTATTAGTAATTACGTAATCTATGTTATACAAGAGGCTCCTTTGCAAAGGATGCCGGCTAGATGATGAGTACCACGACGGCGCCTATTTCTGCCGTGAAGCAATAATGTGTAAGCATTACTGTGTTTCAGTCTGAAGGGCGCCGTAGCTAATGAAATTACGGGGCAAATGAGACCTAACATCTTATATCTCAAGGTGACGAGCGCAGTTGTAGTGCCGCTCAGAATTTTTGGGGTTATTCAAGAATCCTGAGCGGCACTGCATTGTAATGGGCAGGGTGTATCAAATACCATCAGCTGAACGTCCTGCTCGTCTCGTCCCTTATTTTCATAGAAAAAAAATTATAATAATAATAACCTTCACCAAATTTATATGTCTTTTAACAATTCTTTTGACAATCGTAATACATTTTTTTTTGAATTTCTTAGATCATAGCACATCGCCCCTCGAAAGACAATAACTAGTAAGCATAACAAGTTTATGTTTGTTCCTGGTGTATACAGTTAGAGAGACAGAGGAGTTTTTGTAGTTGGGTTCTCGTTGGTTAAAACTTACCAACTATGTGAACCATGACGTTTTAAAACGGTCGTTATGATTAAATATGTCTTAAAAGTAAAGGGGTCGGCGAAGGCAGTAGTCTACTCGTAAAGGAATGTTAATGGATTGAATGATTAAACGATTTTGTTTGTAGATGCCGAAGGGTCAGGCGAAACAATGCAGGAACAAATCCCGAAGCTGTCTCATCATCTACAATAACTACATTATGAAAATGTTTTCGTTAGTACACTTTACTACATAAAAAAGAAGTGTAATGTTGATAAAACGTTCGCATATTTAATATGTTTATAAATTTGCGATCTCTTATTTAAAATATGAATATTTTAATTGCTATCAACTCTAAGACAGAAGTGAAAAAAAAAATGTTATTCAAGAAGTTAGATTTGTGTAACTCAATTGCCGACGAAAATATTAGTGTGATTTTATTATAACACAATTAAATTTAATTATAAATAATATAGGTATACATAATAGAATTATTACAGCAAATATCACTTTTTAAAATTCACTCAAACCATGTCGTGTTTGAACTTTGAAACAGTCTGAACTTATAAAAGTTTCAATCACCCACGCAATCTTTTGAAAACAAAAATTAATTTAAGCATCTATGCAACGGCTCAAATATATATTTTAATTTGGAAATTCCCAGTCTTCTACAGATATATTGTAATTGAATGATTTTAGCAAATTCATTACTTTACCTATTTTAAATATTCGTTTGTAAAAAGTAAATAAACCTACAACTTACCATAAACATAAAGTCCTTAGCTCAACATTTTGCACTTAAACTTATTATCTAAATCAAATAGTCACACTCATTCTCCACAATATCTAACACCGAGTTTATTAAACTGATTTAATTATTCACTAATCTATTCCACAAAAAGGTTTTATATATTTGAAACTTCCACAAGCGCGTTACCAACGACGCGTCCCATTTTGACTGAATAAGGAGTCAAGACTCAAGATATTTTTACCTGCGAAGAAAAAAGTATGCACTACTTTAATACAAGCTATTTAAGAACTTATTGTAACTGCTTAAGAGCTATTTCCAAGGATAACTATGGCTCTGCGTGTGTTGGCAAAGCTTTAGTATTGTACATAGGATAAGCGACTTAATATTGTACGTGAGAGAGTTTTAAATGCATAATTTGACTGTGAAAGCTCACTTCGTGATTATTTGTTAGCCTGTGTGCAATGGGCAGTTGTTCGTGATCAACGGTTCTCAAATAGTTTGTAGCATTATTATTATATTTATTTTCTGTTAATACATTTTAGTTTAATATAAAAACCAAGAACCCAAAATATTATATCATCATAAAATCACGGCAATCTTCCAAACTGATAATGCTAGTAAGTTTAATAATTTAAATAATATACAACAGCTATATTTGCGTTCTCTTTTCTATTCTTCCCATAGTGTCTTCTGTGGAATGGGCACCACAATCAGCTAATGTCATCTTCAGGTAGACCACTAAGCTTTAAGTATGTATTTGGTCGGTGTTAACAACTACTAGATTATAGAGAATAGCTACTAGATTTCTTACAGGTTGTTCCGAAATGATTTTATGTAAAATTGATTTATTTAGGTGATTTTTTTTTTATGATCACGGTTAAGTAGTTTTACCCGTGTGTTTATTTAATGTCACCATTGTAGCGCCACGCGTTATATGATTTCAAATTATGTAAATGTCTTATTCATAAAATGAAAATATCATTTAATAAAAAAAAACTGTTTAGGTGTGGGCTTCGAACCCACGTTCGAAGCCCACCCAGGAACCTGAGCTTAAATCTAGCGCCTTACACTAGTCGGCCAATCTGACGTGAATTTGTTTGTTTTTTACACACTTTTACACAAATTATCTTGCCCCAAACTAGGCATAGCCTGTACTATGGGTACAAGACAACGATTATTCAAATCAATATACTTACTTAAACATACATAAATACATATAAACATCCATGACTCGGAAACAAACATCCATATTCATCATATAAATGATCGCACCTACCGGGATTCGAACCCGGGACCTCTAGCTTAGTAGTCAGGGTCACTAACCATTCGGCTATATGGGTCGTCAATTCTAAATTCAGCAGTGGAAAATAATGATTCCATTTTATCCTTACTCCGCGGCCAGCTGTAATGCGACATGTAGATGGCATTTTGAGGCTTATAAAATAAAACTTTCACTTTAAATATATCTTCAATATAGATCTGCTTAAGCAATGACTATTTAACAAGTAGCAGTAACTAATTATGTCAACATTTAACTTATAGATATAAAATTATGTTTGTGACGCAACCAAGAACGACACAAGGTTAAGTGAACCCACAAGTTTATATACTAAATATCCAAATATCTATTTACATCGAAAATCATTATTCAAATATTGCACATAGGAAACTTTAATTAACTTTGAGAATCACTGACCAAAACCCGTAGTTCCCAAACAGGTTTTGCCGAGAGAAATAAAATAACAGGCTCCAATAATATGAATTAACTCATTTCATCTTGTTATCTAGTTTGCCGAAATGTTGTCGGCCATTTTAATTGTCAGAACGGTAACGGACAGGTACAAACACGATCGAGTACCTACCGTCTCTCGATGTTGCGGACTATTTTATTCATGGTGGTCCAATACTACGGAAGCCTGTATTAAGTATTATATTACATATGATATATATATATATAACATGATTTGAATTCATTCAATTCAAGAAGAAAGAATATACTGTACGTGCCGTTAGTAAGTTAGCTAGAGTTAAGTGCTCCTTCAGTCTTTTCGTCCCCTTTAGGTGTTGGTATTCAATTTAGCAAATAAAATACCAGACAATATACTAGGACTCACTGAGCACAGATTCAAGAAATATATTAAAGCTTCTTTTCACAAAGAAAGTTTACTATAACATAGTAGATTATATAGAGGGTAATGATGTATGGTTCTTGTCTAGTTCTGCGCAGGCGAACTAATATTGTATACTTTTATAATAAGTAGGCTATGTTGTTATATATGATTTATAAGATGGGCTGGGAGTTTCTTATAAGTTCTTTTCCCAATGTCAAAGCCCCGAACTGATGTAACTTCATGACGACCTTAACCAAGTGTTTTATTTATTATACTTATGACGAGACGAGCAGGACGTTCAGCTGATGGTAATTGATACGCACTACCTGCCTGATAAGTTATTGTCACTACCTATGGTAAATAAATATATTTCTCTTTCATACACACACTCAAGTCTGTATCCAGAGAGGTAGTGAGAGTTTACAGATGTTCATTTGCCCGTGGCGGGATCGTTCCTGACATACTTACTAGGCTTCTTACTCACACATATTATACTTACTTACTCACACATATAACATCCAATTACATAAAAACAATATAAGAAATTTAATTACTGATATAGTTATTACATTTATTGTAAGTTGCTGCTGTTACAATTAACATTTTAATAGAAGAGGAGGACAAACGAGCGTACGGGTCACCTGTTGTTAGGTGATCACCGCCGCCCACATTCTCTTGCAAAACCAGAGGAATAACAGGTGTGTTGCCGATTTTATTAAGCTACGAATATACATAATATGAATTTGAAAACCGAAAAAAGATTGGTATGTGGCGGGTGAGGATCGAACCGGGGGCACCGTGGTAAGAGTCAATGATTCTATGTATTACGCCACCGAGCTTTACGAGGCATGTTGTGAGCGATGTATATTTTTTAATATTTTCTAAACATTTGGGACACTTACGGGATGTTTGACAACGTCCAAGTAAAGTATCAGATTGTCGTAGGCTATATAAATTAATGGCTACATTAAAGTTCCGAATAAAACTGATTGCGTTTCACAATCACTTCACAGCGGTTCGGTTTGACAACCTCGCATTGAATAGATAGTTGAAAAAAACTGTATCTTATACGAAATAACTTAACACAAGCTTAATGGCTTTTAATGCAAATTTTTATATCATATTTTACAATTATCTATTTTTAGATATATCTCTAAATAGCACTTATATTTTCACAATATATTAATTTTGCACTTTCGTGTGACGAAATTTGAGAATTTCAACTAATCAATAGAAATCTAGTCCTCTCTCGAGAAGGTCGCGGAATGGGGTACATTGAACCTTGTTCAATTTAACCCCCAGAAGACTCAAGTTTGCATGTTTACCACTAAAAAATCCCATTTGTCGTTGTTGGGGACTGAGATGCCTAACATTTACTAAACTTACTTTCTACTTAGGTAGACTGCGTGCGTAGTTAAGGTTCTGCTATATCAAACGGACAAGATATTGTATCTTCGTGAAACATCTCTGCAAGAGTAATATAATGAAAATTTTAATTGAAGTTACGTTGAAGTTTATAGAGGAAAGGGGTTGAGGGGAACAGTAATTTTGCAAGGTAAAAGTCATTACCTACTTAAAACTAAGTTGCCTGGCCTAGTATCGGAATACTGGGTCTCGAAATCTCGAGCGATTGCCAATTCCGTGGTCATCTGGAGGGCAAAACCAAAGTGGCTTCTAAGAAACTGAGCGTCATATATAGAGCACGGCGATATTTCAAGCCGGTCCACATTCTAGCGCTCTACAAAGAACAGGTACGGCCAAATATCAATAAACAGTATTGCTATCATCTCTCGTCTGGCGCACCTCAGTATCAGCTCGATCCATTTGACCGCATGCAACGAAGAGCAGCTGGAATTGTCGGGGACCCAGTGCTCTGTGAACGGCTGGATCACTTGGCGTTGCGTAGAGGCGTCGCTTCATTGTGCGTCTTCTACCGCATTTATCACGGGGAGTGTTCCGAAGAGCCTGCCGCCGAATTCCATGCAATTCCTTGTGCGGTGTTTCCGGGACGATACGACTGGGTGGCTTCAAAAAAAACGCGTACACCTTCCTTAAAGGCCGGCAACGCTCCTGTGATTCCTCTGGTGTTGCAAAATGTGGGCGACGGTGATCACTTAACACCAGGTGACCCGTACGCTCGTTTGTCCTCCTTTTTCCATAAAAACAATGTATCCAGTACGACGCCGGATCAATTGAAAGAAAGACCACCGAACCGTCCGCCGTGGCCATACCATATTTTATTCCACATCGGTCTCTTAAAATAGATGTAAATATTTTGGCTATTTTGTTTCCAATGACAAGGAAAAACAAGTCGACTGATCGTAATTCGACTTCATTGGTTGCGTTCGTCAGCAATACCAGTGGTGGCTCCTTTGCACAGGATGCCGGCTAGGTTATGGGTACCACAAACATTTGTAAACATTACTGTGTTTCGGTCTGAAGGGCGCCGTAGCTAGTGAAATTACTGGGCAAATGAGACTTAACATCTTATGTCTCAAGGTGACGAGCGCAATTGTTGTGCCGCTCAAGCTTTTCAAAAATCCTGAGCGGCACTACATTGTAATTGGCAGGGCGTATCAATTTCCATGAGCTGAACGTCATGCTCGTCTCGTCCCTTTTTTCATAAAAAAAAAGCTTAAGAAATAAAATTTGGCAGAAAAAGACACCAATGTTCCAGGGTCTGGTTTTGTGATAATTCAAACAACTATTAGATAACTAAAACATTTTATTGATCAATTTCTACTTAAA
This sequence comes from Leptidea sinapis, assembly GCF_905404315.1. Taxonomy (NCBI): domain Eukaryota; kingdom Metazoa; phylum Arthropoda; class Insecta; order Lepidoptera; family Pieridae; genus Leptidea; species Leptidea sinapis. The sequence continues at coordinate 12,624,180 of NC_066279.1, forward strand.
CATAAAATTCTAGAAAAACGTCTATTCACATGTACATTCTTAATCTTTTCTAATGTTCTGTCCTATTTATATAAATGTGTGTGTAACATTTTGAAATAAACCGCCATTTTGTTTATTGTTAGTTAATTTTTAAACGCTGCTTTTTGGCTTGGGTTGCCATGCCTCAATTTTCGGCCGTGTTGTGCTGTATGGAGTGTACTGACCCGTAGTTCCGGACAGGTTTTCATTCCAATCTAGCATCCATTTGTACTTGGGCCTGTTAGGGTCCTGAAAGAAAAAAAATGCAAATTAATTTCAAATTCAAATATTTTTATTCAAAATAGGATGTGAAATCACTTATTGAAAGTTAAAAAACTACCACCCATTCCAAAATGAATGCCTCAGGCTTGAGAAGAATGGGCGCAACAAACTCAGCGGGCTTTTTTTCATCAAAAATATGTTTTACAATTAAAGTAACATTTACAAAGTAACATTGTACAATTAAACTTATTATTTAATAGCCTGAGGGCGGTCGCTCCATTCCATCCCATCTGTGGTATCATTTAGAAATTCATTTATGTTATAGTAACCTTTACCACACAAACGTTTTTAACAATTCTTTTGAATAACGTTATACTTTTGTTTTGAAAATTTTCTGGGATCTTGTTGTAAAAGCATATACATCGCCCCACAAAAGACTTACTAACTCGACTTAGCCGAGTAGTAGGCATCATTAGTTTATGTCTGTTCCTGGTGTTAACATTATGGTTATGACAGTTTCTGGCAAATTCACTTATGTGCCTATGAACATACATTACATTATCAAGAATATATTGAGAAGCAACAGTCAAGATGTTAATTTCTTTGAATTTTGCTCTCAATGATTCTCTAGGACCTAGGTTATAAATAGCGCGAATAGCCCTCTTCTGCAGCACAAATATTGTATTTATATTTATTATTATTATTATAGAAATTGCAATTGACGCGTCCTAATATAAGGCGATAAGAATGACTTATCGGGTATATTGGGACAGTTTCAGATTATTGACAGGTATAATTACTGACAGTAGAAGGTAGTAATTTATCTCTATCTGTACTCCCAATATACTATATATTGGGAACGGCCGTTAGCTATCACTTCTGTCGGGCGTTCCGAGATGAACACATTGTTTTTTTTATTCTAATATATATTTTCATTAAATGGTAATTAATAAATCATTATTTTCTGCGATTTTAATATTATCATGTATATAAGAGCTTTAGGTATTCTGTTCTTGTATTGTCGGGCATGTGAAATAAATCTGTTGTTCACTCACCAAATGTGGGGGTAAATCAGTTTTGTAATGAAGCCATCCAAACCATTCTGCGGGCACCTGAAATAGAACAATATATATCTTAACATCATATAAATAGCAGTTTGAAAAATCTTATGTCCAATAATCAATTAGTTAAATGTAATTGACAACCTGTATAGCCGAGTGGTTAGCGATCCTACCTACTAAGCTAGAGGTCCCGGGTTCGAATCCCGGTAGGTGCAAGCATTTTATATGATGAATATGGATGTTTGTTTCCGAGTCATGGATGTTTATATGTATTTATGTATGTTTAAGTAAGTATAATGTATTAAATATATAGTTGTCTTGCAACCCATAACACAGGCTATATATGCCTAATTTGGGGCAAGATAATTTGTGTTAAAAGTGTGTCAATTAAGACATCATTAGGGAAAACGTCATAGGATTTTTAGAAACCGATTTTTTTACGTCGGGGGGCGGAAAATTCCTTTCTCTACGTTAATGCGTGGGTAGCGATGGCTGGTCCGTGCGTCATGCTCAGTACCGGAAAAGACTTAACTTCTTTCTTGCAAGTGATTACTTGACAAGAATTGTGGAATATGGTAAAATAAACAATGTACATATCAAACCTATGCATCGGCAAGTGATGTATAGTACTTCATGGTGTGTCTTCTACCATCTGTGTTTGATTACTAGGCCTAATCTCGTAACAGAACGAATACGATCGAAGCGACCTTATGTGAAAAAGTTAAAAAATGTATGTTAATACACTACCAAACTTAATATTATTGATTTTATTTAATGGCTGATTAAATTAATTTTAATACCATATACTAATACGGTCTGTAACTTAAGAAGTATAATTTGTTTTGAGTAAAGTTTATAATAAGTTTTATAAGATTATTATGTAAGTTTTTGAAATTTTACTATTTGATACAATATTTAATAAATTAATTGTAAGAAAAGTTTTAATAAATACTTAACATTAATAAACAATTTAAGAAGAGTCACATAGAAGACACAAAAAATTGTTAACCCTAAAACTCGTTGGTCAAACATTTGGCAAGTTTCCAAAACTTTAAAAGGTAAATTTTATGGAGAACTCCAACCAGAAATTCCTCAAAAACCTTGGTTCTCAAAATGTAGGATTCATAATAAAACAATAATCTCAACTATATGCCGCTTACGTTTAAACCACACCTGCACTTCAGTCTTTCTAGCTAAACTTAGAATTAGGGATCATTCTCTATGTGATTGTGGCCTTGATGAGGGAAACATGGATCATTTATTCTTTAGTTGTCCCTTAATGCGATCTTCTCTGCACAATTATATACCCGCTGCAGTCCCCCGTCCAACCTCCGTTAAATGTCTCCTCTCCCTAGTTTACACTCCTTTTGTAAATATTTTGTGTAAATATATTAAAATAAATAAGATTAAGTTGTAAATATTATTAAGTACTTATATTAATTAATTATTTAAGTATTTCTATTTGTGTATGTCGTTTATAGTCTTACAAGCATGTATATTATTTGTTTCAGATATTATTAGAAAATTAAACTTTATGTAATCTGAACACCGATTATTACCGTTAAACTTAGAAGACACATACTCAAAGCTAAGTCTAATCTAACGTGATTCTGGCAAATCTGTGGTATATCTTCCACAGAAGCCACAGTAGGAAGAATAGAATAGAACCCTAAAACTCGTTTTTAAGTTCAGAATTATGTTCAATTTAAATGTTTTAACACAATGATCTAGATATTTAACTACCTTTAAAGTCTTTTATGTATTGTATAAATAAAATAAATAAAGATGTATTGTGATTAAATTAAGTTATTTTACAATTCAAGAAAGAGTCCCAACAATTTAGTGGTAATTAAGCTTGCACTTATTAATACAAATTTAGTTTAAAAATTACAGATAAGAGATAATATAAGGCTACATTATTTGCCTTGGTTTTCTTTCATTGTATAATGTTTCTGTGTTTGTATTCTAGTATTAGCCTCATTCAATTCCTCTCTGATAAACATTAATTTTGTAGTATATTTCTGTCAGTCCATGGTCTAAAATGCAAAACAAAATCCTCTAAAAAAATGTTGTAATCATGGTTATTGTTGAATATTTTGGTATTGCTAACTGCCTCATAGAGCTTTTTATAATCTACCACTTCATAGTTTATATTTTTTTTGCTTCTGGTCGATATTTCCTTACTTCAAAATAAATCTGTTTGTGGTCCGACATCGATGATTCAATAACAGCTAAGTGAAACCCATTTTCATTCAAGTTGGTAGAGACGTGGTCGATCAAAGATATTTTAGTAAATGTTTCTCTTGTACAATATCTAGATTTAATTTTGTTGATATTTTTGAAACCATTTTCTTGTAGGGAATCTTTATAAGGTTCAACTGACTTGTCTGGGTTTATTAAGTCAAAGTTAAAATCTATTTTATTTATTATTTTTTTATATAACCACACTACATCCATCATTACAGGTTTAACGTAATGCGACAGAGTAATGAACAAATAAAGTTATAACAATACTATTATGAATGATAGCTATAATTGATTTATTTTGTATTACTAATGTTTATAATGTTAGGTGGACCAAAAAAGAACTGTTGCAGGTGGCACATGGACAGAACTGTGGGGCATAGAAATTTATGGCGGAAAGGAGGAAGTTTAAATTTCATTTTAAATATAAATATTCAAGGTTAAGTAAACACTTTGTGTAACTTGTCTGAATAAAGGCTTATATTATTATTATATTATAATGTTTATAATAGATTATGAAATTAGTAACACTATTAATTTTATAATTGAATGACATCACTAATTAGTATTACTAATCCTGTTATAATAAGCATAGATAGAGAGACTCAAAATAGAAAATAGCTGTTGTCTGCTTGGTTTAAAGATAGGTTTGTGATTTTCAGAAAATTATTAAAATGATTAGTTATATAAAAATAATATAGTCACTATCTTTGGTATTTTTAATATTATAGAGAATTTGTACTTAATAAATTATTTATTTGTGTACCTTAATTCCAATATTCATCATGAAAACAATATTCTTAAAGTATTTTTGAACTTTGATCTGTGTGAACTCGGGAATACATTCACCTTCAAAATTTGTAACTACTAATTTTTAATAATTGAGATATCTCAAGACATTTTTATAATCGAAGGATTTCATTAGTATATCTCATAATCGCCTTCCACTAGTAAACTTATCATCATAGTAGATCTCAGTTAATTCTTACACAACTAAAAGATTTGTATGTATCAATTCAGTAATCATTTTTTTATAAAATTTTTGTCGGTGTTGTATCTCTACATATTATGTATACAAGAAAATTTATTGAATTAGGCGTTATTTTGCGATAACACATAATTATCCAAAAAATCACAACATTTGGATACACAGTACACATAAAATAAACATATTGAATAATGGTCATTATAGTAATGTATGTTCCTTCTCGGATACATAAACATTGAATTTAGAACTACTAGTAGCCAATAAGAATAGGCTGGCAAGTAAACACTTGAAGCATACCTGACTTCCATCATAGTTCATGTAAAATTTATCAGAATACTCCACCCAGCGATTTCTTCCATAGAAGTAACGCGGGTTCTCAAAATATTTGTTTCCATAGTTATCCTCGCCTACAAGTTGTCCATCTTTCAATTCATCTTGCCTGAAAAGTTTACCAAAATATGTTAAACTTTTTGTTTACGATTATGAACAACAATATTAAACGCAAACCCCGAGCTACATTATCTTTAGACAAGTTTAAAAAAAATCCATTGATAAACACAATATAACACTGTAACCTACAAATTACATAACTGTTTTACCTGTAAAGTTTAAACAAGGAGCCTCGAATCCCACCATTCTGTTTAATTATGTTAAAGAAGTTGGCTACTTTATCTAAGGCCAAATATTTGGCGATATTAGACATTTTATAAGCGAAAACTAGAAACAGCTGATTATTTATCCATTGACTATTTTTTTTATAATAAATGGCTATCTGAGTATCTGGGGAAGGGCTATTTACGGCTTTGTGGATTGGGTGTCGAGCCATAGAGTCAGAGTAGTGTTCTGTGGTGTCGAGTGTCGACAACTATGACAACGTCAAGAGTAGATACTGGAGATGTATATAATATGCTCCTGTGATTCCTCTAGTGTTGCAAGAGAATGTAGGCGGCGGTGATCACTTAACATCAGGGGCCCCGTACGCTTGTTAGTCCTCCTTTTCCAGAAAAAATAAAATGTAAGGGGGTTGTAACTATCATAAGTGTCTGTCTAATGAGGAAACATCACCTACTTATTAGCCAATTATTATATATAAAAATCAGCTTCTAAACTATGACGTATGTAACATTATAATCTCATAAACATTAAGGCAAGGGGTTGCCATGATATTAAGTATCTGGCAATGAATAACGTGATTTTTAATAATATTCTGAAGGTAATACCGAAAAATCGCACTTTATTATTTAATGTATTTAGCTCGGTATTTTAAACACCTTTAGTATCGTTTACCTGCCAAAGCCACTGTAATCCAAACTCCATAATGGTCCGTTCTTACCTGTGTTGTGGGCATGCGCTGATAAACTTTCAGCTTTAATAAAATAACGTAGGTCTCGGGTTCTGGACAAGGACCATAGTTAGGAATTACGTCTACAGATCGTAATTCGTATTGTCTGATTACAAGCAAGCAAGGCATCGAGATATCGAGCGACGTTCAGTTCCGTGGTCACTTGGAAGAGAAGGCCAAACAGGACTCTACCACCTATCTGGATATATTGTGTCATTCCTCCAGAGTGAGGTTTGCAAGGAACTATTAGTTATTTTCAATGTCGCAGTTTTGGATTGTGTTGTCAAGTAGTGTGAACAAACATTCCTGCTTAATCTAATTTAGATGCTCTTTGCAACAGACTAATGCAACACCATCCTGTTCTACTGTCTATCTATTCTTTGACTAACAATTAAATAATTAGAGAATCATCATCAGCAGTAATTCGTCTTCATTCATGATTTGCCATTTTTAGCCTCGAAAGAATATGAGATTGTTCATTCGCAGACAAAACTTCAATAGTTCATAATATTGATTACATTCACAGAATTTAGATAAGCTAAACCTGTCCTTGGAAAACATATCTAAATAATTCAGGATGAATAATTTGTCACTTGACGCGAGCAAAACAAAATGTCTAGAATCCAACCAAATGCAATAAAAAGATACCAAGAAGTATATATAATATTAAATGGGGAACCTTTTAAACTTATAGATTCAACTTCGTTTCTTAGAAATAGTATTAGAAGAAAAACTTCAATGAGGAGCTCGTATAAAGGCCATCTCAGATAAACTCAGCAACATTTGCTATCAGAAGAATTGAAAAATTTACTAATTGATTTATTATATTTTGCTATTGGGGAAAGCAACTGAAATCGATACAATTTTGCAAAAAAGGGCGATTAGGACCATATAATCTGAATTCTAGAGAATTCCTTAGAAATCACTTTAAATACATTCTTACCTGGGTATTCTTACAATAGAATCTCAATTCATTTATATATGTATAGTTTATAATTGAAGAAATGAACGCATTCAAAATAAAGATACATACTATCACTACAAGAAATAAAAAAAAATCCAATATTCATTTGTTTGTCTCAGTGTTCTAAATAATTTCAAATAATATTACATGTCTAAAACGTTAAATGTAAAAACATTATAGAGAATCGCCCTATTCAAAAAGCCTACTAGGTATACGATTAAAGAATATATAGAGGATAAAGAAGTATGGAAAATAGATGCAACTGGTCCACCTAATAATAATTCTTCATATTAAGATTGTATAATCTTATGAATGTAACATGGGTATATAAAATTTGTAGTTATCATGAGTATGTATGCTATAATACAATTCGTTATGCTCACTAAAATGGCGTTGCTTACGGCGACGTCGAGGGCCGGGTAATCTTTTTAATCATCCTCAAATATGTGCAAAAGGGGACAATGGCTGGTCCACGTTTCAACTCGTAAACAGGTGCTGCTTGTGGTGCCAGGTCGACATCATTGTATCCATCATCTCACCAATCATTCTTACACAAACAATAAATTCAAGCTCTAAAGGTTAACACATCCAATTTGATTATTACAATAATTTATACTAACAGTTTATTTTTTAGTACTTTTTATGAAATATTTAAAATTATTTAATTTGCTTTATTTTTACATGATTCACATTTTTTTTTTATGAAAACACGGGACGAGACGAGCTGATGATAATTAATACGCCCTGCCCATTACAATGCACTCCGGATTCTTGAAAAGCTCAAAAATATTGAGCGGCACTACAATTGCGCTCGTCACCTTGAGACATAAGGTGGTGTCTCATTTGCCCAGTAATTTCACTAGCTACAGGGCCTTCAGACCGAAACACAGTAATGTTTACACATTACTGCTTCACCGAAGAAATAAGCGCTGTTGTGGGTCCCAAAATCTAGCCAGCATCCTGTGCAAAGGAGCCTCCCACTAGTAAACTGGTAATGCAGTACCTTACAAACTAATTTGTTTTATATATTACAGCCATTGAAAAATACTCTATTTGATTCAAGAGAGCGGCAGTTGAGTTTATTTTATGTTCTTCTCACAACCTGTACTTTTTTCGAACTTATGGTAGATTCAGTAATTATTTAAAATAAATACTTATAGACCATTTAAAAGCGCTTAGTTTAAGACTGATTGAATAAACAATTTGTTATGTTTTTAAAGTGACAACCCTCACTTCTACGATTAATACACCTCCCTTTGCCCTGTACTTTTACCGGGGCGTAAAAAGAATAAGGGAGTCCCAGACCCATGGGTGTCGTAAGAGGCGACTAAGGGCTTTTTAGAAGTGGGAGAGTCACGCTGCCGTCTTTTGACGTCAGCAAAATCGGGCCAGACTCGTCCGGGTTAATTACCACACTCGCACAGAATACCGGCGTGAAGTAGCGGCCTAGTGCCGCTATGTTTCGCATAGGTTAGTGTCGCGGACCGATGGCCATGGTTACCAGGTCTTTGTCGACGCCCCTCTCGGAACGTCCGACCATTGCCTGGTCAGGAGTGTAGTGCCTATCCGACGCCAACGTCGCAGAGCACCAGCGACCCGCCGCGTTTGGCACTACAAGTCAGCAGATTGGGATAGGATGCGTTCCTTTTTTGCATCCTACCCTTGGGGCAGGGTTTGTTTCCCTTCGGATGATCCTAGTGCCTGCGCCGTTGCAGCAGCCGATGTGATACTACAGGGTATGGATATTTTCATACCAAACTCTGTAGTACCCATCGGTGGCAGATCACAGCCCTGGTTCGATGCGTCAGTTAAATCAGCATCTGACAGCAAAAAACAGGCGTATCGAACTTGGGTTGCGGCGCTGGGCACAAAGGATCCGAACTGCACAGTTCTTAAGAGGAAATACAACCGTGCCTCCAGATTTTTTAAGCGGCAAATCGCCCGTGCAAAGTCAAAACACGTCGTCAAAATCGGCGAGCAGCTTTCCAGTTACCCGACCGGAACACGCAAGTTCTGGTCGTTGTCGAAAGCTGCTCTTGGTAACTTCAGCCAGCCGTCCATGCCGCCGTTGCACATGAGGAATGACACCCTGGCCCATACGGCAAAAGAGAAAGCCGATCTCTTGTGCACTCTTTTCGCCTCCAACTCGACTCTTGACGACAACGGAAAAACACCGCCGACCATCCCGCGGTGTCAGAGCTCTATGCCTGAAGTACAGTTCAGACAGAAAACTGTTAGGCGAGCTCTGTTTTCGTTGGACGTCAGGAAGTCTGCCCTTGTCCATCCGATCCAAAAAAAAGGAGACAGTTCGGATCAGGCAAACTACAGGCCTATTGCTATTACCTCCCTGCTCTCCAAAACCATGGAGAGCATAATTAGCCGTCAGCTCTTGGTATACCTAGATTTTGGTCACCAGTTGATCAACGACCGACAATACGGGTTTCGCCATGGTCGGTCGGCAGGTGATCTTCTGGTATACCTGACACATAGATGGACTGCGGCTATTGAAAGCAAGGGGGAAGGCCTGGCAGTTAGCCTGGATATAGCGAAGGCCTTTGATCGTGTATGGCACAAGGCGCTCCTCTCCAAACTTCCAAGGCTTCCCGAGAGCTTGTGCAAGTGGACCTCCAGCTTCCTCACTGGGCGTAGCATACAGGTCGTTGTCGACGGATATTGCTCGAACCCGACGCCCGTGAATGCTGGAGTGCCCCAAGGCTGTGTGCTGTCTCCCACGCTGTTTCTTCTGCATATCAATGATATGTTGGACACCTCCAACATTCATTGCTATGCAGACGACAGCACTGGTGATGCCATATACACGGGCCATGCAGGTCTCTCTCGTGAAATCGTCGACCAGTGCCGGGAGAAACTTGTGTCTTCTATCGAGGCCTCTCTTGAGAAGGTCGCGAAATGGGGAAAATTAACCTTGTCCAATTTAACCCCAGAAGACTCAAGTTTGCGCGTTTACCACTAAAAAAAACCCCATTTGTCGTATCACCGCTCTTCGACAACACTTCCCTCAAAGCCTCGCCTAGTATCGGAATACTGGGTCTCGAAATCTCGAGCGATTGCCAATTTCGTGGTCAACTGGAAGGCAAAGCCAAATTGGCTTCAAAGAAACTGGGAGTCATTAATAGAGCACGGCAATACTTCAAGCCGGCCCACATACTAGCGCTCTACAAAGCGCAGGTCCGGCCACACATGGAGTATTGCTGTCATCTCTGATCTGGCGCACCCCAGTATCAGCTCGATCCATTTGACCGCGTGCAACGCAGAGCAGCTTTGTTGCAGCAGAATTGTCGGGGACCCAGTGCTCTGTGAACGGCGCAATCACTTGGCGTTGCGTAGAGACGTCGCTTCATTGTGTGTCTTCTACCGCATTTATCACGGGGAGTGTTCCGAAGAGCTGTTTAACCTGATTCCTGCCGCCGAGTTCCACCTTCGCACGACACGCCACAAGTTAGGATATCATCCTCACCATCTGGATGTGTGGCGGTCCTCCACTGTGCGTTTTTCAAGGAGCTTTCTTCCACGTACTACAAAGCTGTGGAATGAGCTTCCTTGTGCGGTGTTTCAGGGACGATACGACATGGGTACCTTCAAAAAAAGCGCGTACACCTTCCTTAAAGGCCGGCAACGCTCCTGTGATTCCGCTGGTGTTGCAAGAGATTGTGGGCGGTGGTGATCACTTAACAACAGGTGACCCGTACGCTCGTTTGTCCTCCTATTCCATAAAAAAAAAAACCTCCGGCGTCGGAGATCGTGGGTTCGAGTCCCGCATCATTCATAATATTTTGTTGTTTTTCAAATTATATTTGTGTATTAATCCTATAAGTGAGGGTTGTCACTTTAAAAAAAAATAACAAATTGTTTAGATTTACAAGAGTGACATCTCAAGTCAATTTCCTAATACGCAAATATTGGGGTTGAGCAGGTTATCAACTGTAAAGTAGATCCTGTAGATGAAGCCACAACCTGAGAGTTGAACAAAGCATACAAGATTTTATAACAATACAACACTCGAACGGTTAGCTCAGTTGGTTAAAGCACCGGCACGGAACGCCAGAGGTTGTGGGTTCAAGTCCCACATTGTTCATAAAATTTTATTTGTGTAATTGAATAAAGTTTATTTCACTTTGAATAATGGAATGAACATTCACAATAGTTCTAGGTCAATATGATGATATGCCCCATATCTTAACTCTACTCTTTATACAGCCTCCTTAAACTCTGTTGCAAGAAGCCATATTGTAAGTAAATAATACCGCCAAAGATGGATGTTGTTAATATATGCTACCCACATGACACAAAATTCACAAACTACAGACTATCATTATTAAAAAATCTGTTAAAATAATTTATAATTTATTCAACAAAACCAGTCAATCATTGTATTTATGTTTTTTCTTTTTCTTCTTTTTAGAGTTCACTTCTGTATTTTCACTATCTAAATCCAAATCTATTGCAACTTCTTTTTTATGTTTTTTCTTTTTACTTTTAATGCAAGTTGCTTTGTTTACTTCAGTGTTGGCATCTACTTCAATATTTCTATCATCACATTCAACTATTATTGATTTTTTCTTCCTTTTTTTGTGTTTAAGTTCTGTTGTTAGTATTTCTTCATTATTATCTGAACAAGTTTCATTGTTATGTTTCTTAATTGCTTTATTCTTTTTCTCTTTGTATGTTTTATCACCTGAATTCTCTAAACTATGATCATCATTATTAATTCCTAATTTCTTTGCATGGGAGTAGCCATTATATTTTGGTTGCACTAAAAGAAGTTGCTCCTGCATTTGGATCCTAGCTAATTTACCTAATGCTCTCAGGCCATGTCTGGCACCTCTGAAAAATAAAGGATTCTGTGTTAAATTTCTTTTCTTACAATATGATAAATAGTTTTCTTAATTGCTAGTTTTGCTATTGTTATTCAAATATAATTTTTGGATTTAGTACATTTATTATAGGATTACTCCTTCCTCAATAAATCAGTCTGTAAAGAGAGATTTTTAAATTAACCTCAAATATATGGGAGGAAGTAAAAAATTGCTGTTTGTACAATATTTTTTAAAGCTAAATATATTTACTTATGAAACAATGAATGGATTTATTGAAAACTTCAGTCTACCCGTTTAGGTAACTATTTTTTAAAATGTTAACTCTGGCAGCTATAGATTATTATAACTTACTTATGTGCAGTTCGTCCTCCACAAGCAGCAAATAACTCTTCATCAGACAACTTTACTACATCTGTGGAAACTGTTTCTTCAACATGATCAGCATCACCACAACTCTCTAGCTTTGATCCACCAGAAGTTAGTATTGCTTTCTTAACAAAGAAGTTCTGATATTCCTCCTTAGAAGAAACCTTATTCTTTTTCCTATATGACCATGAGCTGTTAGTAATTTCAAAATCATCTTTTATTTTTATTTTTTTTGTTTTTCCATTTTCTTCTTCAACCTATATTATATTTATTGGTACAAAAAATATTAATTTTAATTAAACAATAATAAATATTTATCAACAAGTTTACAAAGAAAATAATTATTAATGTGTGTTAAAACTTAAACCTGATCAAATTTTAAATAATATTATTATTATATGTATAAAATTTTAATCAATTTTTAATAATAACAGCTATGTTAGAGGATACTAATAGATGGTAGGTATGACATGAGTAGTTACATAGCTGGTTACCAAAACTGAATTATAAAATCATTTGGACGGGTCGTACAAGCTGGGTTATTTTGGCAAAAAATCAGTATTGCTCAGGAACATCAAAAATGACACATATACCTGCGTTTATGGAGAGACGTATTGAAAGTTTGCATATAGGTATTTCATTACGGCATACCTGAACATTGTTAGCAGCTTTATTATACAATTTTGTCCACCAATGATCGGTGAAATATGCAGCTGCGTCGTGTCCAACACCTGTGACACTGCGTTTCAGCTTTGGCTTAAGTGCTTCCGATATACCGTTTTCAAATTTACCCAATCCTTTGCCTTGATGATAAATTCAATTATTAAAACAACTAAAAACTTGTTAGTACTACAATTTAATAAGTAGGTACATTAATATTATTACCATCTGTCCAACCATATTTCTCTAGTTGTTTTCTCGCGAAATCCATTTAACTATTAGGTACTTTATTTTGAATTCTACGATTTTCGAAATTCTAAATTCTAATCAAACTCAAGGTATGCACAGTCCACATGAGTCATGAACTCACATAACCTTAAACCTATCCAAAACTCAAAAGTCATAACATTTCAATTTTCATCCAAAGAATATTTTGCACCCAAGATTTCAACTATCAAGTGTCAACAACATAGAATATAAATATATTACTCTAATTTTTGACTTCTCCTCGACGGCGAAATCCGTGATAGTTGGTCCAATATTTGGGAAATATCCAAACTGTGAATTGATAATTCTATGGAGATCTACAACCTGATTTCACCACGAAAACCATGGTTCTCGAAATTAAAGAATACCCATAGACCGGTAATTTCAACAATTTGCCGCTTACGTCTAAACCATGCATGCACTACAGTATATCTGGCATAACTTGGGATTAGGGATCACTCTCTGTGTAACTGTGGCCTAGATGATTGAAATGTGGTCCATAATATATTCTCTAGTTGTCCTTTGATGCAATCTTCCCTATAAAATTATTACATTATTATTATTATACCTTCTGAAATTCCCCGTTCTACATCCTCTAAGTATCTTCTTTCCCTGGTTTTTACTCCTTTTGTAAATATTTTATGTAAATTTATTATGAAAAAAATATTGATTGACAGTTTAAATTCCGCCTTCTTTCTTTTTGATCATTTTGTTATTGAGTTTCTTTCAAATTAGTTCATAGTTGTTATGCATTGTAGGATAGCTAAGAAAATGATCATGTTTTTAAAACAATTTGCAAGCCAAGTTTCATAACGTTTTTGACTGGACAGAAATAGCTGGTACTTCTATTTCTATTCGTAGAGCTGTTTTACCTAATTCCTACCACCAAATTCCACTATCGCATGAACGTCTCATACTTGCATAATATCATCTATACTTACCATCTAAATGGATGAATTTAATAAATTTATAATTTAATAAATTTCTCCTCTACAGTGCTGTTTTATGGATCTTTCTAGCACGTACCATCTAAGCTTGGAATTAACTTCCTAGGACGGTATTCATATAAAGAAATGACAATTTACATTTGTATTTTTTGTTTCATTTACATTGTTTTCAATTAATTTAGTGGACATTTTAAAGAACGACCTTTAGTTTAGTTCAAATACGAATTTCCACCTGCTTCCTTTTGATAGATTTTTTTTCTGTTTCTTTGAAATAAGTTCATAGTTGTTATCTTAGAATATTAACGCTACAGAAGTAACGTCGGTAACTTCATTACATTTGTCCTTTCTATTTAGAAAGGACAAGCGATATACAACTAAGGCTGAGATAGAACGGGACAAAGCTATTGATCTTGAATTTATTTGTTTCGCCCAATGTCAACTTTGGGGCAAATAAACAAAGATCTGTCATGTCATCAAGCTTGCGAATAGTATATTTGTGATTTTATTATTTTGAAACATATTTGGTGTGAGATACGGATGCCTTTCAACTTTAAAAAAGTTAAAGCCATGGATGGGTGTTGTGTGTCTGGTAGCCAAAGCCGTAAGTATTGCTTTTCACCTAACGTTTTCAATATAATTTGTAACAAGCTCGTATCAAATAATTTTCATATGAAATATTCATTCTAAAAGTATTGATTTTTGATCCATAGTCACCTATTTTCAGTACATTTTTCTTAATCATAATAAATAACAAAAAACATTGACAACCAAAATGTTGCCATAACAAAGATATCATAGTTTTACCCAAGTTAAAGCGTAATGATTTATTTTAAACCTTTTTTTATTAAAATAACATTCAGCCGGTATTTATTATTAGTATTAATAATTAAGAATGGTATATTTGTATGGAGTAAGGAAATTAAAACCACATTTGTACGTATTCCTGTGATTGATAATAAAACAAGCAACATGATGTTGGATAAGGTGTAGTAAAATAATAAACACAATAATCTATTTCAGATTTCAATTAGATCCAATACTAAAATAAATGGATAAAAGCAACAGGACGAATAGATTTATAGGAACCAAATAAACATGCAAGAATTTCTTCAGTCCAGTTTGATGCGACACAAATAATAATAAAAAATATATAAACGAACGGCTCATTGAAGGTGCAGTCAAGATTTAATCACTAATTGAAATATAAATAGTATTTATCCAAAAAGCGGAAAATATATAGTGAACAATATTATACATTTTTTTTTGTTAAAAGCGCGCCTTCCTTCGTTCACGATTTCCCGCCTTTTTTTGAACATCAAATATTATTTCTAGGTATATATAAATCCAGTATCCTGATGTTTGTTTCCAGTGAACTCCTAAACTAATGAACGGATTTTAATGAGGAATTTACTTCATGCAGTCCAACTTGAGAGATAGGATAGTTTTTCTTTTCGATTTGGCACCCATAATTCTTTTTATTTCCAATATTTGTTTTGTATGGACATATTTTCTATGAGAGAATTTATTGACATACGGTTTGACAGTTCTGCTGTGAAACAATTTCATTATAACAACAGGGAGCATATTTTACGAAATAATTTCTGAACTACTGAACCTATGTTAATTAAACTTTGCACAGTGCGTACATTTTGATCTAACTTCCGATACAGGATAATTTTTATTTGAAGGAATTTAGAAATTTCCAGGACGATACGAAATCGTTATCTCCAAACAAAAACTCATACACCCTTCTTTAAGGACGGGAACGCTCCTGGAATCCTGGTGATGATGGAGAACGTGAGCGGTGATCACTTATCATCTGGTTATGCGTGCGTTCGTTTGCCCTCATCGACTATTAAAAAAGAGGGCAAACAAGCAAGGCAGTAGTACTATCCAAATGTTTTGAGTTTTCTTTTCTCGAGTGTACAGTCGCCCAATATTTGTCTTCAAACAATTCGCCACGCGTTTCGACACGAGGCATCCTCAGGAGATGTTGACTCGCCTCTCACACTCGACACTCAAGAAAACTAAAAACATTTGGATAATTATGAATTTCCGCAAAGTAACGCCTACTTCAATAAAAAAGACAGTACTAGTATAATAATTGATAGTATAATTAAAGGAAACTAATTGAAATACAAAACACTTCACATTGAAAATATTTATTCAAAAAATCATCTATAAATAATAAGCTACAACCTAAAGATTATATAAATATCAATTTGGAATAACACTTACATGTAGTGCAAATGCAATATATTAACATAATACATTTTTATACCATCTGGTAAAAAAAAAAACAAAAAAATTCTTAAAGCTTAAAACGAATGATCAAGTAGTAAAAGTAGTAAAAATGATTAAATAGTTGTAAAACTAATCCTTTGTTGAGTACAAACTAAATTAATTACTTATATTATTTGTGTGTCAGTAACTTAGATAATTTATACGTCTATATAGAGCCTCTTGCTGCTAGACAAACGATGAAACAGGCCAGTTTTATTACCGTAGTAACAAGCTAAATCTTACACTCGCGATTTGTATGTCACTTTGTGTTAGTGCGTGCATTGCTCAAAATAGAGGTTAACAGTCAACCTCAATTTTTTTCGACGTTTTCATAGCTGTCACAGTCTATCTAGACATATAAATGATCTAAGGTCTATACGTCGCAGTTTAGAGACACATACCGTTTTAAGTAGCAAAATACAATGTAAGTAATATTGATCGAAATCTATTGAAAAACTGTCCATTAATTATAAGGGAAAGAATATAAAAGAAGGCACAAAGAAGACAATAAAAAACGGGGCTCAGCTTAGCTTGGCTGCATTAGCTTAGCTTAAAATCATCTTTATCAGCACGTTAGCGTGCAGTTAAGTCGCCCTAAGTTCAGGTAGAAATACCGAATGACCACTGACCTGTGCGAGATGAAAATCATGAAGTGATATCGTACAGGACTGAAATAAGCGTGGGACTATTACCAATACTATGGTAATACGCCCTACCCATTACAATGCAGTGCCCCTCTGGATTCTTGAAAAACCCCAAAATTCTGAGCGGCACTACAACTGCGTTCGTCACCTTGAGATATAGATATTTAGTCTCATTTGCCCAGTAATTTCACAGGCTACGGCGCCCTTCAGACCGAAACACAGTAATGCTATTGCTTCACGGCAGAAATAGGCGCCGTTGTGGTACCCGTAATCTAGCCGGCATCCTCCAAATCTCACTTTGGGTCGTTGCGCCGGAGGAGTAAGTAAATAAGTGGTGTACCCA
Source organism: Leptidea sinapis (assembly GCF_905404315.1). NCBI lineage: Eukaryota > Metazoa > Arthropoda > Insecta > Lepidoptera > Pieridae > Leptidea > Leptidea sinapis. The sequence goes on from NC_066279.1 coordinate 12,641,367, forward strand.
CATGAATAACAACTGGAATCACCACCAAAATGGCGTCTGCCAAATGAATTCAAATCAGTGGTTTTTGTAATAGTATTCATATACTTAGGTATTTGATTGTAAACTGTGACTCTGAAAATATTTAATTAAACAGAATTACTAGTAACTATTCTATTGTACTTTAAATATTACGCGCAAAATGTACTACATATAAGACCCATTTAGCAACGTTTTACATTAAGTTTGCCCATATAATATAAATAAAAAAAAACTTATCGGGACTGTAAAAATAATAATAAGGTGCATTGAAAAATGGCTCTTAAATGTTAAACAATAAAAGTAAAATTGCTTCTACGCACGCAATAATAACCTGAAATGTAACACGCGAAATAAAAACTACTGTTGAATTTAAATTTAAACATAGTTTTTCATAACCAACGTCACCTTATCTTAGTCTATGATATAGTTTCACTAATTTTAATTTTACTCCATTGGTAATCACTGCATCTATGCGTTTCTTTACATATCTGGCAACACGAATAACGCGAGTATAACCCGCGCAAATCGACACAGGGACGCAACATTGTCATATTAACGTCTGTGTCGCTAAAATGGCTGCCTGTCCCTGTATAAACTTGCGGGGATTATACCAAACATTTATATTATATATAATTAATTAGTAGATACTTTATAAGTAACAAATCACATGAAATTAAGACTGAATTATAAACATATTAATTTAATTATCACAATATATAATTCAACACAAATAAAAATAAGAGGACACTGTTAGGAAATTAAATAAATAATATAAATTTCAGGAATAAATGATGTTTAGTCATAGTTGCACTTGAATTAATACGTCTAAAAATATTTTATTTAATGTTTTTAATTAATTTATATATTTATTTAATTTTATTGTTTATTGTGACTTATTTTGAGAGCGCCGTTTCTAACGGAACTTTTTAATAGTACTATCGACAAGATTGAATCGTGACCAATCTTGATGTCACTTTCCTACAGTCATAATAAACAAGTAGGTTGAAATTCGCTTGAACATACATTTCCTAAATAACTGTTATCATTTTATTACAGGCCGCCAATTGTCATACAATATTTTTCGTGCAAATATACACCTAACAGTTCATATTTTGATAATGATCATGAATCAATTTTGTCGATGGTATGTAATTCGTAAGATTCGTAATGTTGCCAGATAAAAAATCAAGCCAACCAGCCTCAACTACGAAACAAAATCAATCTAAAATCGAATATCACATTTCTCGCAGGAAAAAATTTTTATATACACATACCCGAAGAGAGGACAATGCATTTAAAAATAAAATTGGTAGATAGTCTATACTCACGATACTTTTTGTAAGTACCAGTTTCCGTTATCTATTAAGACCTGAGACATACATACGACGAAAATTGTCTATGGATTTCATCAGATCAACACATAGGCCTATTCATTCAATTAGGACTGATAAATTAAAAAATAATTTACAATCATAAGCTGTATGACTATAGTAAGGCGGAGTATCTTTTTTATAGCGGTTTATAACACCATCCATTTAAGGTCAAACAATATTTTAATTTTGTTACAAATCTTTGACTTCAAAGTTTCACTATTAAATGTATATAATACATTGGCATTATATTATATATTTAATAGTGAAACTGATCTTCACCCATATTTTGTGACACTGAGCTTTTTAGATATATTCTTCGTTTGATATAGATATTCTACAAAATTTAATAATTTTTAATGAATTCTGCTAAGAAGATGCCAATACTTTAAATATTATTTCAAAAGTACAGTCTACAAAAAGTTCAAAATAAAATTGAATTACAACCTTGCAATGAATCCCCTAAAATCAATCACACCCCTCACAATAACTAGTGGTATGGGGAAAAAGTACACTAAGTGTAAGTATCTATATGAGAAATCCTGCGAGTACAAACTAACTATCCATCTCACTCACACGTCATACGCTAAAACGAGACAGCACTAGACATAATTTGGCCTGACAACTTTATTAGTCTAAAATTTTTCACAGAACTAGAAAATAGCAACATAGACAATTATATCGTCAATGACAGTATCTCAATTTAATTATTAATTTTTAACAAAAAAATGCAAAAAAAATTTAACAAAACAATTTGCGGTGATAATATTTTTCTTTCATAATCTTAAAGGGGCCATCCATAAGTTACATCACAAGTTAAGTGTGAGGGAGGGGGGTCGACGCAGTGTTACAAGGGGCGGGGAGGGGTCCCAAATTTTGTGACATCACATTTTTTTTTCAAATATAATGTTTTTAAGTATTACAACACGAAATTTATACTACGTACCAGATATTTGCAATTAAAATATATTTTTTTTATTTGTTGATTATCATGCCTTTGTTTGGTTTTATTGAAAAATAATTTAAATGGAAATAAAAATAATTTCAGAACATTGTTGATTTAATTTCATAAATTCGTAAATGTAAAATTGTGAAAAATGTGACATTACAAATTGGTACCCCCCGTCACACAAATGAGACGGGGGGACGGGGAGGGGTCACGAAATTCGAGTGACGTATTTTATGGATGGTCCAAAAGAACATTGTTATTAAATCTATATATTTAAATTTAAATAATATCGTATTCTACATGTTACACGATTACAAGATGACTACTTCACAATATTGATAAATCTAGTTTAATTTAAAATCTATTGTTAAGCCGAACTCACACATCAATTTATATCTAACTAATAAAGCTGCTCTTAACGTACCCGACATTAGGGATTTTAATTTTTCGTACGACTATAGCCATCGAAGGCTACGTTCGATAACAGAGATTTAGGGCTATATCCTGATATTAACAATAATCACACTTTTAAAAAATCTGTCACAATTTTAATTCATCCATTTTAATTTAAGCTTGTTCATTCATACTAAAAAGTCAAACCACACTCATTCCAACATAAGTTCTTTTCCCAGTATTGAAATCAACACTTTCCTTTCGCTTATCTTATTAGTTAAAAAAATTTAACTTAAATTATAGAATCTAATGGTTGTACTATAACTAAACTAGGGACCGGCACACCGCAATCACAATTGGCGTTGTTAAGTGTGCATAACATAGAAATATTACCGTATAAAGTCGAAATCACTCATTTTTAGAGGAACCAGTTTCAACTTTATATTGTAGTGACATTATTTTAATAATTGATTATATTATATTATATTTATAAGAACAAAATGTCTGTCTTGATAAGTATGTATGTATTTGTAAACTTAGTCTCGCTTTGTACGGATTTAAAATAAACCAATCCTATTTTGAGCGGTTCCAGTATTTTATATGAACAATATTCATAATAAATCTTGAAATAATTACCCTCATATTTATTAATAACCCCCTAAGCGTTGATTTTTAATAGATTCTTAATTAAGTATCAACCACACTAGATCAATTGGCGCGTGTATAGACGGGTTAATAAGTAAGTGATACATATGAAGTACTATATTAAAATAATTAATATACATATAACCTTAAAGACTAATAATGTAAACCAACGTTACACCCTTATTTAGATTAATATCGATACCGTACACTTAAAATACAACCGATATAGCCGATAAACAATATAATTTGAAAATCGGAGCGTGTATAACCTCCCTTACGAACGAATCACTTCACCAGCCTTACACATTCATTTGTGTACGCTGTAATGACCATCATTTAGGATAATGTAATTTTGTTACTGAAACATTTGATACCGAAACAATTATTTGTGAATATAAGACGAGAGACTTTGAGTGTCAAGTGATGTGTTAGTACTTCTGCGGCCCGTGCTCCCATTAATACTATTTAAAAGAAGGGCCCAATGACAGTGACTCGAAAGTGTCCTAATTGGGACACATTTTGACAGTACTCTAACTGTCTTCATTTTGTTATTGTATAAAATTACATGATAAGAAAATCACTCATTTTTTCCTTATATCAATGTATCAGTGTGGTGCGCGGAATACTTTTCGGTTGTTTTGTGAGTATATTATAATGTTGTTACTGCAATTCCGAAATTCCGTGAGAATTACACTTAGTTACCATTAGTTTTGTGCGAGAGGAACGGCTTGTCTTGTCTGTGCGCGTGAGATGGCGGCAACGGCGCCGACCAGTCGCCAAGTACTTGTGCGGGCTTGTAGAACTTTGTCGACGTCCGGTTGAATATTGGTAATAACTCGTTCGCTTCGTTTGACAGAGCCTAGAAAAAAAATGTTAAGTTAAAATTAAATTTAAATTATCTTACTGAGCACTATTAATAACTTATTGTAGAGTATAAATTTAAGTAAAAACGAAGACAAATTAATAAAGGTGACAAATACACAAAGAGACTTACACGAGGGAAAATTTAGATAGAAAACAAACCTATGGTTTATGTGGATGAAAGAGACAAACAAGAGGGAAATTCGATAAATAAAACAAATCTAAGAATTTAGTGGATACCTCCTGTATCCACTAAATTCTAAATATACTAGAGATTACAGAGAGATACATTACAGAGAGAGACATCTATAGAGAAAATACTATGGACTAGATGTATAAAGGAGACAAAAAGACGGAAAATCTACACTGGAAACAAATCTAAAGAAAGAAGGAGAAATAGGAATCAAACAATAGGGAAAAATCAACAAAGCAGACAAATACTTAGTGTAAAGTGCATGAAGAAGACAACCCCGACTGAAAATCTAGAAACAAAAGAAATAATTAAGAATAGGAAAAACGAGGGCAAAAACAAAACAGCAATTAAATCAATGGGTTAAGTGGATAAAGGAATAAACCCCGACGGATAATCCAAAATCAGACGGAACCAATCGAAAAATAGAAACACAAACACAAAGAGTAAATACAACAAACTATAAAGAATGAAACAATAAACCATTAGAAATGAAGAATGACACAAAAAGTAAAGCTACAGTATTTGTACCTTTAAATAAATGATGGCATCGGTACCATAGCCTTCACAGGACATCAGAACCAGGTCTCCGTGGAAATACCGCGCGTATAACCTGGAGATGGGCAGACCGTAACCATAGCCTGGAACAAACATTTATTTTAATACCCCACACGCACCAGTTTCATATGATAACCTTAAATTGCTGAAATAACTGCAACTGCTGAAAGCTATGACGCGTTTTGAGCCCTTTCGATGGTGTTGCCGTATCATTACGAAAAATTTATAAATCTTTTTTTGGTGATATTGTATTATTTCAAGTGGTCTATATCAGTCAGAAAGTCGAAAGCCAGTATTATAAAGGCGTTAAGTTCTCTTGGCATTTCGTTGAGTTGTTGGGTTCTATTTGCATCTTCTAAATATATCACGGGAAGTGGCCAGAGGAGTTACATCACACACAGGATGGTCATTACATGTGAAATAAATGTAGACTTGTATTTTGTACGAGTAATATACTTTAACGCTACTTCGAGCTCAGCTCGAACGGATTTCAAATGAAATATTTTTGTTGAATCTAGTAGCAGGGGAGGGCAGGGGATTAAAAACAGGGGGTAGTTAGGGGGTAAAAAGAAAGCTGGGTCCCTGATTATAACGACAATTCTCTTATGAAAAGGTACTACATAATTTTTCATTAAACAATGTTTTAATAAGATTTTGTTATAATCGGGAAACCCAACCTTTAACAACTTTAATATCTTTTGCCCCCAATTCTTGCCAAACGATACTAGATTTCTATCACTTTTTTTCTGTCATGGACAGCTACTCTCCTCATCGACTCCATAATAATCTAGTACTCACCGGCCAGCGGCACTGTGTGTGAATCAGATTTGGATGGCTGTGGCGCTGTGCTATACATATACTTGAACAGCAGATCTGATACGCTTCTCGGTATACCACCACCGCGGTCCGACAACTAGAAATGAAATGAAAAACTTCAGATACCATTACACTTATGGCTAGTTTACACAATGCAAGCTAGCGTATTAGGACAAAATTGACGAATAATTTACACGTGCGAGTTTTTTTTATGAATATAAGGGACGAGACGAGCAGGACGTTCAGCTTCTTGAAAAACCCAAAAATTCTGAGCGGCACAACAATTGCGCTCGTCACCTTGAGACATAAGATGTTAAGTCTCATTTGCCCAGTAATTTCACTAGCTACGGCGCCCTTCAGACCGAAACACAGTAATGTTTACACATTACTGCTTCACGGTAGAAATAGGCGCCGTAGTGGTGCCCATAAACTAGCTGGCATCCTTCTCAAAGGAGCCTCCCACTGGTAAAAAAAGTTGAACAGTAGCTACTATTCGTTGAACAGTTAACGGGTCCTACACAGGTCTTGTTATTCAATTTTACAATAAAATACCACTGAGCACAAATTCAAGAAATATACTAAAGATTCTTTGACAAAGAAGGCTTACTATAGTATAGTTGATTATATAGAGGATAATGATGCATGGTTCTTGTCCGGTTCTTCGCATGCCACCTAAAATTCGCAAGTGCTAAGTCTGGTTCCCATCAGGTGACTCCTGTATCTTATAAAAGAGAACCTCAATTTTTTAGTCAGTTGAAAATGGCGTACCTTCAGAGAAACATCCTCCCTCCCGCGCACAATGTTGACAGTGACAGGAGGCGGCGAGTTTTCGTACGTCTCCATGACAGCTCGCATCGCGTTCTTGAACAGTTCGAACAGCATGTGGTAGAGGTGGGACGGTACATACACGATCGGCATTGGCCCCTCGCTCGGAACTGAAAATTAATATATCAAAAACTTAATTAAGAAAAAAAAGAAGTTCATAATAAGAAGGTTCAAAAGTAAGATTGATTTATTGAACATTTGAGCAAATTTTAATACGAGTTCCGACGTGGTACTAATGCAGCAGAAATCGTTCGCAATTTCGATGCTGTGTTTGGAGAAAATGCCGCTAATAAATAAATATGTATTTATTTTTCTCCTCACAAAGATCATAAAGCTAATGAGACTTCGAACCACAGAGGAAAACCAGTAACTGTACCTCAGTTACTGGTTTTCCTCTGTGGTTCGAAGTTGTAATAATGAGAATTTGAATGCAATGGTAGACGTCGATTCGTGCCAATGCAAGGAAATAACGGCATATGAACCCCTCTTGACCCCCTGAAGTGACGGATGTCCATGAGCAACCGCCACTCCACCCAATCACGTGAACCCGTTTGCCCCCTCTTATATAAAAGAAAATATAATTTATTTTGAGCTAGTACCGACTGTTTGCAGTAATTTAGCACTTGCAAAAAAATATCACAAAAAGTCAAAACAGAAAGACACAGATAATGATGCTATTGATCGGATTTGAAAAAAAATATTGATCTAGGGTTGAAAACCATTGTTAGCAACACTATTAAATCACTGAATCATAATTACAAAATGGTTGACGTAAAGTTTCGATCCTATACACGTTTTGTTCTAGATTGGCATTCTCTTATCACTACGTTAACTGAACCATAATTGGATCGGAGCGGCGCGTCAAAGACATATTTTGAACGACAAGCTTGCGCGAAGTTACAAATATTGTTTTACCAAATCTATAATATTTCTACTACTATTTGAAGTGTACCTATGCTCTATTATATTGACACGAGAGTGAGTCAGAAATTGTAAATTAAAACTCAGCGTACAGGAACGAGCCTTTATTTTTGTTCAAGTCTGTCGCTTTTCCTCTTGTCGATGGCGGTGGCTTCAGAAGATCACACCACACCAAACACTTCTCTTCTAGTTCTCTTCTACCTTCTTTTTCTCCTGAATCACTTTCCACTTCATCAAACATCCTAACAATTGACGTTCGATCTTGTTACGAGAATACGCGTCATACGATTTCAATCAATTGGAACGTAACCTCATTAAAATCGGAACAGAATCGTAAATTTATGTTACAAGAATTCAAAATTTAACTTTTTGACATAATGTCCCTTCGATCGTAACAAATCGAGAATAGGTAGAAAACAATCGAGAACTTTTGGAAAAATTACTGCTAATGTTTCCTCTCAAGTAACCATACAGTAGCGAAGTAACAAGCCTATAACTTATTAAGCGAACTACCTCCATTCTGCAGTAGTTCCAGCTCAGGCGATGCCAGGTAATACCGATCGCAGAGAAATCTGGCGTTCTCGTAGGCGTCTCTCACCACCGCAGTGACGTCACACGCTGGGTCGATGGAGCCAATGTGTCGTCCGCCGCTGCCCATACCGTTCACCGAGGCCTGCTTTGCGCCGAGCTGATCTCCGAAGAGAAGGGCTGAAAATTGGGAGATGTATATAAAAAATTGCATTTGGATGATCATGAGTATAAAGAAACAGCAAAGTACATCTAAAGCCTAGTGCACTAGGCTGCATGCTACATGTATGCATATTACATAATTTTGACAATGTGAACCAAGATGGCGGATTCCAAGATGGCCGCCATAAAACTTAAAAAAAATATACAAATTTAATTTGTACCAAAATTTATGTAAAATGGGGCCTCGACAGGTGATTTTAAAGTAGATCCTGTAGATGCATACACAACCTGAGAGTTGAACAAGACATACCAAGATTTACGGTCGATGCGTCACTCGGACAGTTGGCCCAGTTGGTTGGTTTGAAAAGAAACGCGGTTTCGAGTGAATTTCGAAAGCGAGGGATATCATTTAAAAACTTAAAAAAGTCTCATATACAAAAGTATCGTATATAAACCTTCGTGTATAATATAGAACCTCTCCTTTCGCACTTGAACCGGTTTATATTATAAATTGTTAATTTAATGTCTTTTTTTGTTATTTCATCACTATAAACTGTCATGCTTGATTCAAATTTAAAAGCACGTACACCTTCCTTATTGATCGTGATTCTTCTGGTATTGCAAGAGAATGTGGGCGGCGGTGATCACTTAATTTCAGGTGACCCGTAAACTCGTTTGTTTCCGTAAAAAAAAATTTGCTATTGTGTGGATAGTAAGAATACTCACTATGCTGATTGATCAGCATTCGTATGGAGATCCGGCTCATGTAGAATCTGTCCAGAAAGTACTGTATGGAGTTCTCCACGCCAGGGTCCACCTCATGGGACTCCTTCAACTCCAGGACACCCTGGGCCATTGTTTGCACCACGTCCGCGTGACGATTCCGTATGTGGGCGAGGCGTTCGCAGAATCTGTTGGGGAAAGCTGATTTTGTTCAAACTTTTTATGTAGTGACCTGTCACATAGGTAATTACTAAGGTACCAGTTCCACCGACCGCTATGACGACAAGCGAGGAGATCTAGACACTAGAAATGAGTCAGCAAGCAACTAGAAGCGCTTGGAATAGATCTGAGTTGCCCGATATGGTGGCGTTAATTCGAAAGAATCATGCTATTCACACGGAAAATAACTAAAGTTAAAGTAAGCTATAGTCCGACAACTTCGTGCGCGACCGCCCCCGGGGTCAGTGGGTAGCGGGAGGTGTAGCGGGGAAGGGCAACGCGTGAGACTGCCGCGGCCCGCTACAAGATTCGCGGTTTACTTACTGACTCAACACCGACTGCTCGGGTTCCCGCTTCTCAAACTCGATGATCTCCTCGAAGGAGCGCTCGTACCATTGGTTGACCAGCCCCACTGACGGCATCCGCAGCAAGTTCTCGGGCAGCAGCGCTATCTCCTTCATTATGTTCGCTAACCTGGAACGAAAGACGATTATGAAACGACTTAAAAACTATCTACTAGCCGTAGGTCGGACTAGCACACGAAGGCTTCCGTACAATTGTACAATTTTTTTTTATGGAAAAGGAGGACATACAAACGTACGGATCAGCTGGTGTTAATTAATCACCACCCACATTATTTTGCAATGCCAGAGGAATCACAGGCGCGTTGCCGGCCTTTAGGTAAGGTGTATGCGATTTTTGAAGATATATAATATAACATCCAGTGTCATCAATAGAGAAAGGCAATAAGGTAACATACACAAAATTGATTCCTGGCCCACTTTGCTGATGGGTAATTCTTTTAAAATCATAAAATCAGTTAGGTTTATAGTATCTCTTTGATTAACGCGAGTGTTACACATTTAAATAAAAAACTTTTTAAAGGATTAAAACGCGTGTAATTGTAACTGTGTTTTTACATCAGTTTTTGCGTAAAAATTACATTTTTATTATTATTTTAGTGGTATTTGCAGTTTACCACCTCCGAGGCAACAAATGACGCTAAACTTCATAATGACAACTATGACAAACGTTCTCGAATCCTATCAACCGCAATCCCCCTAAAAACGTGCTCTGAAAAGGTCACGAAACGTCGGGTTACCTAAAATAATAATAAAAATGTAACTTTTACGCAAAAACGAATGTAAAAACACAGTTACATTTACACGCGTTTTAACCCTTTAAAAAGTGTTTTATGTCAGATTTATATTTGAACGAAAAACATTGAATGACAATAATTGATGGGTATTTGTACTATTAGATACATATTCCTTGCAATTGGTGAATTGTCAGTGTCTAATATAAAAAAAAAACTTCAAAAACTCAAAGTATAAAAGAACATAATAAAGATTTAATTTAATACACCTCTTATGAAAATCTTATACCTTTAATATTAATAAAATACTATTATTTTTATGTGCTACCTATTCATAGGGTTTAAGTCGATGCTTGCCCGCTTGGGTTGTTTGGTTCTAGACGAAGCTATTCCGCTCAAAGTCACGCGTGGCGAGTGTAGGTACTTGCTATTACATTTGGCTTGGCACCTTGGTTATGATCAAGCGAATTTCGACCTACGTGTTTATTATGACGGTAAGAAAATGACATTAAAAGGTGGGTCACGATTCAATTTTGTCGAAAGTACATTCTTCAAGCCAAATGTCGGCGCATTTTAGCGCTCAACAAGTCGCAGGTCCGGTCGTTCAATATGTATTTCCGTATCTCTGGTCTCAGACCAGTGGCCTGGTACATTTCTGTTTGAATGACATGAACATATCGTGATGTGATGACTTTTATGCCAATTTTTCTACCCTTTAATGCATCATATAAAATTTATCAATACACTAGGGTACTCGTGACACATAAGAAAAAAAAGAATCATCAGAATCGGTTTAATTATCCTTTTTTATAGAGACAGCTTGTTGCACCTCAGAAAAATACATTCAGATGAAATGAAATACTCCTCCTTACAAGGTTTCATCAGGCCGTAAGGCCCGGTATCCACCAAAGCGGAGAGGAGATGTGAGCTGTGCTTATAACAACGACACAATATTCTATAGACAAATGAGACATCTCCTCTCCTCTCCGCTTGATCCATTTCCACCGAAGCTAAGCGGATAGAAGATGTGGAAATAACGAAATCTGATTGGTTGTCAAAATATATCTCCTCTCATCTCCCCTCTGCTTTGGTGCATACCGGGCCGCGATTTATTTCTGTTACGTATAAGAATTTAAATAATAAATCGAATTCAAAAGCCCGAAGAAAATATATATGGTATTTTTTGAACGTAGGTTAAGTTAATATTATGTATAGTATCATTCACAACTGCGCAATTAAAGATAGGTAGGTGCGCAAGGCCAGGGACAGATATGATGGACGCACTCGAGACAGGAATAGCCTACGTTTATACTATTACATCAGACACATTCAGATGTTCAGCTGTGCATTCATTAATCGGAATTGTAACTAATTTGTTGTTGCATATTCGATGATCGCATCCACGTTCGAGTTTAAGGACTGATTTCTCCATTGAAATAGGATGCGATTAGAACACCTTGACCTAGGATACTCCTAATTTTACCAGTGAAGGACTCCTTTGTACAGGATGCCGGCTAAATTTTGGGTACCACAACGGCGCCTACTTCTGCCATGAAGCAGTAATGTGCAAGCATTATTGTGTTTCGGTCTGGAGGGCGCCGTAGCTAGTGCAATTGAGACTTAACATCTTATGTCTCAAAGTGAAGAGCGCACCTGATGTAGTGCCGCTCAGAATTTTTGGGTCTTTCAAGAATCCTGATCGGCACTGCATTGTAATGGGCAAGGCGTATAAATTACCATCAGCTGAACGTCCTGCTCTCGTCCCTTCGACGTTCGAGACTAAGGGCTGATTTCACCATAAAAGTAGACCGCGACTAGAACACTTTGATCTAAGTTACGCCTAACTTACGCCTGTAAACAAGTTAATAGATTCAATTCGTATATCGATAACACAAACTAAGGGCAGTTATAGCCTAAGCGCGTTTAAATGCTGACCGCCGAAATTTGGACGTACAACACATTATTTGATCACATTATAAATAGCGCGAATAGCCCTCTTCTGCAGCGCAAAAATGGTTTTACTACCAACTGCGCTGGTGTTTACGAACGTGTGCGAACATTTTAATGAACCGCCGACAACGCTCTTGTGATTCCTCGGGTTCCTCCTACGCTCGTAAATTTAATGACTCCGCGCTTCATCCTCGTCAATAGTTTCGCTTGCCATCAAACAAGATTAACAAGTAAATTAACAGTAAAAATATCGTCAGTCAGGCCAGAGCCTCCCTCAACTTCATCCACAGGTTTCTACCGCTTCCTGCTGTTTGTACCATCGATAAAATTCATACATGACCCACTTTCCTCTGATAATTCTTTTAAAATCATAAAACAGTTAGGTTTAAATTTTTCCGTGTCTAATAAAATGATAACTTGCCCTGTGCTTCCCCGGGGCATAAAAAGAATAGGGAAGTCCCAGACCTAAGCACCTTTGCAGAGGATGCCGGCTAGATTATGGGTATCACAACGGCGCCTCTTTCTGCTGTGAAGCAGTAATGTGTAAGCATTACTGCTGTGAATCAGTAAGGTGTAAGCATTACTGTGTTTCGGTCTGAAAGTGAAATTATTGGATAATATGATACTTAAAATCATATTTCTCAAATTTTGTGTTTTTCAAGAATTCTGATCGGCACTGCATTGTAATAGTTTTAGCGTATCAATTAAACATCAGCTGAACGTGCTCGTCACGTCCCTTATTGTCATAACATAAAATAAAAAATGTTACTTAGGAAATGTAGTTTTTAATTTCAATATAAGTACTTGTTTATTATGACTGAAGGAAATTTTACGATACTACTATGATCGTTTTGCTGGTCTTCCCACATTTCATTTTCCCGGTGTTGGTCCCTTTCATCGTGTAATGTCTATAGTCCACCTCCGCATACCGTGCAATATGACCGGCAAATTCATAATATTTAAGTGCCAGGGCATGTGTGAGTGTATCATTGCTCTTTTTTTAATGGAATAGGAGGACAAACGAGCGTACGGGTCACCTGTTGTTAAGTGATCACCGCCGCCCACAATCTCTTGAAACACGAGAGGAATCACAGGAGTGTTGCCGCCCTTTAAGGAAGGTGTACGCGCTTTTTTTGAAGGTACCCATGTCCTTTCGTCCCGGAAACACCGCACAAGGAAGCTCATTCCACAGCTTTGTAGTACGTGGAAGAAAGCTCCTTGAAAACCGCACTGTGGAGGACCGCCACACATCCAGATGGTGGTGATGATATCCTAACTTGTGGCGTGTCGTGCGAAGGTGGAATTGGTTGGTTGGTGGCTCTTGGTTTTATGTCTTACCTTGTCGCTTCTTAATATCTTTGTGTTTCTCATAAATAACTTAATTATCCTCAACAATAACATATGCCAGTTATCACCGGACACAGTGCCACGTGATTATCGTAGGTCACACTTCGTTGTCGTTGTAAATACTGCGCCATTATGCGCAAGGTCGTGTGTTGCACTCGTGACGGGAATACAATAACATCCTTACTAATCCTCATTAATATTTTAAACTAGCTTTTACCCTCAACTTCTTTATTTTGCGTTTATTCGGAGTGTTTTCTCACTTTTTTTATTGAGTCTCAACTTTTCCGAAGTGGTAGGAAATGGTCAAAAACTATATGACTTTAACTATCTATGTTTTTACTTATCAATTAACGAGACGAGCAGGACGTTCAGATGATGGTAATTGATACGCCCTGCCCATTACAATGCAGTGCCGCTCAAGATTATTGAAAAATCCAAAAATTCGGAGCGGCACTAATAATGCGCTCGTCACCTTGAGAAATAAAATGTCAAGTTTCATTTGCCCGACGAATTTCACTAGCTACGGCGCCCTTCAGACCGAAACACAGTAATGCTTACACATTACTGCTTCACGGCAGAAATAGGCGCCGGCGTGTTACCCATAATCTAGCCGGCATCCTGTGCAAAGGAACTGGTAAAAGTTGACAAATGGTTAGGTTTGTTCTAAAAAGGGTATTTAAAAGCAATTTCCATTGCTTTTTTAGGAGTATTTTAAGTGATTTATAAATAGTGGGGCACACATAAGTAATACAGCGTAAAACCTTAGTTAAAATAGTAAATCATTGCTAAATTATTCAGTACTCACCTCACTGGTAATTCCTTCCGGAGGAATAAAAAGGACTTCCTCTCGCACGCATTCAACCCTGCAACAAAATAAAAATATGTAAAATCATTCTTATTTATTCATCAGGATGTTTGGCGTTTGTCTACGATCAAGTATGTACTAGATTAAAAAAAAACGCTCGTCTCAGGTCTCAAAATCTAGGTATGGCTGTTATAATTTGAGGTGATTTTAAAATCGTATTCTGAATAGTAATACGAATTACAATAATTAGAGCGTATTTAAGGCGCGGTCATACCTCAATATTCACAAAAATTGGATTCTTAGAGAGTCGATTCCAACATAACGCAATGAAAATATTCTGAATACAGTGCACAAAGAAGGACTTAAATTAAAATTAAAATTTGAACCGAATAGAATATTTATATATAATTTGAAATGTCCAATAAAAAATTTGGAAGTTGCTTCCCAAAAATAAACTTTGAAGTTTAAAATCTCTGAATTTTCAGCGATAACAACATACTTTTTTTAAAGAATTTAATAGAATTAATATGTATATTTTGAATAAACAAAAGAAAACCAGTAAAATAAATGCCCATTTGCAGCTTAGCCTCATTATCAACTCAAATATTTTACTATTGGTTGTAGCGTTTACAATCCAAGTCAGTCCGCGCCTTAACACTAGTTAACCTATTTTTGTTGAGTATGTAATGTCTGGCCAGCTATGTTTTAAACTTAACGATATTCCAATAACGAGTAATGTCTCTCCATGAACCAATTGTATGCTGTAATAACGGTGGCAATTAACCGCCTGGAAAAAGATTTTAGAGTATTATAGAGAATAGATTCTTCAAGTTTGTTTATTATTCGATTCAATAACTTTTACACAAATTATCTTGTCCCAAACTAGGCATATGGGTACAAGACAACGATATATTTAATACAATATACTTACTTAAACATACATAAATATATAATATAAACATCCATGACTCGGAAACAAACATCTATATTCATCATATATATATCTGCCATCATATATATATATATATATATATATATATATAAGATTAATAATTAATAATAAGAGCAAACAGGTGTGAATAGAAAATTTCAATGGCGGTGTTCAATTACACATCACATGCTCTTTATGCGCTTATGAGTTTGTTGCAAAAATTTCCTTTACTAGAAAACAATGGAAAAAAGCTGTGGAATGAGCTTTCATGTGCGGTGTTTCCGGGACGATACTTTAGTTATTTTCATAGTATTATGTACTATGGTATATTGTTATGGGGCAGTGCCGCCGATATTAATGCTATCTTTGTGCTGCAGAAGAGGGCTATTCGCGCGATTTATATCCTAGGTCCTAAAGAATCATTAAGAGAAAAATTTAAAGAAATAAACATTTTGACTGTTGCTTCTCAATACATTTTTGATAATGTTCTGTATGTTCATAAGCACATTGAGGAATATTCTAGAAACTGTGACATTCATAATGTTAACACGAGGAACAAACATAAACTTGTTATGCCTACTACTCGGTTGGGTCGAGTTAGTAAGTCTTTTGTTGGGCGATGTATATGCTTCTACAATATGATCCCAGAAAATGTACAAAACAAATGTGTTACGAAATTTAAAAGAATTGTTAAAAAACGTTTGTGTGGGAAAGGTTATTATAGCATAAACGATTTTCTTAATGATACCACGGACTGGGAATAAAGCGAACACCCTCAGGCTCTTTAATTATAAATGTTTATTGTCCGATATAACATTGTAATCCATATTTTATATTACAAAAAAGCCCGCTGAGTTTCTTGCGCCCATTCTTCTCAGATCTGAGGCAGTCTCTTTTGAAAGGGGGGTAGTTTTTGACGTTCAATAAGTGATCCTATTTTGAATAAAAATATTTGAATTTGATACGACATGGGTACCTTTACAAAAGCGGGTAACCTTCCTTAAAGGCCGGCAACGCTGCTAGGATTCCTCTGGTGTTGCAAGAGAATGTGGGCGGCGGTGATCACTTAACACCAGGTGAAGTTTTTGTGTAAGGTGGTGGTTGGTTATGGTTAAGGTTTGTAAAGCGACTTTAGCAGGTACAGTTCTGTTTCACTGCGACTACGTGATATATTGTGATAGCGACTGTTAACTATAAGCTCATTGCAAAGATTGATTATTTTCATGATTCCTATTATATCTTTTGCAGTGAGCTGACATAAGTCAAGTGGTTCAAGAACTGGACTTCCCAAAGAGACGCAACATATACTCATCAAATCACCCATTCAGAGTGGATGTGTAATAGGGTTTCATCTGTACTTGAAAACATAGACTAATCGAAAGGATCGAACCAGAGATTTTCTCGGGCGAAGCTTTAGCCCTTCAAGTGAAGCTGATAAAAAATAAATGATGATATATGTGTGCGTCTTGCGTGTAATGTGTGCGTTGGTGTGCTACAGAATATTGATACCAACTTGCGTTCAATATAATATTATATTGTCCATACAATTATTGTTATCATGTTCAAGTTCCTCGAAGGTTATCATCAGTAATATTGTATAAATGAAAATACTTAAAGATGAAATTCGCACGATGAATGCAATTTCACACGACCAGACAGCCCGATAATGTGTGACCAATTTTGATATGTCAATGTGTGTATTAGCTAGTAGTTTAATACTCATAATACTGAGGAGCTAACGCCAAGAGTGGCTGACTGTTTACGACTTGTCAATCAAAATCACATAATAACACGCACAATATAAAAAATTGGCACTATCTTCTTAGTAGTTTGAATAATAAAACTAGTACTAACTACTAAATCAAATCTTTTTTTAGATTAAATTAGAAGTTTAAATTTTCACAGCTTCAAGAGACAGTAGACCTGAGTATATAGTTTTAATTTCAACTCGATACCTCTACGCGTTCCCGAGATAAAGGGTCTTGACAAACAAACTAACGGGCGGAGAGACAATAGAGTGATCCTAAAAGGGTGCAATTTTTTTTATTGAGGTACGGAACCCTAAAACACCGATCCGACACACACTAAACGGCAATATTTAAAATAATACAAATATTTACAATACATATCACACTCCGTGCGCTTGTACATATTATATGAGTTTTACTTAAAAGTCTTAGTGTCTTTTTAAATAAAAACACTTTTTAAAGGATTAAAACGCGTGTAATTGTAACTTTATTATGACATTAGATATTTGCGTGAAAGTTAAATTTTTATCACTATTTTAGACTAGCTGACCCAGCAAACGTTGTGTTGCCATATAAAGTAATAAGAAAAAAAAACAATAATTAAAATTTAGATTGTCCGACGTTTCAAGGCCA
Organism: Leptidea sinapis; assembly: GCF_905404315.1. Lineage (NCBI taxonomy): Eukaryota > Metazoa > Arthropoda > Insecta > Lepidoptera > Pieridae > Leptidea > Leptidea sinapis. Next base: position 12,659,055 of record NC_066279.1, read on the forward strand.
TTCAAGATCTCGTTTTCAGGGGGTCTGCAGATGAAATGTAATTTGTGTGAATGTGGATTTTATCTGGATTGAATGTCTCCAATTGTAAGAGTTAGGGGTACTTTGGTGATTTTTTTTTCGCAAGTCTATTAAAGATAGAACTGCAAAGAAAAATATGAATTTTCTTCTCATATTCTGTAGACAAATAATTATTTTTTGTAAAAATAAAAGCTTTATATAAACCGTTAAGAAATGTTTTCAATTATGTACTATTTGGGCGATTTCTGGGGATAGCGGCCTTAAAGTGTCTTACGGCCGTTTTCAATAACGTATCTCTTGTTATGGATATATTGCTATCACCGTTTAATGACAACATCTTATCCATCCACAGTTATGGCCAATATAATTATAATATTAGTTATAGTCCAATGCTATCTGTCGATACGTTATTGAAATGTATGTAAACGTAAAAGGATAGATTTGTCTACCTCTAGTAAGTTAAACTAAGGATAGATACGTTATTGAAAACGACCGTTATTGATACACTATCTTGACACTAGCGCAAACTGTAAACATACTTACTTAATGTGACATTGTTTTACCGTTTCCGTCGTGACGGTGAGGTGATAGTTCTCCTCTTATTATTAATTGTCAATGGTTGCTTTGTTGTTTTATGTAAAGTGATACTTATATGGCTATTATTAGTAAAAGCAAATCAACTCGTGAGTTATCGTATACAGCTTATTTAGATGATCATATTGCCTCAAACACGACTACCCTGATAGTAGGGTTGCCAGTTGCCACCCCTATTATCTATCTATCTATCTATATACAGGATGGACCAAAAGTCCGTTAACATTTGAATCGGTTGCCGTGTCTAGCAGCGGCGGCGGAGGGGGGTGGAGGGGTTACGCATTGCAAGAGCGGCCAATGGGAATTTAGTACCATGGCGTCGCTCAGCGGTAGTCAACATGTGTGTACGCGAGTACTATCGAAACAACGATTCTGCGACCTTAGCTCAACGAAAGTTTTGCAATCATTACAAGATACGACACAAAAATCTAGCTCCATCAGGTGTGTTCATTAAAAAATGTATATACATATAATGAAAATGGTCTGAGGCTATTTCACGCCTAAACCACTGATCGTATCGACATGAAACTACCACCATTTCGATGCGAAATGTATCCTAGATGGTTCATGGCTACTTATTTTCCGACTTCCAACGTTCCTAAATTTTTTTATTGCTGTTTTACATTTATGAACATTATTCCCGCTAATAAGACGAGTCGTCGAATGTCGAATTCGACAATCGATGGAGACAGATTAACACAAAAAAATGATGAATAAATTTATTTCCTTTTAAAATTCGCCCAGCGAAGCGGGCGGGAACGGCTACTTTACTAATAATAATAATATCCGATGATGCTTGTTTTGCGCACCGTAACAAGCCGACGGTGTGACGTCATCGACCTCGGGTCCAGAGATAATGTAACCGGGTAAGTTTGTAGTGATATCAAGCTAGCGTATGTTCCAGAGAGTTCTAGACTCTACCTACATTCCACAACTTGTTTGTAAATGAAACAACATAACACAATGACGCATCGAAGTTCGCCCACGTATCGCGCCAAGGACAAGTTTGTTTATAAATATTACTTTTGATATGTCCAAAGTTCAACTATAAAATAACTGTATACATACTGATGAATGAGCTAGATAATAATAACATATAATATGTAATCTGATTTGGTACATTTTTTTAATGAAAATAAGGTACGAGAAGAGCTGGTTATTGATACGCCCTGCCCATTACAATGCAGTGCCGCTCAGGATTCTTGAAAAACCCCAAAATTTCTGAGCTACAACTGCGCTCGTCACCTTGAGACAAGATTTTAGTCTCATTTGCCCAGTAATTTTACAAACTACGGCGCCGTTCAGACCGAAACACATTAATGCTTACACATTACTGCTTCACGGTAGAAATAGACGCAGTTGTGGTATCCATAATCAAGCCGGCATCCTGTGCAAAGGAGCCTCCCACTGGGAGGCCAATATTTTATAATTATCGTTGTAAAGCTTCAACTGATAAAAATACCACAGGTTGCACAACATATAACGAATTACAATTCTTTTTAATTAGTTTTTAGTTCCGATTGTTTTAAGAACACGTTCAAATTATTTCCCTTTTTTAGTCTCTAAACAGCATAAAAGGTATTAATAAGTTAAAGTACTCGATATGCACTCGTATCCTGATATTATGTGTTGCGTTATTTATTTCAATCCTAATGATTCGGAAGAAGTCCGTGCTAGGGTTGCCAACCGTTCTTTTAAACAGGGTATTGTACTTCAACCATGTACACTTTTTAAAACTGTCATAACCACAATGTTAACACCAAGAACAAACATAAACTTATAATGCCTACTACTCGACTAAGTCCATTTAGTAAGTGTTTGTGGAGCGTTGTATATGCTTTTATAACAAGGTTCCAGATATGTTCAAAACAAATGTATAACGGAATTTCAAAAGAATTGTTAAAAAACGTTTCTGCGGTAAAGGTTACTATACTATATTATAATACTATACTTACTAGGGGACGCTCGACTACGGATGCAGGTGTTGAACTCATCAGGAATATTTTTGAGGCCTGGGAGGAATCACAGAATGCACTTGGTATCTTCTGTGATTTATCTAAGGCTTTTGATTGTGTTTAGCTTTCAACACTGGTCAGGAAGCTATGCCACTATGGTATAAGAGGATCTGCACTCGATCTTCTGATTTCATATTTAAATAATAGGATTCAGAGGGTCGAGGTGAATGGCAGGAGATCTCCTGGGACTCCTCTCGGTATGGGGGTACCACAAGGGTCTATTCTTGGACCCTTACTCTTCCTAATTTATATAAATGATCTACCTAACCTTGTAGAAAAAAAAACACAAGGTGGTATTGTTTGCGGATGACACTTCACTTATATTCAAAGTGAAACGAAGCCAAGTTTGTATGACGAAGTAAACAATGCTCTATCTGACATCGTGTACTGGTTTAGCGCCAATAACTTATTGTTAAATAGTCATAAAACCAAATATATTAAATTCACCGCGCCAAATGTCAATAATATAGATGCGAATATTTTATTAAATGGAGAGGTGGTAAAACCAGTGGAATCTGCTATATTTCTTGGCATTACTCTTGATTCCAAATTGCAGTGGGGCCCCCATATTGAAGGATTGGCGAATAGGCTTAGTTCTGCAGCTTATGCGGTTAAGAAAATTAGAAGGTTAAATGACATAGATACGGCGAGATTAGTATACTTTAGTTATTTTCATAGTATTATGTCCTATGGTATATTGTTATGGGGCAGTGCGGCCGATATTAATACTATTTTTGTGCTGCAGAAGAGGGCTATTCGCGCGATTTATAACCTAGGTCCTAAAGAAGAAGAAGAAAAATTTAAAGAAATAAACATTTTGACTGTTGCTTCTCAATACATTTTCGATAATGTTTTGTATGTTCATAAGCACATTGAGGAATTTTCTAGAAACTGTGACATTCATAATGTTAACACGAGGAACAAACATAAACTTGTTATGCCTACTACTCGGTTGGGTCGAGTTAGTAAGTCTTTTGTTGGGCGATGTATATGCTTCTACAATATGATCCCAGAAAATGTACAAAACAAATGTGTTACGAAATTTAAAAGAATTGTTAAAAAACGTTTGTGTGGGAAAGGTTATTATAGCATAAACGATTTTCTTAATGACACCACAAACTGGGAATAAAGCGAACACCCTCAGGCTCTTTAATTATAAATGTTTATTGTACGATATTACATTGTAATCCATATTTTATATAAAAAAAAAATCCCGCTGAGTTTCTTGCGCCGTTTCTTCTCAGGTCTGAGGCAGTCTCTTTTGAATGGGTGGTTGATTTTGACGTTCAATAAGTGATTTTAAATCCTATTTTGAATAAAAATATTTGAATTTGGATTATAACATAAATTACTTCTTAATGATATCACTGGGCACTGATTGGGAATTGAGCGACCGCCCATAGGGTATTAAATAATACATCTTACTGTACGATTTTACAGTGTAACCATATTTTTATATAAAAAAGAAGCCCGTTGTGTTTGTTGCACCCGTTCTTCTCAGTTCTGAGGCACAAAAAATTCAAATTCAAAAAAATCTTTATTCAGTACAAGTCAGAATGAAGTACAAAAGTTACAATATTATTCAAATGAGTATAACAATATTCACTAACAAAATTTAGAAAAATTAATTCCAACTATCTTTATCATTGAAATAATCTTTCACATTATAATAGGCCTTAGATGTTAATTTATTTTTTACGATACATTCAAAATTTTTAATAGGTTAATATTTTAATACCATTTGGGAGTTTATTATAAAATATAACACAATCCATAATTATACAAATGATTTAAGTTTTCTTTAGTGTTAATTCCGCCAATATTTGTTTTTAAAACAATTCGACACGTGTTTCGCCTCTACACGAGGCATTCTTAGGACGTGTTGTCTCGCCAAAATCTGGCACGAAACTCTAGAGGCGAAACACGTGTCGAATTGTTTTAAAAACAAATATTGCCGGAATTAACACTAAAGAAACTTTAAATCATTTGTATAATTATGGATTTCCGCAAAGTAACGCCTAATTCAATAAACAATCCACTTTAAAAGATTTAGCAATTTTAGGGAGCCTGGTAGATGGAATTGCGAGTTTATGTTTGTTTCGAGTATGACATTATGTACATCACTATTCTTTTTAAATTGGCTAATATGTTTATGAGCGTATAGGAGGTTCTCGTAATGTACTGGCAGTGCACTGCCATAATATAAATTTCACTACCTATCCCTTTTGGAATGGGTGGGTAGTTTTAAATTTCTTTTTTGAAGAAAAAGATTTAAATAATATTTGAAGTAGAGCCTTTTGTTGTTAGTCAACGACAACGATAGTTCGATGTTAAGCTCATTCGATTAACGATTATCGTTAGTATAGAGTCGATTATGTCGAATAATCCATATGAAACGAACAATAACTGGGTTTATTTTAGATATTCAGCAAATCTAACTGCTGCCTCACAATGTGTTAAAGATTAATGTAAATATTTACATAGGCACATTAACAGATCTTCTTGACAGGGGAATGACAGCGGAGTCCTACCTGATAGGACTTATATTGGTTTCGATTCGGCAAAAAGACCATGGTGGAAAGCCTGTCAACTGATAAGGATACTCTCTAACTGGGGCCGAACCCTGTAAACCACACCTGAAAACTAGGTAATAATGAGGATATCCTAATTATTACCAAGTCAATTAAAAAAGGAAGTTTTAATTATTGTGTTAAATGACACTAGCGTATCTATACTAACCTCGCCTATCTATATTTTTCTACTAAAACAAGCTTTTACGCGCAATTTCGTCTGCGTGCACTGTAAAACTGGGACCACTATGATAAAAGTATATTACATCCGATATCTGAAGATAATTTTAATATGAATCATACGTATACAAATTGTGTAAATCTATTGACGAACACAAATTAAATTTGTAAACAAAATTTATGAACGATGCGGGACTCGAAGCCGTAACCTTTCAGGTTCCGTCCAGTCTGGCTAGTGTGTCGATCTCCTTCGAAGTTCAAACTGATCTATCAATAGTGTCAATTACATAGCCGCCATTTTATGTAGGTACCTAAATATATTAATTTTGTTGTATGTGGACGTCTGGCATTCTAAAACCCGTGCGTTTTACGAGAAACTTCTTGCAATCACTACTTACATAATACTATAAAAAGTCCTCCGCCGCGTCTGTCTGTCCGCGATAAACTCAAAAACTACTGCACCGATTTTCATGCTGTTTTCAGGAATTGATACCATAGTTCTTGAGGAAGGTTTTAGTATAAAATTTGTAAACTTTTGACCGCATTTGAACATACATTTACCATATTTGTGGGAGATGTCGGAAAAAATAAGCCGTCTGGGAGCTTTCAACGAAAACGCTGTCCAAACCCTTTAAGATATAACAAAATAATGTGTAGAGAAATTGTGTATCTTTTATAGGTCTACAGAAAAGTCTGAGAGAGCATCTGTCTATCTCTTAAGGATAACATACGATATCCATTTTAATAACATAAAAAATTGGCAAATATAACGCAATGTAAAAGCTGTTTAATTATAATAATAATGATGAAGCTTTATTTGATTCCATGTAAAAATAACAATTGTTTAATATTACTCTAAGTTACTATCTCTATCTCTGGTTTTGAATGGACCCCTTTTGTGTAAAAGCCTCCTCCAAAGAACTCCATTTAGTTTTGGTTTTTGCAGTCTCTATCCAACTTAGCGCCGCCACCGCTACTTTTTATCTGTCCACCACCACAAGGCCTGCCTCTCTTTCTAATGCCTCGAGGGCCGGAGCATTTAATTATTCTGTGTGTCCATCTGTCATCAGAGTATCTGACCACGTGCCCTGCCCACTTCCATTTTCTTTTTCTATCGCTGTTTAATTAAACTAACACAAAATATACGATATTATTACAACATATTATAAAATCATTCAGAATACGTTTTTGTTTAATTTTTAACTTATTGAATTTAAATGTATATTTCCCATGACTTTACATTATTCCCGAATACTTACATCATCCTGCTCTTCCCTCGTCCAACGTATTCCGGCAAGGACGAGGGCAGCGCAGGACCGGTCGTCGTGGAGAACTTTGGGGGAGGCCTTTGACCAGCAGTGGACGTCTTCCGGCTGACTTACATCATATTTTTTTTTATTGACGTCGGGTCAGCTTGTTTTATTATGAATGAGAAATGTATACGTATACCTATCTTCTTCTTAGTCGGACACTCTTGTCAGAGTGGTCGTGGTTGCGCTGACGAGGTACATGGTGGAGTGTTCGGTGGGTCAACATCCTTTCTGAGGGTAGATCTCCTGGCGATGTGCTTCCATTTCTGACGGTTAGAGGCGTTGCGAGTACACTGGACTATGGTGGACTCAGTAGCCTTTGTGATGGCGTCTATCCAGCGGGTTGGCGATCGACCGCGTGCTCTCTTGCCTTCCACCTGGCCCTGAACTACCAGTCTCTCCATCGAGTTCTCATTTCTAGAGACGTGACCAAAGAACTTCAGTATTCTTAGTTGCACAATTTACGATAGTCTGTCTTTAATACGAAGCTCTTTGAGGATGGATACATTGGTGCGAAATGCCGTCCACGGGATCTTTAGGAGGCGTCTCCAGCACCACATCTCTAATGCATCGATTTTACAGCGGTCCTGCAGTCTCAGAGACCAAGTTTCGGCTCCATAGAGAAAGATTGGAAACACAAGGCATTTCATCAATCTGACTTTAGTCTTCTTGGTAATCCTCCTGTCCCTCCAAATCTTTCCCAGTTGTTCCACTGCAGACCTGGTGATGGCGCACCGTCGTCTGATCTCGTCGCCACATCCTCCAGTACTTGATATAGTAGAACCAAGATAAATATAGGTCTGAACCACTTCACAGTTGGCTACATAGGGTACGTTGGTTCCAATTTGTTCGGCCCGGTCTACTATCATCACCTTCGTCTTGTCTCGGTTAATAATAAGTCCGAATTGGAGACTGGTACTTTCTAGACGGTTTAGAAAATTTTCCATATCTTCTCTAGTCTGTGCGAGAAGGGTAGTATCATCAGCGTATCTGAGGTTATTTATCACGCGTCCCCCAACAGATATTCCTTTGTTCCAATCTTCCAAGACAATGCGCATAATATACTCTGTGTAGATGTTAAAGAGTAATGGCGATAAGATGCATCCTTGTCGTACACCGGCCTCAGTCTTGAATTCGCTTGAAAGGGTATCATCCACTCGTACCGCTGCAGTACCGTGCTCATACAACCTCCTCAATAGAACTATTAAATGGGATGGTACACCCATTTCCGCAAGTATCTTCCAAAGGTGTGTCCATATGACCGTGTCAAATGCTTTGCGAAAGTCCACAAAGCAGATGTAAACGGTTGTATTGAATTCTCTGGCCTTCTCAATAATCTGACGCAGTATAAGAATTTGTTCCCGAGTGCCTCTTCCCTTAACAAATCCGGCTTGCTCGGGTGCAATCTGCCTTGAGAGGTAGGCCAACAGCCTTGTATTAATTATGTGGAGCATCACCTTACTTGCATGAGATATCAAGGATATGAGTCGGTAGTTGATGCATTTCTTGGTGGACCCTTTTTTGTGCAGTGGAATGAAAATGGATTTTGACCAATCGTCAGGCCATATTCCAGTCTTCTATATTTTACAGCAGATGGTATATAAAATATCAACTCCAGGTTCTCCCATCGCTTTGAGGACTTCTATTGGGATCTCATCACAACCTATGGCTTTATTGCATTTGAGGTCTGTAATTGCTGCTCGTACTTCATCCCGCATGATGTCGGGTTCACGGTCAAGCATGTTGTGGGGAGAACATGTGAAGCTTAGTACCAAATTATTGGAAAATAATGATTGACAATATTCCTTCCACACATTCACGATATCCTTTATCTCCGTAACCGTATTCCCAGCGGAGTCTCAACAGCCCACGTCTTAGGTTTAAATTGGCGTGTTATGTATCGCACCTTATCATGCAGATCTTTGGTTTGATATTTGTCGGAGTGCTGTTCCAGTTCATGACATATCTTACTCAGATGGTTATTGCGGTCACGTCGGCAAGCAGTTTGTATGATAGCTGACTTGGCATTTAGCTTCGTAATGCTAGCACCACTGGCTTTAAGTTTTCGGCGCTCTTCAACCAAATGCCAGGTTTCTTCCGTCATCCAATGTTGTCGTTTTGGTAAGACTGTTTTCGGTTGTGACTCAGCAATCGCCTCCACAATATATGTTTTTGCCGAGATCCACAAGTAGTTAGAGTCATTGTTTCCGATACCTGCTCTCCATGCGGCATGTCTGTTCTGTATCGAGGTGGTTAGTGACTTTCGATCGTTCACCTCCATTCTTCTAGCCATTTTAATTTGTCTTGCTCTTTGCAATTTCAATCGCAGGTTCCCAATGAGCAGTTGATGGTCGGAATGACAATCAGCACCGGGAAGGGTATGTGTATTGGCAATTGAACTTTTCCATCTGGTTCTCACTAATATGTTATCTATCTGATTGCGGTGGTTGCCATCAGGGGAGGTCCAGGTATATAGGCGTCTAGGATGGTGTTTGAACATCGTGTTTGCTATGGCCATGTTGTTATCGGCTGCAAACTCTATGAGTCGTTCACCCCTTGGGTTACGAACACCATGGCCATAGTTCCCAACAATATGTCGTATGCCCGTATTCATTGTGGTGTTTCCCACATTGGCGTTAAAGTCCCCAATGATGATTAATAGCTCTCTTTTGGGGATCTTAGCTATTGAAGACTCAAGTTGACAATAGAAGTCTTCTACTTCTTCATCTTTGGCAGAACTTGTAGGAGCATAGACTTGAATTATGTTGAGTGGGGTCGGTGATGCGCTAAGTTTAATGGAAATAATTCTATCATTAATTGGGTGATATCCAAGCACCGAGTTTTTACATAATTTAGGGATCGCAATAGCCACACCCGAAAAGCTACTTTTATCGTTGCCGGAGAAATAGATGGTATGTTTCTCTGAGTCAAAGTGGCCGCTACCTTTCCAATGTGTCTCACTGATTCCCGTGATAGTGAGTTTGCATCGCTCAAGTTCTTGTTCCAGAATATGAAGCTTTCCATCTTCAAGAAGACCTCGAACGTTCTATGTACCTATGCGAAGATCGTTTCTTAAATTAATATTCTTTCTTCTTCTTCCAGTAGCATTTTTTCCATAGGATGCCTGGTTGCCTGCATCCTGATGGCCGGTAACCCATTTCACACCCTCAGCCCCGGAAAACTCAGGGCGCCGGTCGCTACGCGGGTTGCCAGGCGGTCTTACTCTGTCTTTAAACATACTCATCATTGCAACTCTCATGGGATAAATAATGTAGTAGGTTCCCGTTACTTTCTACATCGCGGTACTATAGCCTCAGTGGCTATACTAATCCAAGAGTGAACCGGTTCAGAACATATGGTTCTTTCGCTTCACTTCGGTACTGATGGTTACCGCTGCCCTCCATCAGGATCCAGGTTCTACGCCCCTGTAGCTTGCCTCCTCCGCTGGTTAGTCCTGACAACTGTTGTCTCCGCATTCACCACCGTTGAGGTCTTCACCCGTAACCCTGGGCACGGGTTCTGCGTTATACCCCGCAGTACTGGGTCCCTGCTGAACTCCGCCATCTACACACTCCGGCTTGCTGAAGTGTAAGATGCCCACCCCCGCGACATGGACGCGCCAGACAGGACTTGCCCAAGTGAAGAGTAGAGAAGGTGGCTCTACTCTCCCAGGGGCCGGGTTAATGGACGTGTATAACGCCACGCCCAAAAGTATACTAATAAAATATAAAATATAAATAAACTATAAATATACGTATACCTATAAGTATGTATAAATAAATATCTTACACATCAAATTAAGTCTTGCAATTTGCTGGTTTTGTTTTTCTGTTCGAATGACGCATATGACGAAATTAGTTAATTATTTTTAGAAAAACAATTGGAAATAAAACTTAAATTTTTTTGCACGAACTTAATCTAAATAAACCAGTTTAGAACGGCCTATGATGTAATGACATACTTAGACACTCATTTTCGTTGCTTATTAAAAATGAACCGTCTAATATCGCCCTTACACTTGTTTCGTATTCACTTTGAGTCGACATTTTTAGTCCCTTTTTCCATTCGGCATTGTTTTGCAGTATTTTAGTTGTTAAATGGGTTTCTTTAAGTCTTTTCGGAGCGTTGTCGACCAGGTGGCGGGTTAAATGCGTACGCTTCGTTTTGGGGCAAGTCTACGGCAAGTTTCGTCATATTATTATGATCGTCTGGGCGCCTTTTAAGTGTGGCACAAACATATTAAGTGTGTTCGCTTTGACCTTTTAGCGAGAACATAAAACTTATTCTAATGTACTTCTTCCTATAATGTGTATTTTATTCAAAGTAGAATTCGGAAATTTATACCTCAGACCTTAGAACATTTATACGTCTAGATAGACTGTGACAACTGTGAAACGTCGAAAAAAATTGAGGTCGACAGTTAACCTCTATTTTGAGCAATGCACGCACACTGACACAAAGTCACATACAAATCGCCTCTCTCTCTAACTCTTTTATCTAAGCCTCAACACTGAGAAGAACGGGCGCAATAAACTCAGCGGTCTTCTTATATTAATTAAATATTTCGTAACAATAAACTTCATTAATTAAAAAGCCGTTCCATTTCCAATCTAAAATCTACTACGTTACTGTAATTTATAAAACGTTTCAATTTTGTCTTGCGGTTTACCAATAATTAATTATCGATAAATGTTAAAACAATTGGCAATGGGCAGGACATATTTCACGATATACTGATAATCGATGGACAATCCTAACCACAAGATGGAATGGACCAACATTAGGCAAACGAAGAGTTGGCAGACCAAATAAACGGTGGACTGATGACTTAATAGAGATAGCAGGAAAAGACTGGATGCATAAAAGCAAAAATCGAACACTACGGAAAAACATGGAGGAGGCCTTTACTCTAACGAGATCCACAACTCAAATAAATAGAATCAACCGAACTATTAGAATTATATCTTACCTACTCATACTACAAATAATTCGCTTGTCTAAAAAGAGTTTTGGATTAAATGAGGCTTTATTATGATTATTATTATAAATGTTAAAACAGTTGCAAGCCCTGGTTATAACATCACTATCGGCTTTTTAATGATGTACGCACTTCATAAACATATTAATATATAAAATAACCTTGCCAGAACTACGATAAGATGCGAAAACACTGCGAAAACATCAAACGCACACATTCAAGATGATTGTTTATATGTGTTTCGCGCACGTGGTGCGGCAACATGAAGCTACGCACAATATAGAAACCGAGTGATTTTAAACAATGTAATTAACTTTACTTCTGTTAGAAAAGTTATTCTTATAGCTTGTCCTATTTTGTGTAGGTTCATTTATTCAGATTAGTAGTGAATAACAGGGATTGTAAGCATATAAACTGATTTCCACGCAAGAATTTTGAAAATATTGACTTTGTTACATAGATGGCGGGCCGGCAGCCGTGAACTCGCCCAAGGTCGCCGGAATTTAGTGTCGCCTAAAGTGATCACGGCAGCCAACATTCGTTTGCAAATTTTATGATTTATTTTTTGAATGTAACGGAATAACCCAATTCAATCCAATTTTTGAAATAATACTTCTTTTGGGGCGTCAAGTAGACCATTTGTATCATACTTCATCTAGCAATTCTCTTGTAACTCACATACTACTTACTTAGTTAGTAGAGTTAATAAGATTTCACTGTGATTACGGTAGGTGTCGTGGCAGAACTACCCCGGACGAAATAGTGTAAAAAGTGTAAGAGACAGAAACTTATATCAGCCAAAGTTTAAGAATTATTATGGAGAACGTCTAACTATGTGTATATTACTAAAGGTTTTCAATAATGTACAATTACTCAGGCAAAAACCAAAAATGAGCAAGTGTTGTGTAAAAAACAAACTAAAAAATATTAGTTAAAAAAACTAAAAAACACGCTTTTTATAGAAAACCGTGAATTGGTGGTGTTGGTGTTAATTTAAAAAAAAAAATTACCACCAATCCCTGCCTTATAGACGATAGATGAAAATTATATAAATTAACAAAAATCTTGTTTGCAAATAGAAAAATGGAATAATTTTTCCAATTAATTGTCCTCAGTTCTCGATAAATCTACGAAATCTGGCAGTTAAAAGTGGGTCAAAATCGCGCCCAAATGAGTTGGTTACAAACAAACATACGTATATAGGTGAAGCTAATAAAAAGTGTTACTCTTAGAAAATGTGTGATAAGGTTAACGTTAATAATAAAATATTGCAAGTTCTATAATATGTATTTATTTGATTTCAAGTATTCAATGTACAAAGTATTATTTTTAAAATAAGAGCGTTGTCTCGCCAACAAACGTTAAAGTTACATACTGTTACATAAATAAATAAACTGAAAAAAAAACAGCTAGTGTGCAAACTGCAGACTAACGTGTCAAAGTCGATTTAATTGCAAATCGAACAACAATTGCAAAAACTAGCAGAAAGACGATCAACGAGCATATCAGGAAATACAAGGAAAATTGAGTGTATTATTTAAACCGAAAACTGGTACGCAACTACGCCGTTTACATCGTACAAGTATGCAGGCAGAAAAGTTGCATATAAAATAGCATTTAAACAATGCATTTAAAATATTTTATGTGAAAGACTGTAAAAAAACTATATATTATAGTTTTTGGATTTAGTTTAGAATTTCTATTATTCGACTGTATCGACAAAAGTGTTTCCCTGGTAAAAAAAATAAACATCTAAAATTCAATAAAAAATCCAACACTTCCACACATCCACACAAATCCAACGACAAATTATCTCCAAACTAGCAGAAACAAACATACTGAAGAAGAAGAGGACACTCTCGCCTTCAAAAACCATGTATCTTTAGCAAAATCAACCTTCGATCCAAATGGAGCTAAACTTCCTTTTAACAACTATTCCTTATCTACTTACGTGAACAATCCCCCTAAAAACGTTGATCTAAAAGACAACAAACGTCGGTTTGTATAATCATTTTACCAAACAAACAATGTAAAAATATTGTTATAACCCTTTTGTATTTTTTATTTTCCCTGTAGTACGCACAGTATAAACTACAGTAACAAATTGAAAGAGATCTTGGGGAAAATAATTCACGGAAGTCACGATCCCCAGCAATGAGGGAAACGACACAAGGAGGAGGAGGGGGATAAATGGGAAGTAAGTGCGACTATCCTACTGAGATGAATTGAAGCCCTCAACATGGGCTCTCCTCTGTAATGACTAACTTACTTTGTGAAAAATGTATTATTGTTTAATGATTAAAGTAATATTACTGTAAAACCAACATTGTTACTACTCATCCCAGTTTAAAATACTGCGCTGATTACAATAGGTTCAATTGCCAGAAACTATATCAGCTCATCAGATAAAACTCAAGGTCAAACTTCAAGGGGCCCTTATCACATCAATAGATATCGGCTCAATGCTTTAATTTAATCGGATTAGATTGTTATTAAGCGTGATGTTGGAACTTTATCGATAGGTAGTAATAACATGACCTTGCTTGTCATAGATTCTAATTTATTCCCGCAGATTACTTTTTTGGAACAGGAAAACAAACGAGAGTGTGGGTCACTTAACATTCCGCGAAAAACTCACACGAGCGTTGCCGGCCTTTAGACATGTAGAACTCCTGACGTATCAGCCTAGACATCCAATGAAGTCCATTCCATAGTTTCGTTGTGCATGGAAGAAAGTTCTTTGGAAACCTTAAGTTATTATGAATGATTGAAAAGAACAAACATTTTGAACAATACTTCATATGGTTTTTATTTATGCGTAGATATATTATTTTTGCATTATACTACTGACACTAACTGCTGATACGGTATAACAAAGAAGCGAAATAAAATATCATAATAGGAGACGAATTATATGCAAAATGAAAAACTACATTTTATAATGGAATAGTGTAGTTGCCAAAAAAAATATTTTCATCATTGTCTCTGTCATAATATATGGCTGGGAGAAGCCAAAAGATTTTTTATTTTACGATTTGTCTAAGGCATTTGATTGTCTCCACCACCATTAGAGAGACAATTTCATTACTATGGCACCAGGATCATTACTTTGTATCTATATTCTTATTTAAGCGACACTTCTGAATACAAAGAGTCCCCTTTTGCTCTTTGGGATTCAAATTTATAAAAAGTGTACCGCAGGGATCTAAACTTGGTCCATTTCTATTTAAGTTCCTATTGAAACAGTTTTCGATTCATTTTACTGGTAGATTAGGACTATAAAACTTTAGCAGATTGACTCTTAATATTTTGTTTATATGGATACTATTGTTATTCAAATTGTGTTATAAATAAGTTGTTTAAATAAAAGGAATGTGCCACAACTAGTATATAATTTGCATACAAATTCCCACAATGAGTCGCCAGTTTTACAATTAAAAACTCTTCAGAATAAAGTGCATTAAGTTATTTAAATAAGCGGCCTTTACATTTGTTAAACGTGGTTCGTAGTTCGTCTGAATTTATAATCAAACATTCGTGGCCACCTGGAATAAATTAGAACAACACACTCACACGTGGAACAATATGTAATATACTAACACATCACAATATTAACTTATACATACAATCATGCCTATAGCACACAGCGGTGTAGGCAAAGATTACATATATTGTATATTTTATTTAAAAAAAGCGCAAACAATAATGGTGGGTGACACCTGAACACCTGAGGACAGTTTATATCACCTACACATATTTTCCTTAACACCAAAAATCTTATTCATGACCTATATATATACGTACCAGAACAACGCAGAATGGTAACACATTTCTTAAAAATTCCTTCCTTCCATTCTCTTCTACGTGACCAAACAAGCCATTTTCCTCCCAATAACTGTTACCTATTTATAATTTTCAAACAAATAACTTTAAATTACGTAAAACTAATATTTTGCAATGTATCGTCACACGTTATTAACATGTATTTCTCTATATCTCTGGCAAAACGCCATTTGTTTCTGAAACGGTGGTAGTGTTAGAAGTGACATCAGGTAAGAATTCTAAAGGAATCAATTTTGAGAAAAGAAATACCTTTTATGCCTTTTACCTGCACTTACAACGGGCGTGGCATCTTCCATTTCCAACAAACATTGCATACAAATACAGTACAAGAAAAGATAATTCGAAAGAGAACTATTATAGAAATAGCTTAACAAACTTAACTGTTGTTGCTAATATTTCTCACTGAAGTATTTTACGAAAAAAATTATCAGCGTAAGGATATTAACACTGGAGGAAAAATATTACAAACGCGAAAACATCTGAATACAAAAATTATCAAAATTTTAGGATTATGGAAGAGTTGGTTTATAAGTTGAATCTTAAGAGCACCGTCACTAAGGCTGAGATCTATAAAGCGTGCTTAGACTTTACTTAAGTAAAACTTAGCTGAGTGTGACAAAACGCGAACTTGACTTGGCAGCCTTAGCGTAAGCTGAGCATAATTTCAGCTATCAAATGACTATAAAAACGAAATCAAAGATTTTGCAAGCAAATGAGGAGAGTTTATACCATCTACACATATTTTCCTTAACACCAAAAATGTTATTCTTGACCTAGACACACCTTTTTTTTATGAAAATAAGGGACAAGATGAGCAGGACGTTCCGCTGATGGTAATTGATACGCCCTGCCCATTACAATGCAGTGCCGCTCAGGATCTTTGAAAAACCCAAAAATTCTGAGCAGCACTACGATTGCGGTCGTCACCTTGAGACGTAAGATGTTAAGTCACTGTCTGTGACTTAGGAACATTCAAGAAAAGAGCATACTCTTATAGGCCAGCAAGGCATCTCTTGACACATGTTGTTGCGGATGTCCATGGGTAATTGACTCACCCCTCCCTATCCTGTAGCCTCTAGCCCGTTTGCCCCCTCTTATATAAAAAGAAACATAGTAACGCAGAACGGTCCACATTTCTTAGAACTTCCTTTCACTCGTTCTCTTCTCCGTGAACAAAGCAGACATTTTCTTCCCAATAACTGTTAATACCTATTTATTCTTTTAATTTACATCACTCTCAAATAATGTGTATACTAATGGGAATGTCAAATAACGATAAATTACGTAAAACGAATATTTACCAATCTACCGTCACATCATGACGTTATTAACATGTATTTTAAATAACCGTTTACTGGACAAATTCAATGTCGTGTTACAAAGTGCTAATTATGTTCTGTCTACGAGACGTCACGAGCTATCGTGGATTCAGGTCTACTCGCAAAATCGACGACACATTCGGAACGATACGATAATACTCCGAATATATCACTACTACCCTGGTATAACAAATGTTTGAATTCCTTATCGTTTATCGTAACCATAGACTAATATTTTGATTTTTTTACGATGTTAGTGTGAACGAATTATGTGCAAACCTTGAAAAACTAAATATTATCTGTGCTATGTCGCTGTTAAGTGTCAAAAGTCAAAACATAGTTTAGACGAAAAGGACCATGCCAGACTCTGCCCCAACAATTTACATCATTTATACGAAATGTACATATTCGAGAATTATATAATGAATATAATATGACTATTTAAAATTGAATAAATAATACAAAACTGTCGAATAAATAAAATGTAAAAAAAGTAACTCAACCCTTCTCATCGACTTCCTATTTCTCAGGCGGCCATTTGCATTATTTCTACGCATAAACGATCAACAAAATGACTTAAATGACTTAGTAGAAAAAAATCCTGTTGAATAGTAAATCACATATTATTATTTCAATTTTTTTTATGAAGTTTGTATATTGTATGGCAAATATACCTATACAACTTGAAACGATAATAGCATCGACGACAGCCTAGAAGGTGTCGTTCTATTCTATTCTTTTCTTAATACTGTGGCTTCTTTGGAAGACACACCACAGATTTGCCAGTATCACCAAGCTATGAGTATGTGTCTCCAAGTTTTTAACGGTAATGATCGGTGTTAAGATTACATAAAGTTTTTATTTTCTTATAATATCTGAAACAAATAATATACATGCTATTACACTATAAAGAACATACACAGATAGAATTACTTAAATTATTAATTAATATAAGTACTTAATGATATTTACAACTTAATCTTATTTATTTTAATATATTTACACAAAATATTTACAAAAGGAGTGTAAACTAGGGAGAGGAGACATTTAACGGAGGTTGGACGGGGGACTTCAGCGGGTATATAATTGTACAGAGAAGATTGCATTAATGGACAACTGAAGAACAAATGATCCATGTTTCCCTCATCAAGGCCACAATCACATATGGAATGATCTCTTATTCTAAGTTTGGCTAGAATAACTGGAGTGCAGGCGATAATATTGAAAAATGTTTCGTTCGTTCAATCATCGTTTCGACATTGAATACGATGTAACTAAGAGTAGGATTCGACACGACTAATGCCACGATATATCGAATATCGATTTTAGGAGTAGGCTCCCTGTTGGCTGAATCCACTTTACCTCCGTACCCGAAGGGTAACCAAATACAAAAAATTATACGCCGGTGAAACCGCGGGGCAATGCTAGTCTAGTATTAAAGCCACTCGAAACAATAAAAATTATTCAAACGCTTAAAATAACAATTACTACACTAATTGTGGTGTGTGGTTATGCGCTATCAGCTCTAACGATTTACAGATTACACAGTAAATCATAAGTTATATCTAGCAATTATATAGAAAATATTGCGTTATATTTTAATATATTATGCAACATTCAATAGAAAATATGAAAATTACGGAAGCAGATACACATGCAGAAAGAAAGAAAATTAATTAATTCACTTAGATTAAAATGACACTTCTGACTATCAAAGGTTACACCACTACTCCGGAAAGACTTAATGAGAAGAAACTCATTGCCACTCTTTTAAATCTACACTTACAGTTTCAGCATTTAACATTATACTCTATACCAGGGTTTTCCCATTTGTTGGATCGCGACCCGGTACCGAGCCATAAAAATAAAATACAGCAACGCAACATTCCCGCTTTGTTTTTAAAAAAAAAGTCCAAAGGATAAAACTTTCGTCATTTACCGCGAACTTGGACTCTTCAGAAAAAAAAAAGTAGTTGCATACTTCGCACTAAAGTTTAGTGACTAAATTGGCGATAACAAAGTATATAAGTATATATTATAGTATTAAAAAAAACCTTTTTACTTTTAGTAAATGTGTATCATTTTAGCTTGGGTTTAAAAGTAAGGTGGGTCACGAAGGAGCAGTGTGAACATTAACGGGCTATTTCAGAATAATGTTTGGGACACACTGCTCTATACAATGTAAAGTGATGCACCAAAATTACTCAAACGTTTTAAAATAATGATGTAACTTAAAAAGCGGTTCCTTGGGCGGTGTTTCCGGGACGATACGACATGGGTACCTTCAAAAAAAGCGCGTACACCTTCCTTAACGGCCGGCAACGCTCTTGTGATTTCTGTGGTGTTGCAAGAGAATGTGGGCGGCGGTGATCACTTAACACCAGGTGACCCGTACGCTCGTTTGTCCTCCTATTCCATAAAAAAAAAAACTTAAAAAGCGGCAGTGATGCTAAAGCGGCGACGGGAGGGAATATAATTTCTCGCTACACAAACATAAGGTGAACAATGACCGACAGGTGAAAGCCATCGGATCCTTCACAATGTATTTTTTAAGGAAGTTTCTAACAAGTACAACCGAAGTGTGAAATTACATTGACATTAATGCCGCCAAAAAAGCGCGTACAACTTCCTAGAAGATGATGACATGAGAGTGTGGGTGGCAAATATCAGAAAACAAGTTATTGATATTTATTTATGTCTTAAGTAACGATTCATTGGTGTTGGTACTAGTTTCGGACCATTCGAAGATTCTTCACTACGGTGAGTGTAATGAGTTTGCGGTCAGGCCCCGTCTCACACTACGGATTTACGCCCGTAGTGCGCGGCTTGACGGGGCGGTCGGCACCCCAACGTTATAAAGCCGATATTAAATAAATAAAGTTAATGATATTTCACGAAAGGTTTTATAGTTGAAGTTATCGTCATTTTAAGATATTTGCATTTTACTGTACATAAAAAAAATATACTCATACATTTCCGAAAGTCCCTCTGTCCCACTGCGAAATTGCACCCAAACGAAGTCGCGAGGTCGTGCTAGTGAATAACATATTCATTTGAGCTCATTAATAAAATGCAACATAAGTATATTGAAACGTATTTCACTGTCGTATTTTTATTATACAACATTGCTAAATAATATTTTTATTGTTATCAGAGTTTTATTACAATAAAAACAATTTTATTTACGTATAATATACGTGTTATCATTCAATACTTTTACGTTTTCATAATATACAACTTTATCTAACAGTAATAATATTTTGATGGTACAGTAAATATAGAAATATCGATGACATCAGAAACCTGTTTATAGGGTGTTCTTAATCGAATAAGCATAAAATGTTATTTTAAACAATTTTTTTTTCTCACGGGATAGGGAGTGGTGAGGCAACCGGCAACAGGCCCATTGACATCAGCAACAACAGGTGTCATGAGATACGTTGCCAGCCTTTAAGATAAGTAAGTAGATAAGGAGTATGCTCTTTTCTTATATGTCTATAAGTAGTATTGATTCGCGAAATCAGCAGCCGGTAATTAATTCCACAAAGTGTCTGTGCGAGGCGAGAAATTTCTTGAAAACGCGCGTTTATGGAATACCAGACGTCTACGTGATGTGAGTGGTAGGTATTTATAGCGGTATTGACTATAGATTATATAGGTATTGAAGTAATGTCCGGTGGTGGAATTCGGCAGCTGGTTTCAATTTGGAAATTCCGTGGTCATCTAGAAAGTATAGCTTTACTTTCTAGATGACCACGGAATTGGAACTTCCGCTGATTAAACTGTGGGGATATCAAGCCGGCCCACATTCAAGTGCTGTACAAGACGAAGGTCCAGTTTTTTTCTTTTTATGATAATAACGAACTAGACGAGCAGGACGTTCAGCCGATGGTAATTAATACGCCCTGCCCATTACAATGCAGTGCCGCTCAGGATTCTTGAAAAACCCAAAAAATTCCTAGCAGCACTATAATTGTGCTCGTCGCCTTGAGACATATTATGATGAGAGCATAATATAAAATAATAATAACATATAATTTGAGTGTGCTCTAAAGTATAAACATTTAAATTAATGAGTGCCTGCATAGATGTTTATTAAATTTGTATTTTATACGTCTATAGAGCAAGAGCCCGTGCACCCAAGACCTACGTCATTTTATAAAAGCTGAAAGTTTGTCAGCGCATGCTCACAACACAGGTAAGAACGATGGTCCATTATGGAGTTTGGGTTACAATGGCTTTGGCAGGTAAGCGGTACTAAAGGTGTGTGAAATACCGATCTAAATACATCAAAGAATAAAGTGCGATTTTTCGGTACCACCTTCAGAATATTATTAAAAATCACGTTATTCATTGACACTTACCATCGTGGCAACCCCTTGCCAACACCCTTAATGTTCACGAAATTATAACTTTACTTACGTCATAGTGTAAAAGCTGATTTTTATATATAATACTTAGGTAATAAGTAGATCATGTTTCCTCATCAGCCAGACTCTTTTGATAGTTCCTACCCCTTGCCAGACAAACATTGTAAATCGTAAGAAGAGATTCGTGATAGGAATGACTTATGCAAATAAACTTTTTTGGCGCAGACTTAACTGATAGTCTATGTAAATTTTTAAAACATTCTAAGAAAATTCACTCGATGCTACAACTACCTTAAATTACGGACGGTCCGGTGGGCGTGGGTGGACGCCTCACGCCAATTGTTCCGCCGTTGTACTTAGTACGGTCCGGACGGTAATAATAATAATTTTGTGCGATGGATAATGCGACATACCATCGATTATGGTCTGGTACCAGACCGCGTCCGATGGTGCGGCCGGACCAAATCCGACCATGTGTTAGGCTATTAAATACACGTGTCAAGACACTGGCGGCTTTTTTTTTTGGTAATACACGTGCCGGCGGTATCTCTTTAATGGTCGCGGGCGGCGCTATTCAAAGGCAAGGTCGAACTTCGTACGGCGTAGGGTAAGGACAACAATAAGTTGTTTAAGTTTATTTTAAAATTGTTCTGTAATGATTATTGTAAAAATTCTACAACCTAGGTATTTTTTATAGGTATAGGTATGATTTCATTAGCATTAAGGGTGTCTGGCAAGGCGTTGGAACTATCAAAAGTGTCTGGCTAATGAGGAAACATGATCTACTTATTACCTAAGTATTATATATGAAAATCAGCTTTTGTACTATGACGTAAGTAAAATTATAATTCCGTGAACATTAAGGGTGTCTGGCAATGGGTTGCCACAATGTTAAGTGTCTGTCAATGAATAACGTGATTTTTAATAATATTCTGAGGGTATTTCCGAAAAATCGCAATTTATTCTTTGACGTATTTAGATCGGTATTTTACACACCTTTAGCACCGTTTACCTGCCAAAGTCACTGTAACCCAAACTCCATAATGGACCATCGTTCTTACCTGTGTTGGGAGCATGCGCTGACAATCTTTCAGCTTTTATAAAATGACGTAGGTCTGGGGTCTACGGGCTCTTAGACCACTAGATAGCTTGCTGCTAGACTGCAACCGATAAAAACAGGCCCTGTTTAGTACTTTAATGTGCGTGACAAGCTGACTTACACTCACGATTTGTATGTCACTGTGTTAGTGTGCGCGCATTACTCAAAATAGAGGTTAACAGTTAACCTCAATTTTTTTCGGACATTTTCACAGCTGTGATAATCTATCTAGACTTATAAATGATCTAAGGTTCTATCATTCGAAATGCAAGTGGCGGTGATAATCTGCTACTAATCTCTCACAAAACCTTGATATCAATGAACAAAGTTCTCCAATGAGGTTCATTTCACTCTTTGATGACACTTAACACCTCTTGACTCGAGTACCTTGATACTGATAATGGCATCAACCAAGATTACTCAAGATGAAGCTACGCACAATAATAAAAAGGCGTTTTTTTTATATTGTTTTAATTTTATTTATTTAGGGTCTTTGCTTAAAAGACACCATTAACAAAATTGAATCGTGACCGTAACTAAAATTTATGAACGATGCCACAGCCTGAGAGTTGAACAAGATTTACGAACCAGGTGTCACTCAAACGGTTGGCTCAGCCGTTAGAGTGCTCGGACGGAACCCGAGAGGTTGCGAGTTCGAGACCACCTTAATGTCCACCGTGACCCACCTTAATGTCATCTTCCTACAGTCATAATAAATAACAAGTAGGTCGAAATTAGCTTGAACATACATTTCCTAAATTACTGTTATCATTTTATTAGACACTGACAGTCATCCAATTATTGTCATAAAATATTTTTTGTATAACATAACCTGTTTTAATTTTAAAAGAATTATCAGCAATATGCGTCATGCGTAAGTTTTTTCGATGGTACATTTACTTATAAACGGTCCGTTATAGGTTGTGGTGGGACAAATCAAATCAAAATCTTCAAGGAGCTTTCTTCCTCGCACTACGAAGCTGTGGAATGAGCTTCCTTGTGCGGTATTTCCGGGACGATACGACATGGGTACCTTCAAGAAAAGCGCGTAGTTACACCTTCCTTAAAGGCCGGCAACGCTCCTGTGATTCCTCTGGTGTTGCAGGAGAGTGTGGGCGCCGGTGATCACTAACACCAGGTGACCCGTACGCTCGTTTGTCCTCCTATTCCATAAAAAAAAAAAACTTAAAAAGCGGCAGTGATACTAAAGTGGCGACGGGAGGGAATATAATTTCTCGCTACACAAACATAAGGTGAACAATGAGCGACGAGTGAAAAAAAAAAACTTGACTCATGTCGGTCAAGGAAATTACACTTTAGAATGTCAAAAATTTCCTTTTATTTATACATTTACCACCACTTCAGAAAAGGTAGATCACTTGATTTTTCAGACATACCAAAACCGAGAGTGCCATACGGCACACTATTCCCTCACCAAGTACTGACCCATATTTTGTTTATAACATGGTTTATTTACATGGTCTTATACCTTGTTTCAATAGCTATCTCATACATTCACTCAAATCATCCTTATTATAAGCAATCTATTGCTACACGTAAAATAATACGCACTGACAAAACGCTGCGCGAGCGCCTAAATAAGGGTAACGCGCGATCAGTGTTTCCTGGAACGGAAAGGTGAGAAGAAGCGGCAAGTAAAACATTAACACTTCTTTAAATCAAAATTTACAGTTTCATTTAGATTTCATTTCTTCATTAGGATTAAGAGATCCAACTCGCCTTCTGATGCCATACTGTAGAACAGCGCTTCATCAAAATAACGCAAATGTTATGTGTATTAGGTTCTTTAACCACCTTCCAAAGAATATTAGAGAGATGCCTAAAACATTAATGCATAAAAAATTAAAATTATGGCTAATAAATGCTTTTATAGTTTAAAATAATTCTTTAGCCAAAAATAATAGTATTTAAATGTAATTTTTGAGAGGTACCTACAAACGAATGTTTATTTAATATAATATTATAATTAAAACTATGTAATGTTTATTAGTGACGTATAAATATAAAAATTCCAATATTGACAATCAAATATTTGTATGCCGATATATTGGCGAATTGTGCTGTACACCAATTAATCGTTAACAACTATGTTACCACGATTCATACAAATAAATCATTTCATTTCATCATTTTACAAATCATTTCAACATAATATGTAAAGTGATGCGACAAAAATACTCATATGCCTTACACGAGTAAGTAAAAAAAATAAGTGAATTTAAATTACTAAGTAAAACCACAAGAGTGCAAGAATGCATCTTATTAGTGATTATAAAATATATAATTTTAAAAACATGAACGTGAACATGACAGTTATCTAGACTACCCAACCCAGCTCCATCCAGCTGAGAAGTCTGGATAAAAGCCTGACATTTCGATAAAAGTCCGGACTTTTAAGTTGATCTGACGTGAAAACGTCAACAGAACTAACCTCTATTTTGAGCAATTCACGCACACTAACACAAAGTTTCATACAAATCGCGAGTGTAAGACGTAGCTTGTCACGCACCCTGAAGTATTATTCCTGGCCTGTTCTTATCGATTGTCTAACAGCAAGACACTCTATCTAGAAGTATTAATTATCTCAGTTGATTTCTTTTAAATAACGTTTTCGTAAGGATTAAGGCGCTATAGTCCTGAAATCATAATTTTGCATTTCTCTCATACGTCGGTAAAGAAGATTAACTTTAAAAGTCCATAAAAAATATCACAGTATTGCATACTCTTGCGCAACTGTAAGATTTAAAAAATATTACGCGGTCCTTCCGGAAAGGGGGTCGTTGACCTGCATTGCTCGGTTCGTGTCTCAGCCATGTGTATATGCGTACCTATCGAATCGATATATGTTCGAGCGTTTTTTTCGAAAGTGTTGGAAATACCTCGCCTTAATAAAGTAATTAATACTCTACGGCCAGCCACAACATTGAAAGGTGCGGTTAACGCGCGACAATTATCGCAATGTCAAGCCTAACGTACTCTATAACAAATAATAATATACTCTCAAAGGTTATCTGCAGTATACTTGAGAGACGACAATGAATGATTATTGTAAATATATTGTGTAGTATAATAATAATATTTATAATACAATTAACGTACGGATAGCTAAGTTATAATAGTGTCTGTCTGTACGGCAAAGGCAGTTTCAAGTTCAGAACGCCATTTTGAATAAGCACTTACCTGCAGTTTGTGATCATCTTTCTGACGTCACTAGTCCCAATTAGATAACCCTTCTATGCTATATCCCAGCGGATACTTCTAAAGGAGTCCCGCTTGCGCCTCTCTCTCCCCGAGAGAAGGTCGCCTTCGATGAAGGCTTAGAGGGCGCTTACCCAAAGCCAACCTCAGGTGGTGTTTACTGGGTAGGCACTAAGGTTTTTACGTGAGTCCCACACATAACCAACGGAGACATAGGCTGGTATGGTATATATGAGCATTCACCTTTGTCTGGGCGCAAAAAAAATAGATACGTAGACAGAAATAGTGAATATCTCTACAGCAAATAATTGTTTTTTTTTTCTGATTAGTGGTCATCCTTCACATTTCAATACACTATAATCTCTTACAGCATACAATCGGTTCAAGATTTGAGTCCCGTTGAGTGACTGTGAGCTATAAATTTGGCAGTCTATTGAGCTACCTGCATAGAGGTATTAAATCGCTAGTGGATTTCTATCTGAATTCGACATATAGCCCTACAACCACAACCTAAAATCTATTTTTTTCATCTTGACAATAATATCGTTCCAAGCGAAACTGAAACAATTGCGCGTCTTAAAATAATTATGATGATTATTCTCGCAAGTTATCAAATAGTTTAGTTATAAACAACAAGAAATAATAAACAAGTCGTTTACAAACAATTTGTTATTTTTAAAGTGATACACATCTGGGATTAATTATACAAATTTAATTTATAACCAAAATTTATGAACGATGCCACAGCCTGAGAGTTGAACATAACAAGATCTACGAACCATGTGTCATTCGAACGGTTGGCTCAGTGGTAAGAGTGCTCGGACGGAATCCGAGAAGTCGCGCGATCGAGTCACGCATCGTTCATTTTCGTTACAAATTTAATTTTTATAAGTTGTTTACAAGACAACCAGGTATCTCAAGGTCGAGTTTCCTTTACGCCGCAGGTATCGATTTCTGTGACGCGATCTTCGTAACAATATTACTAAAAGTGTGCGAAAAAGAATAAATAGAAGAGTTAAATTTGCTATTTCTTTTCTCTGTGAGGTAGCATAGCTACCAAAGCAGTGGTAGTGATTTCATTGAGAACAAAAAGTGTCAAAGGCTCAATTTCAAGACAATAAATGACTAAAATGCCCGGTTGGTATCCCACTAGAAGAATGTAAACCTGCACTGGAATGTACTAGTCCAGTCCAGATTACTGAATAGAACGTCGTCTAAGTCTATTTTTCATTCCAGCTCGCCCATTCAAGTGCCACTGGAATAGTGTGAAGGGCCAATCCAGTGCTCGATTATACATTGAACATGCATTTATGTTTGTTTGTATAGAATTCTATAGGTAATTCCTAACAATGAAGTTAACTTAATACCAAACTCTTCAGTTTGTTTCCTAGTACAGAGAAAATATGTGTGAGATAATATATGTGGGATATCATGTCGGAATTTTATAAACACAAAGCACATGCGCTATCCGCTCTGCAAAAAATTTGAGTGGTTGTACAGATATATGGTTTTACAGCAGAGGGTGTAAAAAATATCCGCTTTATTCTTTTTACTTCTTCTTCCACTACATCAGTTACTTCTTCTCACAGTAATAATAGAACAGATTCAAAACAATTTCTAAACTTCTTTTTTGAAAGCATTGTCAATATAGTGTTACCGATCTTACACCTTTTGCATGTCTATAGGAATAATGTGGACAATGTGATCCAATCCAGCACTGGACTGGATTAACTCGTTGGATTACTGGACTATGTGAATCCGGCATTATGACTATTTACTTTCGTTACTGTGTTTCTTGAGAAGACGAGTCTTGAATCTTGACATGCAACAAACAAAATTATTCCCTATTTAGGATTTCTTTTAAAATGCGTTTTTTTTTATATATATAAGAGGGGGCAAACGGGCAAGAGGCTCATGTGATGGGGAGAGGTGAGTCAGCCGCCCATAGATATCTGCAACACCAGAGGTCAAGAGACGCGTTGACGCACTAAATTGAACTGATTGAACTCAGTTTAACATAAGTAATACAATAATAATGAAACAAAGAAATTTAACACGGGACGTAACAATGTAAACAATGACGTCATATCATCTCCAGTTCACAGACCCTTGTATATCGAACGCAATCTTTTTGTATGGCAGTACACTTGGCTGAGCATTTTCGAACTGTTGTTGTATGAACACATAAATAAGTTAATATTTTGCTTAAATTTCTAGACGACTAACGGCCGTTCCCAATATTTAGTCTATCTCTTACTTGAGGTAAAAATCGTAACTATAGTTGACTTTTCTGTGCCAATAAACTTATCGACGGTAACTCACGTAATCCGTGCACGCTGTCTGTGAATGGGATGACGTATAGCTTACCAGAGATACTTCTATCTGTGTATGGAAATTGCAATTCACGCGTCCCAATATAAGGCGATAAGAATGACTTATCGGGTATAATGGGACAGCTTCAGATTATTGACCGCTAATTACTGACAGTAGAAGGTAGTAATTTATCTCTATCTGTAGATAGTATATTGGGAACGGCCGTAAGTGCGCCATCAAATCGGTTCGCCAATTAAATGAACATGGAACCGTCTAAAATAAAAGCCTGTACCTAGAGTCTCAGTGAAATGTGAAGATTCAGCATTACAGAACAATAATGGGTGAGTTAAAAGTCCAAAAAAAGACCTCGGCGGCTAAAAAGAGCATATGTGTAAAAAATACAAATGGTGACCGAACTAGGCCATTAGACAGAGCAACGATTGGGTGCAGTAGTGAAGGGGACTGGTGGTCCTCTCTTGCCTGCGGCGTCTACGATCGAACGGATTCATTTCATTGCAAATCGGTACTAGTATTTCATTTTAGGAAACGAAATCAGTATCATTGGTGTCCTCATGCCACAACAGGGCTTAGATATATAATTAGTGAGTTTTGTAATCAAAAAAGTACTTTATTACTTTAAACATGCCTATCACTGAAGTAGCTGTGCGTCAAAATATTATTATAGCAAGTTTTTGTTATTACAATCCTAGCAGAGTGACGATACGTCGAGACAACGAATACTCTCTATAACGTCAAAAATATAGTCCCTTTAGTGTCGTTATATACGGACTTTACACTGTATTTGTAAGAGTCACCTAGTATAAGATCCTTAATTATTATAACACGAGAATTAGCAATTATCAATTAGAATTACATAAAGTTCAAAGCAATTAAATACTAAATAACAATTAAATTATACTCGCTACATAAAATAATTAATAGAAAAAGATTTATGAATGGTAGATATTATCATTCAATTAAGCAAACAGTTTTATCAATAATGTGTTCAATATAATATGCACATTGGAAGTAGAATTTGTTTTATTTGACATCTAAATCAGAAGCATTTAATTAACACAATTCGACAATGTTTTGAGAGGTCGTCGACCTTCACCTACCTTACGCGCTCAACCAAGCATGACTTTTTGTTTATATAAAACTCGGAAAAATGTCAAATGAGATTTGAAGACAGCGTTTCCACCAGAGTTTCTTGAATGTTCTCTACTCACGAGCTCTACTTTTTTCCAACATATTCACATTCAGTAATTTAAAAGAAATATTTATAGTGACGATTCAAAAGCGCTTAAAAAGGCATTTATTCTGTCAAAATTGATTCCTTTAGAATTATTTTTGATGTCATTTCTAATAACTACTAGATACTACTACCGCTTCGGAAACAAATGGCGCTCTGAGGGAGAAGAGGTGGCGCAATAAACTCTCCCAGCATTCTTTTTTTGCGCTCTTTTCAATAAAAATATACAATATTGTACACTCATTTCTATCGCTATAAAATAATCACAATCTAGTCCCAGGCTGTCCGATCATTTAGATATTCAGCAGTGGAGTAATAGGATTTACGACTGAGCCATTTTTTTATAAAACATTTAAATTTATTTATAGATAATGCCTTAACAGTGGCTGGGACTTTATTATAGAAGTGTATACATTTATCCTTAAAGCTATTATGTATCTTATGAAAAGTGGAAGCGTAATCCAATAAAGTTTATTTGACTTTGACTCTGAAATAGGGTCACTTAATTTACTCAGCCTTAGTGTAAACGTCTCTGATCCTATTGGTTCTAAACAGATGTTGTATCTTTTGTAAACGCGGCTTTATATTTTATTTTAAATAAACTTTATTCAGTTAGGCATTAATATTTCTTTTAAATTACCGAATCTACCATATGTTTTGAAAAAGTAAAGCTCATGAGCAGAATATACAAGAAACTCAACGGCCACTGTTTTCAATCAATACAGTATTTTACAATGGCTGTAATATACAAAACAAATTAGTTTGTAAGGTGCTCCATATTGACTAAGTACATAATATATACTCCTTCCTGCGTCGTAATCCTCAGTACTGAGGGTCGTGACCACCCCTCTGTATCACTTTCTCACGTATGATCGCTCTCCATCTTTTCCTGCCTCTGGCGGTGTGAAAGGCATTGTGAACCGTAGAGTCGAGGGCGGAGCGGATCTGGTCGGACCATCGTGTTGGACTGCGTCCACGAGGCCTCTTCCCATCTATTTTGCCGACCACAATATACACATAATATATACTATTATACTATTTATCGTGCTTTCAGAGGCCAAACCGACATTTGAATCATTAAGTGGTCACGAGTATATTGCAAATACAAGCGGATGTTGTTGTTTGACCTGATTCCTGCCGCCGAATACCACCTTCGCACGACACGCTCTGAATTAGGATATCATCCCCCATACTCCATATTTTCTATGGGCAATGAGAAAAACTCTCCCTCCAAACACTATGAACCATTTTGAAGCACAATATGAGTCGACTTTCAGGGTATTATGTCATTAATTAATCCCAGAATGGCTATCACTTAAAACATAAATTATAACAAAATAATATGCAATTATTGGGGATGATCAAGATTAGAAGACTAGATCCTGTAGATGGAGCCACAACCTGAGAGTTGAACAATACATACCAAGATTTACGAACCATACGTCACTCGAACAGTTGCTTAGTTGGTAGAGCGCTCGGATGGAACCCGAAAGGTCGCGGGTTCGAGTTAATAACTCTAACCCGCTATAATAATAAGTTAATTAACCCCAGAAGTGAAAGAAAACACTTTAAACATAAGAATTTGTTTAAGGATATGATCACAGGGACACCCGTTAAAAAAAATGAAATTTCAGAAGTTAGTTACACTCCAGAGTGTAACAGTATCTCCAAGACAAAAGTCCAGCTATAAATAGTCCCGGCATTGACCTACAGTGGAGACACACGCCAGAATACAGAGCGTATTGGGACTTGGCAACCGTCGCCAGGAAAATCCCCGCGAATGACGCGCCGACCAATAAAAACAGTGTTTGTAAATACGCCGAGTTTTTATAGAAGCGGAGGTCGAATCGTAATAATTTCACATTGGACTTTTCAATGACGTCTGTCGTTAGGGTTCCGTGCCCACAAATTTTGGTTTTAAAACAAAAAAACACACTGTACTCGAAATTAAAAGTAAAAATAATTTTGAACTTAGGGGAGTTCGATTTTAGGGGAACTTCTTAGCGCGCGTGAGGGTATAATTTTTACGGAAACGCAGTAATAATAATATTAGTGACACGAAAATTTGGGACTTTTTTCCAAGAAGAAGAGCGATTGAGACGGATTGAGAGAGAGTGAGAAATGGCGAACGTTGCATGAAGCACATCGCCATGGAGCGAGAGAGAAAGGAAGATCGAGAAAAAATACACATTATTGGCACGGACGAGTAAAAAAATAAGGACTCCGTGTCACCTTACATAGCAGTGAGGCACCAAAAGAAGCCGGTAAACGTGTAAATACATAGCCCCACGCATACACTTCCACTAATACAAGCCGATCGGCCGCCATTATGAGATTTGCCATCGTCTGTGACAGATGAGTTTGCGTCGCAATAAAATATTTTAAAATGCCGTCGTGCGTTGTGAAAAAGTGTAAAAACAATAATATAAAAGTATTTGTGCATGATATTTAAGGGAGAAAAAATTGTATAACTGGTTTACCCCGTAACCGCACGCACACTATCATAAAGATGCTTCACTTGCTAATATCACGGCGCGGAGTCCTTTTTTTTTACTAGTCCGTGGTTATTGTTTGATGTATTCTTATAGTAGTTAAATTCAGATGGCAAATCTTTCGCATAACGTCTTGTACTACTGTAAGCGCAGATCTTTTTTATTTGTTTACATTATTGTTTACATTAGTATACAGTGTGTAAACAGTGAGTTAAATTTATAAATTAAACATTTTGTGATAAATTTGTTAATCATTCATCATTACTAAGCAGTTGTTCAGAGTAAGGAATATATTTTTTATCTTTTGTTAATTTACAGTTATTTATATTAGTTCGTTTGAAGGTTAGGAAATTTTAATAGTTACAAATAACATGTGGCAATTCAATTTACAATTCGTAATATGAGATTGCTATTTTTAAAAATAGAATTTCTATAATATTTATTTTACAATTATTTTGTATAAATTTAAATTGCGGTTAAATATTTTTATTATTCACAATAAATCACGAGGTATTTAAATTTAATATCGTGTGAGATTTTATTGTATTATTATTTTTTAATTTTAAATAAATATATTTAATAATAATTCTCTTCAATTTTTAATAATTATAAAATTCAAATAAATTTTCATTTAAAGATCACCATGCCAAAAATTTTAGTGCAAGAACGAGTATGCCAAACGAGATGCACTTCTGCATACATATTCATATCATAATATCTCTACTTTATTAATAGTGAACTAATGAACTTTTTGTTACATCTGATTATATCAGTTCCATTTTTTTTTACAATAAAATCATACTCCTCTTTTGAAAATTATAATCATATTTACGAGAGCTTGTCATTAAAGCCTGTTTATAAGTTTTTAAATTAAGTACAGTATGGAACTAGCATATATGAAATAAATGTAGGTACATACTTGTTAGCATATTCGCTGACGATAGACCAAAAACTAACAAAATCCGCGCATTGGTTTTGTCAAAAAGTAGAGTTTTCATTGTGAGTAAATTTAAACGTACTGTAGAAAAGGTAACTGGGTCAATGAGTCAATGAACTTGAATATTTCAATATCATAAGGCGGCATTGCCGGCTTGCCGTGCAAAAGTTGAATGGCAGCGCTGTCAAGGAGATATCGCCGGCACATGTAATTTATAGCCTAAACACATGGTCGGATTTGGTCCGGCCGAACCATCGGACTCGGTCTGGAACCAGGAGGTCTACTCGTAAAATCGACAACGATACATTCGGAACGATACGATAATACTCCGAATATATCGCAACTAACATACTTTAACAAATGTTCGAATTCCTTATCGTTTATCGTTACCATGGACTAATATTTTGATTTTTTTACGATGTTAGTGTGAATGTAATATTCTCAAACCTAAACATTATCTGTGCTACGCCGCTGTTAACTGTCAAAAGTCAAAACATAGTTTAGGCGCTAAGGACCATGCCAGACTCTGCACCACCAATTTGGTATCATTTACCCATAATGTAAATGTTATAAAAATATGTAATGAATATAATATGACTATTTAAAATTGAATAAATAATACAAAACTCGCGGATATTAAAATGTAAAAAAAAGTAACTCAACCCTTCTCGTCGACTTCCTATTTCTCAGGCGGCCATTTGCATTATTTCTACGCATAAACGATCAACAAAATGACTTAAATAACTTAGTAGTAAAAAAATCCTCTTGAATAGTAAATCACATATAATTATTTTAATAATATTTATTAACTATGTATATTGTATGGCAAATATATCTATACAACTTGAAACGATAATAGCATCGACAGCCTAGAAGGTGTCGTTGAGATTATCGTAAAAGTGACGTTTGATTATTTGTGAAATTCGAATATTCGTCTCTGACATTTTCAACTAAGAGTAGGGTTAGGACCGATAATATCGAATAATGTTTCGTTCGTTCAATAATCATTTCAACATTGATTACGATGTAACTAAGAGTAGGATTCGATACGACTAATGCCACGATTTATCGAATATCGATTTTAGGAGTAGGCCCCTTGGTACCAGACCATATTCGATGGTATTTCAACGACGGACCAATTGGTGCGAGTAGTGCAAGAATGGACACGACCTCTAACGATGTCGTTTACACAAAATGGCCGCCATGCAAATACTTTTTTACAAAAGTATACGGAACCGTTCGTGTGCGAGTGTGAAACTCGACTTGACCGGATTACTCAATTGTATATCGTGTGGTTTTAATGTCTTTGTTTTTGTTATTTCATCAGTACGAAATTTTTAGAGAGCTACTGAGTACAAATGTATGCCTTTTCACTTTTTTTTTTATTTAAAATGTGAGAAATTATGTAGTGTGCTTTTAATCAGTATTTTTATTCAAAATAGGATGTGAAATCACTTATTGAAAGTAAAAAAATCTACCACCCATTCCAAAATGAATGCCTCAGGCCTGAGAAGAATGGGCGCAACAAACTCAGCGCGCTTTTTTTTTCCATCAAAAATATGTTTTACAATTAAAGTAACATTTACAAAGTAACATTGTACAATTAAACATATTATTTAATAGCCTGAGGGCGGTCGCTCCATTCCCAATCTGTGGTATCATTAAGAAAGTCATGTATGTTATAGTAACCTTTACCACACAAACGTTTTTTAACAAGACTTACTTACTTAAAAAAAAAAAAAAAAAAAAAAAAAATGCTGGGAGAGTTTCTTGCGCCGCTTCTTCTCTCTCAGAGCGCCATTTGTTTCCGAAGCGGTAGTAGTATCTAGTAGCATAAGAAATGACATCAAAAAGAATTCTAAAGGAATCAATTTTGAGAAAATAAATGCCTTTTATGCCTTTTTAGTAGGCATCATCAGTTTATGTTATTATTAGTCACTAGATATTAGATGGGGACAAGCCGCCATGATAGTTACGTCATAGTCTTTACGTCCTGGTAAACACTTCAAAATTCACCAGTCAAAAAGCACCGCTTACACACTGACATCACGGCGTTAATATGACATAGTCACAATACAATAATAAACAGAACTTCATAGAAGAGCGCCCGAATCGACGCACACAAACACACACACGATTTACATGTTACACGGACGCTAAGCAATCTTGGGGAGACAAAACTATTGAGTGCCACGCCGTACGCCTCTGAGACTGGTCGCTGTTCGAGTTAAATTAGCTGCGCCGCGCCGTTGATTTTTTTGTATGTACCAACCCTAACGCTCCCCCAAACGTAGGTATAAATTTCAAGGAGACCGCTGAGTTACGCTACTGTTGAATTACTTGTATTATAAAAATTAACATTCCCTTACCATAACTCACATCTATTTGTCTAAATATATACGAATTTTCTTTTATAATATACCTAAAACTAGTTTTAAGATCGCTATTATTATTGTATTTTAATCTAATATATAAAATTCTCGTGTCACGGTGCGCGGGACCGAACTCCTCCGAAACGGCTTGACCGATTCTCATGAAATTGTGAGTGCATATTGGGTAGGTCTGAGAATCGGACAACATCTATTTTTCATCCCCCTAAATGTTAAGGGAAAAAACACACGAAATTTTTGATTATGAGTCAGCATTAAAAAATACATACAACTTCAAATTTTCACCCATCTACGATCAACAGTTACTTTTGTATCGCGATTTTAATATCGGCAATACAATGTTTGCTGGGTCAGCTAGCAGTTACATAATATTTCTGCTAAACATGCTGTGTACACACAGTTTTTGTATGTTATGTATTTGTTGCAATTCTGTTGTGTGTGCCTATTACAATAAATTAATAATACAGTCACGTACCTATTATAATATCCTATAATGCCTATTATAATAAATAAATAACACATTCTCCTCACAGTCACGTACACAGTATCAATTCATTGATGTGATAAAATATGTTAATCGCAATTTGCACGGTCGTCCGCAGTTCGTGCAATTACGCGAATGACATGCACGAAGAGATAATATGACGAAGTTTCTCGCGAGAGCAAAAAAGAGTCATTTATTTTCTCAAAATTGATCCTGTAGAATTCTTTTTCATGTCCTTTATAAAACTACCACCGCTAGGGAAACAAATGGCGCAAGAAAATCTCCCAGCATTCTTTTTAATCTATATATATAAAAATGAATTGCTGTTCGTTAGTCTCACTAAAACTCGAGAACGGCTGGACCGATTTGGCTAATTTTGGTCTTGAACTATTTGTGGAAGTCCAGAGAACGTTTAAAAGGTGAATAAATATAAAATTGCTTGGAATTAAATAAAAACAACAATTTTGTTTTTCCTTTGATGTGCCCCCCGTCGTTCAGAAATCAAATTGAAAGAATAGTTTAAACTTTTAATTCTAAAAAAACTAAAAAAACACGCGTCGAAAAATCGAAAATAATTTGGAAAATGACAATCTATCTTCTATATTTAAATAAAAGAGAATGTATGTTTGTATGTTCCCTAATAACTCCTAAACTATTCGACCGATCTCAATGAAATCTTTTGTAATAGATTCGTTGAAGCTCAAGGAAGGTTTACATATATAAGGTTTACATTTATGTTTATACAACGTTTGCCAGGTCAGCTAGTAAAATATAAAATATTGTACTGTCATTGTTATTGCTATAAAATAATCATAATCTAGTCCTAGGCTGTCCGATCACTTAGATATTGAGCTGTGGAGTAACAGGATTACGACATAGCCATTTTGTAATAAAACATCTAAATTTATCTATACTAATATTATAAAGCTGCAGTGTTTGTTTGTTTGTTTGAACGCGCTAATCTCTGGTACTACTGGTCCGATTTGAATGATTCTTTCAGTGTTGGGTAGTCCATTTATCGAGAAAGGCCATAGGCTATGTTTTTTTTTCACAATTAGGGATCCGTAATAAAATTGCTATTTTGTAACACAAGGTGTAAAATCGAAAACCTATTTTTGCGTGTGCTGCAAAAACTATTGACAATAGAACAAAATGATGTACAGGCTATAATATAGGCAATATTTTATTACTTATAAAACTATCGCGTGAATTACACTTTATATAGCAAAACAACTTTTGCCGGGTCAGCTAGTTTATAGATATAATGTCTGTACAGTTGGGACTTATTATAAAAGTATATACATTTACCCTTAAAGCTATTATGTATCTTATATAGCCTACTAGAATTAGTTACAAGCAATACCCTATTTCAAGTGTTCATGACAAGTCACAGTAAGTAGTTGGTGTTTTGATATCAAAGTTAACACGCAATTTGTACTGTTGTAAACCAACTCAAAGTTAAGCACCGACTCAACTGGTTTCAACAACTACGAGGAAAACAAATACAATAATTATTATAATAATATAAATTTAACAAATTAAACGCAGAAATCTATTTGACAGCATTTTAAAAGTTAGACTTCCTTAGGCGCGTTATGAAAAAATGGTGAGAGTGAAATTTTAAGATGCGCGCGTAACACTGCAACACAAAAGTAAGAAGGGTGAAGTTGGTTCCAAAAATTTTCTGACGTTTGCGACATTCATTTTTTTTTTGGTTTCTTCGTCCATTATTAGGATAGGCAAAGGGTTCAAGCCCGTACAGCCGTATTCGTTATTTAATAATTTATTGTCAAAGCCATCGTTGCAAGATTTTTACAATATTGTTCTTTCTATAAACGTAGAATAGCACGAGGAATAAATAATTTTAAGTAGTTTTGCTTTGTTAGGCCACAGAAGTATAATTTCTTGCGTGCATACATAAGTACACACACATTATTTTTAATTAAGCTTGACAAATAGTTTTTATGTAAATTGCCGTTAGGCAACGCATGACAACAGGCTAGGTTTAATACTTTAGCGTGCGTGACAAGCTACGTCTACACTTTGTTAGTGTTATTTTTTATGACAATATTAAGGGACGAGCCGAGCAGCATGTTGTTATTGATACGCCCTGCCCATTGCAATGCAGTGCCGCTTAGGAGTCTTGAAAAACCTAAAAATTCTGAGCGGCACTACAATTGCGCTCGTCACCTTGAGACATAAGATGGTTAGTCTCATTTGCCCAGTAATTTAACTAGCTAAGGCGCCCTACAGACCGAAACACAATAATGCTTACACATTGCTGCTTCACGGCAGAAAAGGCGCCGTTGTAATACCCATTATCTAGCCCGCATCATGTGTAAAAGAGCCTCCCACGTAAAAAAGTGTACGTGTGTTGCTGAAAATAGAGGTTAACAGTTAGCCACTGTTTTTTTAATATGTTCAAACTTGTCAGTCTATCTAGACGCATAAATTACGACGGACTTGTCAAAACATTCAACATTCTAAGAACACGACAGAAATTGATTCACAAACAACTTTAGTACAGCAGTTTTTCCGCCAGCATATTTGTACGTAAATAAATGACGCGCTAACGGCCCAGTTGTCACGTCAATTCGAAGGATTTCTCCAAAAAGGTGTAGCATTAAAATATTTATATATCGTTTGGCAATGATGACCGGTAGTGTCGCGAAGGTAAAAGGGCTTCATGACGACGAGTTTGACAGTGTGTTAGTTTAATACGTAAATATAAAACAATTTAAAAGATAACGTTTGTATGAGCAGATATTAACTGCCTTATTCATAATAAAACGCTTTTCGAAGGTATAAAGCTATATTAGTTAAAACTTGTTTTAAGCCTAAATCTCCCATAACTAATACGTCTCTATAGTACACAATGTTGCCATTTCGTACAAAAAAAAACATGATTTTAACTAATCTAATGAGGAACTGTCAATGGAAACAGAAATCTTTTCAATATCAATGGTTTGTCAGTTGTCAAAAGTCGATGTCAAAATACTTTCAAAATTCAAAAATCAAAGTTTTGAAGTCTGTCGGTTGTCAATCTATTACGGATATCCAACAACTTTGAGCGGGAAGCTATTGATCACATTATTTAACGAACAGCCGATTGATGTCGGCCATGTTTTTTTGCGTTCGAGTGCTTAAAATAGGTTTATAGAAGGGTCCTAGCTACTATAAGTCACGTCAGCTTTATCGAAGAGATAATGAGCGTTTTAGCTCTAATATACGATTATGAATACCTTAACCCTTACCTTAGTATCTATATTTTATATTTATACCTAGTCTTGCCATAAATACTGAAATTTGCATGATAATGTACATCACACAACATATATGTTATTTTTTATTATTCTTTTATTTTAGAAATTACAGTGGAGGGACACACATTTTACCACTTTGGAAATGTCTCTCGCGCGAACTATTAAGTTTAGAAAAAAATGATATAAGAAACCTCAATATCATTGAAGACTTATCCATAGAAAGATCACACGTATGGGTTTGATAAAAAAAAAATTAAGTTTCATTTGCATAAGTATGGGGAAGCCCCAAAATTTATTGTTTTTTTTTATTTTTATGTGAAAATCTTAATGCGGTTCACAGAATGCATCAACTTACCAAGTTTCAACAGTATAGTGCTTATAGTTTCGGAAAAAGTTGCGGACGGAGGGACAGACAGACAGACATGACGAATCTATAAGAGTTCCGTTTTATGCCATTTGGCTACGGAAGCCTAAAAAAAGAAACCCGTTGGGTTTGTTGCGCCCGTTCGTCTCAAGTCTGAGGCATACTTTTTTGAATGGGTAGTTTTTGACATTGAATAAGTTATATCATAACCTATTTTGAATCAAAATATTTGAATTTGTCTTTAACCACTTCGCCACGTGTTTCGCCTCTACACGGGGCATCGTTCTCGGCGCTCTACACTCGCAAAACTTGGAATGAGAGGTTCTCTCGGCAGCATTTGGAAAATTCAATAAAACTTCTTAATATAATATTATTAGCATTTATCACTTTTTTCGGTTGCTTATATTCTTACGGTTGCCTAGCTTTAGTGGATCACTATAAAGTACGGATTAATCTTATCATACAGTAAGCCATTTTAAGTGTTTTATTTGTACAGCTGTTTACACCTGCAACATACACGTTGTTGATGTTTTAGATCTAAAAAAACCTTTACTCTTGGTATTTGTCTACCTCTAAAATTCTTCATTAGATTTTTTTACCTAATTAAAGTTTTATTTTATGAAGATAAGGGACGAGAAGAGCAGGATGGTAATTGATACGCCGTGCCAATGCAGTGCCGCTCAGGATTCTTGAAAAACCCCAAAAATACTGAGCGGCATTACAACTGCGCTAGTCACCTTGAGACATAAGATGTTAAGTCTCATTTGCCCAGTAATTTCATTAGCTACGCCCTTCAGACCGAAACACAGTAATGTTTTCACATTACTGCTTCACGGCAGAAATAGGCGCCATTGTGGTACCAGTAATGTAGCCGGCATCCTGTGCAACGGAGCCTTCCACTGGTATAATTAAAGTAACTACTTATATAGAATATAATAATACAATTATATTAGTTAGTAAACTACACCACTTGTATACAGTGTGGCCGAGAAGTTGACGTCAAAAGCTAAAATTTGAAAGCGTCATGGTGATGAGTATCCGAATCACCCCTACGATTTTGCGTAGTTTAGGAGATAATATTTTTTTCCCCTTTTATCCGCTTTTTTCACCTAATTCTGGTTAATTACTTATTTTGAACACTTTTAGTTAATTTTATTGTTGATAATTATTAACTACAGTTGCAATAACCACATAAGAAACTATGAATAGTTTAGACAATGCGGAACTAGTTAAGAATTGAGTCGTAAGTTCAAGATAACTGCTAATTTCATGAAAATGTTCAAGGTATCGAAAAAAAAATAGGGAGCCTATGGCTTCTAACTATTTTTAAAAACTTCCCAGAACATTGGCCAATAAAATGAGCCAAATTCAAATTTTAGCTTTGGACGTAAACTTCTCGGCCACCCAGTATATTATATACCTCAGAGTAAATTAACTAAATTATGCGGTATAATAACATCTTCTTTGGTTGTAATTTAATACCTTCTTTATTACAATATTGTTCTTTCTACAAACGTAAATAAGCACGACGAATACATTTTTTTAAGGATATTTGCTTTATTACGCCAAAGAAGTATCACTTCTTACTTACTGTACACACACTTTTTTATTACATATTTAGACCACTTTATCATCATATCATCATTTTAGCCCACGTACATACATTTTCAATCCATATTAATTAAAATGCTTACATTTTACTCCTGTCGTAAGTATTTTTCTAAATCTATATTGGTACCTATATAATATTTTTTTATGGAATAGGAGGACAAACGAGCGTACGGGTCACCCGGTGTTAAGTGATCACCGCCGCCCACATTCTCTTGCAACAGCAGAGGAATCACAAGAGCGTTGTCGGCCTTTAAGGAAGATGTACGCGCTTTTTTGAAGGTACTAATGTCGTATTGTCCCGGAAATACCGCACAAGGAAGCTCATTCCACAGCTTCGTGGTACGAGGAAGAAAGCTCCTTAAAAACCGCACTGTGAAGGACCACCACACATCCAGGTGGTGGGGATGATATCGTAACTTGTGGCGTGTCGTGCGAAGGTGGAATTTAATAACAGTAGTAGGGTATAATCGCC
The DNA here is from genome assembly GCF_905404315.1 of Leptidea sinapis. NCBI lineage: Eukaryota > Metazoa > Arthropoda > Insecta > Lepidoptera > Pieridae > Leptidea > Leptidea sinapis. The sequence goes on from NC_066279.1 coordinate 12,700,148, forward strand.
AAATTCAGTCCCCTAGCTTAATGTCGTCCACGTCGGTATCTTTTTGGAACGAAGTTCCATAAGGGACGATGCGGAGGGGTACCCTAACCGGTAAAAACGTCCGGAACGTAAGATTATTATTATTTATATATAAATAATTGACATTTGACACATTTCTGATAAATTACATTGATTGTTTATTTTATTTATTTAGAGCATTGGTAACAAAGCCAAACCAAAATACAATAAACGAATATTTAAATCATATTTAAATAGGTTTATAACTGCAAAATTACATTGACATAAAAGCAAAACATATACATATACATTATGTATACCTTTTTGATGTTAATGAAGATAAATTTCTTTGACTATTACGTGGCGCACAACGACATCAAAATATAAAAGTTTTCAGAAATTTTCCAACGTTTGCGACATTAATAAATTTTTTTGGTTTCTTCGTCCATTATTAGGATAGGCAAAGGGTTCAAGCCAATACGGCTGTATTCATTAATATTCAATAATTTATTTCACGCTTTCTACAATATTGTTCTTTCTTCAAACGTAGAATAGCACGACGAATAAATAATTTTAAGGATTTGTTTTGTTACGCCAAAGAAGTATAACTTCTTGCGGGCATACATAAGTGTACAGATTTTTTTTTTATTTTAGAATTTAGACAGTGGAATTCAGTAGTAAAATTTTTATAATAAGGAACTTCGTTCCTATCCGGTGTCCCACAACACCACACGTTTTTTTCTATCTATCTATATATCTCCTCCTCACAAACGCTGGTCAGATGACATACGCGTGACCGCAGGCAAACACTGGCTCGGATTGGCACAAGATAGAGATAAATGGCACAACCTGGAGGAGGCCTTCACCCGCACGAGGGTTCCTATGGAAGAAATCAAATAAATATTACCTTAACTAATAAATACTAACAAAAATTACTTTATTTCATTATAATTATTAATCCACTAAACAAAATGTTACTTAGGTCATAGCAAATAAAAAGGCTGTTTATTTTATTTTATTTTTATTTAATTGCAAAAGTTTAGCGGTGACACGTAGCTTCTGGCTTAAGATATTGAGAAGAAGTGTTCAAGCTGAATTTTTAATTTAAATACGATGTGGGTAGTGTTTAAATATGGATGTAATAGACTTATTGTAATGAAATGTTTGACATTTGTTATTACTCAGATCTTTTTTTTTACTTAATTAATAAATGAGCATTTTCACAAGCATCTACCCACTTGTTGTAAACATCTATTGGTTCAGACAGCACATTTGTTGTGCTTTGGAAAAATTCTAGACACAGCCGACATTCAACACGTGCAGAGAACTTTCCTCGAACGATTCTTACTTCACAGGATTTTTCATCATTGCAGAATGGGCAGTTAAGGCGAAGAGTAAGCAGAAAACACGCAAACATGGTGTTTTTAGACAAGTTTTGTGGTGAAAGTATAGCATTTCGAGCTATGAACACTATTTAATCCTGTTACACATATCCTTAAGTCTTATTTGTAGGTTGCTAATGCTTGCTGTTGGTTATAGTTAACACTGCCGAGCCTTTTTGAACTACCACTTTGCTTTGAAGTTAAACAAATTTTTTTGGCATAGCGTGACGCTTTTTTTTGGTACTTCTCTCAGAAAATTTATTCTTATAGCTTGTACGTTTTTGTCTAGGTTCATTTATTCAGATTAGTAGTGAATAACGAGGATTGTAAGCATATAAACTGTTTTCCACGCAAGAATTTTGAAAATATTGGCTTTGTTACATGCCGGGCGGCAGCCGTGAACTCATATCGCTCAAGGTCGCTGGCATTTAGTGTCGCCTTAAATTGTTCATCATGTGGTTCTATTGCCTTTCGTTTTGGATGCGGCTTTCTATTGGATTTGCGGCGTTCCATTGCTCAGAATGGCAGTACTAATCAGATGAGAGGAGTGAAGTAATTAAAAATATTAAAATTTTATTTAGCTTATGTGATTGATATGTGATTTTGGATTAATTTTTAAATATCCTCCCCTAACATGAGCCTTATATCGGCCCCGGGATGGTATTTGGGAAATTTCATCTGGCGTTAGGCATCTATGGCAATTGATTTCCCCGTTCCGTTGGAACCAACAAGATCTAAAACAAAAACACCAACGTCTTCGTCCCCGGGTCCATAATAGGCTCAAAAAAAATGTTTACAATTTCTACTTTTCTGTTAATGCTATTTTTGTAGAAAATACAACACAGTTAGGAAGTTTTAGAATGTTCTAAACAATAAATAAATATTTCAAATTACCTCTAACATTTTATTTATTACTTTACTTACTTGTTATACTTTTACACAAATTAAATTTGAAAACAAAATTTCTGAACGTTATGGGACTCGAACCTGCGACCTCTCGCGTTCCGTGAGAGCGCTCTTCCACTGAGCCAACCGTTCAAGTGACGTAAAGTTCATTAATTTTCAGGTTGTGGCTTCTGTCACCCTGAAAGTTGACACTCGAACGGTTGGCTCAGTGGAAGAGCGCTCACACGGATCGCGAGAGTTTGTGGGTTCGAGTCCCGCATAAATTTATTTTTAACAAAAAGGAGACGTTATTTGGCGACTGTACCTTACCGTAATTCAAATGAATTGCCACATACGTAGGTTATCGGAACAATGACTGTTAAAACTAGGTCACGCAACCGCCTGCTAATATGTTTGTTCTATTATATTACTAACATGGCTCACTGCTATAGTCAATATTTAATTTAACTTCCGCTTCGTTTACAAGTATTTTTTAGGGTTCCGTAGCCAAATTCTAAACTGAAAAGTTTGCGCGAGAGACACTTCCAAAGTGGTAAAATGTGTAAACTTCCACCGAAAATGTGTTTAACGAGATCTAGTAAGTAGTTTTATCAATAGCTTGAAAATAAATACAATATTATTCAAATTCAAATATTTTTATTCAAAAAAGGATTTAAAATCACTTATTGAACGTCAAATACCACCACCCATTCAAAAGAGACTGCCTCAGACCTGAGAAGAATGGGCGCAAGAAACTCAGCGGTTTTTTTTTAATATAAAATAAGGATGTAATATCGTACAATAAACATTTATAATTAAAGAGCCCGAGGGTGTTCGCTTTATTCCCAGTCCGTGGTGTCATTAAAAAAATCGTTTATGCTATAATAGCCTTTCCCACACAAACGTTTTTTAACAATTCTTTTAAATTTCGTAAAACATTTGTTTTGTACATTCTCTGGGATCATATTGTAGAAGCATATACATCGCTCAACAAAAGACTTACTAACTCGACCCAACCGAGTAGTAGGCATAACAAGTTTATGTTTGTTCCTCGTGTTAACATTATGAATGTCACAGTTTCTAGAAAAAATTAAAACATTAATCAAAGTTACAACGAACTACAATATATTCTGTTACATTGTTACTTGCTGCTACGGAATCCTTCATGGGCGAGTCCGACTCGCACTTGGCCGCTTATGAAAGAGGAGGAAAAACGGGCGTAACGTCAGGTGTTGGGATACCTGACGAGCTATGTGCCCTTTCTACTGCCACTTCAGTTTCGCAACCATCTGGGCTATGTCCATCACTTTGCTTCTCCTATGGATCTCCCCATTTCTGATGCGATTTCGAAATTGCGAAACACCAAGCGTAGCCCTCTCAATTGCCTGTCTGTCTGAGCGACCATGAGCTTCCACATAAGGCCTTACACATTTTAATGACTATATATATGAATATAAAGTGATGCAACAAAAATACTCAAACACCGGCAACACATTTCCTGACAACTGTTGCCTCCTTATATAAAAAAAAAAACACCAAATACTCAATGCCTTACACAAGTCAAAAAAATAAGTATATTTAAGTTAATTAGTAAAACACAAGAGTTGTTGCTTAAACAGTAGAAAAAACATGTAGCAAATTTTCTGATACCAGAGCGACCAACAATCAAAAGTAGCACCCATTCACAAGCAGCTAGTGGTTTCATTTTCAAAATACTAGTGGTTTAGGAGGTAATTCAAAGTGTGGCTGGCTGTTTACGACTTGTCAATCGCAATTGGTTAGAGTAAATATAGATTCGCTTACGTTTTCTATTGCTTGTACACTTTGTCTACTATGATTTTAAATAATACTATGATTTTAAGCATGGTATCACAAATTGTATGAATTTGTCTGATAAACCTTTTTATATTAAATGGATTTAAGTAAGGGTGACATATTCTATATAAATCTAGATTCAATAAAATCTGGATTCTATCTTAAAGCTACAGTACCGAAAAACATTTTTATAGTAAACGAAAGAAAGATAACTGACACCTTATTTTTAAATACTTGACTCCAATGAATATCCAATAGATACAGTGACGCAGTTTAAATTGAAAGAGCCTTGAATATAAATTGGCTTATAGCATTGCAGCTGATGCTTTTCAATAGATACCTATAAATTTTATAGCTTTATAACTTTTAAGCTCAACATATGAGTATTGAGGTCAAATTCATATGTCATTTATATATAGGTTTTACTATAAAATTTCTAAAAAATATTGTATGAAAGAAGAACAGCCAATGACTTTTTTTATGGAATAGGAGGACAAACGAGCGTACGGGTCACCTGTTGTTAAGTGATCACCGGCGCCCACAATCTCTTGCAACACCAGAGGAATCACAGGAGCATGATGATAGTAGTAAATTTACTGAGTTCTGTGCTTTAAGAGGTTTTTTGTGGTGATCAAGACCAATATATATATATATATACTACAAAAATATACTTTGCCTTCATTTCACCTATGAGGATATGTGTGTAGATAGACTTATTACAAAAATGGACAGAGCTATGCCTAAGTATGAAAAAGAAGCACTCAATAGGATACATAAATTACTCTGGATTCCTTGAAACCAAAGCAATGCATCCAAAGGAGACTATTACCAAGCCCTAATAATAAATATAGATCTATTTGTAAAAATATTTTAACACTTTTATACAAAGGTGTAACAGATAGTTCTTAGTGCAGACAGGAATATACAGGACAATATTTAAAAATATAAGGAAAGGAAATAATAAAAAATCTAGGGAAGTACACTTATACCCAAAATAGGTACTATTATTAATATTTTAATAAATGCTCCATCTAATTCTTGATAGCTCCTATGTTTATAAACAGTTGCTTAACATCAAGCAAGCAAGTTAGCCTTGGTACAATTATGCAATATTTTGAAGAAACCACACTGAGACTCGCATAGTATTTGTATAACAGTTAGTAAATAAAATTAAATCGGAAATTTGTTGATTATGGGATTTAAAGTAGAACAATGACTATTTTATAATGTAAAAACAGAAAAGTCACATGAAATTATTATGATTCTACTAAAGTTAAATAAATAAATTGAAATTACTTATTTGCTTGATAACATAGTCAAATACAATTAATAATGTAATCACAATCATTGTTTAAAATGAAATTGCAAAGTAGCTATATTATGTTTTAATTTATATACTTAAATAACTTACATATTTTATATTTGATAAAGGTGTCTTAAAATAAATTTATAAATCCTTAAACATTATGTAGTGATTACTGATTTATTATTTTGTTTCAATGTATCGCTAAATGAGGAAAATTAATAATAAGATTTTAATTTCATGTAAATTGGAACAAAACCAAAATTACTGTAATTATATGTAGGTATATTTATTGTTTATTAAAGAAAACCGTTAACTATTATTTATAAAATATAACATTTGTGTTAAAAAATATATTATAATTAATAATACAATAAGACAAAACTTGACCTTGTGTTGTCAATGAACTTTTAGGGCACTGTACTTAAATAGCCCTAATAAATATACCTACGTAAATGAAACAATATACCTAATAAATGCGCAATAGTTATACATTAGCTTCTATATCTTTCCCGCTTAATTAAACTCTTATTGCACTTACCAAAATCAATAAACTGTTTTATTGAAAGCGGCGATGGATTGAACTGCGAATAGAAGTCCAGCATTTTGGTAACATTGGTGAAAATTGTGCCAGCTAGCCTCATTTTTATTTATTTTTAAACACTTCACAATTTAATAATAACACCCGAAAAAGTTAAGAAGGAGATTAATAATGTTTGTACATATTGTTAAATTTAATTCATATTCATAGCAAAGTAAGTATTGATTCACACGCAGACACTGTCTTTATAGACGAGAAATTTCGCACTGAGGCATAGTGAATTATGATAAGCTTTATGTAATAATATTATTATTTTGATAATATTTTACGACCTTGAATTCCGTAACGAGCAACTATGAACTGACGCAAACGGCAAAACTGGAAACTGGTGAGTGTGTTGTCAAATGAAATAACAGTGACTACAAATTAGAAGCACCTTCTTGTCAATTGTGACATTTGACAAATGATACTCACAGGCACTGATAATAATCATAACACTTTTCGAGCATTTATTCATTAGTAGAAAATAATAATTTTGATTATATGTTTACATTATTTGTAGCAGTTTTATTGCAGGAATCATGCAGAAGCAATGCAGTAAAGATTAATGGAATGCGTCAACTAACACTGCACTGCAACTGCACAACTCAAATGATAAGCGTAGCAGCGCAGATTCGGTTATTTAACAGAATGGCCCTGCAGTCGCACATCTTGATAGGAAAAATTATAGATATAGATACATCTACTCTAAAATAAAGCATCAAGTTGATTTCATATGCTTGTATTACTGAAAGGGACGAACAATCCAATAACCTGGACAATTAACAAGCAGTTCAACACAGTGGAGCTTGGCCATTATTCCAAGAATAAAGTATGTATCTATAAATTTGGTAATATTATGGAAGAGAAGGACAAACGAGCATTCGGATCACCTGATGTTAAGTGATCACCGCCACACTACATTCTGCGACAACACCAACGAAATCAGAGAAGTTGAGCAGCCCATTTAGAAAAGTGAAAGTACTGTTTTTGAAGGAACCCATGCCTCAGCTCTGTATTACAAAAAATAAATAGATACAATGTGAGCAGCAAAATGTCATAAAAATATTTTTATCGGTAGGCTCTAACGCTGCTGCTAAAGTTGTTCTGTTCATGCGTACTACGTGTATTAAATGTATATCTTCAACGTCCATTGAAATCCATCGAAAAAAGTGGCTGTGACATACACGGACAGACAGACATGACGAATCTATAAGGGTTCCGTTTTTTGCCATTGGCCCCTATTAACCCCAAAAAAGGGATGGAATAATAGAAGAGCTAGGACCATACATCATAAGTGTGCAGGATGATAGTTCAAGAAGCACTTCAGAAAAGAATAAGATTTTAGTTATAATGTAAAAAGTCTGTTTTACTTCCTTTATGGCCTTTATTTTTATGCTCACCTCAGGTATGTAGTGGTTTTCATAATATATTGTTCTTGCACTTTAGGTATTTGTTACCCCTTCAATACTCTAGCACTAGAGTGTAGATCCTGATAATATGATCCCATTGTATGTTGAACTAACCATTATAAATGATACATTTTACTCCAAAGAACTCACGTCTCAATATAATGTGCACAAGAATTAAGTAATAAATTTTATAACGAACACCATTACACAATAACTGGTAAAGAATTTTCAAAACAGTAAATAAATAGAAAAAATTTCAAAATTATTAACTACTACTGCTAATACCATAAGGGAATTTTTCAATTTTCCGCCATTTGCTACACTGCTATACAACACATAAAATAAGAAAATATTCTATGGTTTCTTAGAATAAAGTTTGGTTTCTATTTTTTTTTTCGTCGCCACTGCATAGTATTCAGCCAAGGTTTCTATCTTGTTTCTATTTATTTTTGACATATCGACATCCTTGGGCTTGTTGTCAATGTCAATAAATGACAAAACAGTCAATCCACAGAAATAAAAAGCAGTTTTAAATTTTAAAATTTAAATTGAATTACTAATTAATTTGTTTGTTTTTTGTAAATATATTTGTACTATTATTTATTTCAATGGCATCAATTAATTAATATTAACATAAATGTCTTAATATTAGTTATTACGTTCAAGCTAAACTAATGTTTAGTTTTCTCCATATATTTTTAAATAATTTCAAAATCTTTAAAGTTCAAATTTATCACGCCGTAAGTACATAATATTAAAGGATATGTTGTAATACAGGTAATACGTACGCACTATACATCCTATACTGCATGATCTTATAAAAGGGGTACTTAGTATCACTATAAAATTAACAAATTGTTTATGATTTATTATATTTCGATTTTAGAGGATCGACAACAAGACCATCCGTTCTAATCAAAATACATTAAAAAAATATTTAAACCATTATTCAAAATAAAAAACTAAGTACTTCATTATATGAAAAACACCTTAACCCTAGATAGCTAACGTTCGTCAAAACGACGCCTATATATCGCCATATCTTTTTAAACGTCACAAGCACCTACATCCGGTGTCGAACCAACTCAATCCGAGCCAAGCTGCGTCGAACGGTGGTCGTGATTTGGTGGTAAGTTGTATAGTTTTTGAAATACCTAGTACTTAGTCGTCATTTTGACGAATGGTTAGCTTTTGTGTTACTTTTAGTGATTATTGTGTTGACTTTTCCTAATTGTGTTTTAGTTATTGCGTTTATACAGTGAATAATGGCTAGGAGATCGTTCATTACCAATGAGGAAATAGCTCAAGTGTTGAATGACGAAGATTATATGCCAACAATTGACGAATCTGACAGCATATGCGAAGATGGAGTATTGATGGATGACTCTGCTATCATATGCATTGATATTTGTTTAGATTGTTGCATGAAAAGCTAAACGAACTGTGGCTAAAACATCGGCTGGAAATATTGATATTTCCAATCTTAGCGGCATCATTGATGATGCAGCTAAGACCGCTAAGACTGAAAGAAATTATAAGAAATAAATTCCGAAGTCAAGACTAAATCCCACCAGGTTCAGAAACTCAAGTAGTTCCAGAAGGTCAAAAAGAAAGAGCTGCAGCTTATATTCAAACAAAAAAAGGCCCATGACTAAAAATTATTGTCATAGCTGCAAAGTTCCTATTTGTGGTGAACATAAAGTGGATTTCTGTGCAAATTGCGCAAAAATACTTAAATTTAATTATTATTACTACTACTTTCGTATGATCTCTTTACTAAACTTGAATTAAAGTTTAGTTTTTATGAATAAAAGTTTCTATATTTGTTCATATAACGTTAAGTGCCTTTTTTTGATCTCTTGAAACTATATGCTATTAAGATTTGTTATTTTGAACTTTAATCTTTGATAAGCATTAATTTTTGATTTAAATATCCTTAATTTATATCGTAGAAATATTTAATAATTAATTAACGCATACAATGAAATAGTTGCTAATATTTAAATATGTATTTTAAAAGTGTTCGTCAAAAAGTCAAATAGTTAGCTTCTCAGTCACATCTAGTAACGTTAGCTATCTAGGGTTAATATTGTAAATGTGAAAAAAGTTTGTTGTGTAACCTACATTACAGACCTCTATTTTACTTTTCACACTTCTAACTTGACAATTCACTGACTGACTGACTGAATCGTGTTTCCATAAAACTTAATAGCCTGGTTTAAAATAGAAAAACTAACTGAGACTCCCAACATATTGTGCTGCAAGAATCTAGTCCATAATTCACAAAGACCCTAAAACTTAAGAACAGCTTATGGTGAAGGGAGATAGGCACATGCAGCTTGGACCAGATGTACCTATTCCAAAATAATTGTAATTGTAAATAAATAAAAAAAAAACTAAATAATTAATGGATGAAATGGCATTTACCAAATTTGTTTTCCCAAAAGCCTAACAGAAAAAGATTTTTAAATATTTTCATATGATCTGTTTGAGCGAATAGTTGAATAACCAATACTTCATATAAGTGTCGGTTGTTTATATGTATTTATGTATGTTTAAGTAAGTATATTGTATTAAATATATCATTATCTTGTACCCATAGTACAGGCTATGCCTAGTTTGAGGCAAGATAATTTGTCTAAAATTCTGTTAATATTTTTTTATTATTATTAAGTAAAATAATAACTACTTTACTTTCTTTTTAAGTAACTAAAACCTTCAGCTTTATTTAAGTTTATATTTTAGAGTATGACACACAAAGTATTTGTTTATGGAACCTTAAAAAGAAATGAACCGAACCATCACTGGCTGACAAAACCTGAGAATGGCACTGGAAAGTTTCTTGCTGAGGGCACAACACAGAAAAAATATCCATTAATAATAGCAACAAAATATAACATTCCATTTTTGTTATACAGTCCTGGTGATGGTCATTATGTCAAAGGTTTATTTATTTTTTATTATTTATTCTTAGTTCATTTATCTATGCTTAGATTTTAAAGTTGTTCTGTTGGCTGTTGTGTTGGATTCACTCTCATTCATTGTCACTGGACTTCCAACAAGAATAAACACTTCCATAGTGAACTACACCAGCAGCTAGGGTTTGTACTTCAACTAAAAATTTGTTTGTTCCGGTAAACAATAGGCGAATGGAGAAATATAGAGGCAATGTTTCAGAAAAACTCTCAAACTTGTATTTGAATTATAACAGTACTCCAAATGAGATGTATGGTAAGTTATTTTAAATAATTAAAACAGAGTTTGCTTCTATATTTACTTCAAAGACAGTCAACTCGGGTGGTCTCTTGTCATTTAACAACAGCTGGTATTCATAGGAGCAGACAATGGTTATATGAACTATATAGTGAGAGATCATCATGTAATCATGATGTATCTTTTCTTGTATATGTGAAAAAATATTCAAAATTATTTAAGAAAGTATATTGTACTATTGCTAAGTCAATGCATATTAGAGAAATAATTAAAAATGCTTCAAATAAAATTAAAAATAACTTGGAAAGTTATTAACTGGGAATCTGGAAGAGCGCAAGGCTGCAAGTTTGAATATAATCTCATAATAAACAATACAAAAATCCACTCTGAGCAGGAAGTAGCTTCTGCTTTTGAGATTTTTTTTTCTGACATTCCAGTTTCTATCTCAAGCACCCTTGCCTCCTCCACCAGTGTTGCCGAGTCACTTCTTTTGGAAAATGTTATTAATAATTTCAAATGAAGTGTTGTTAGCCCAGCAGAAATAATTAAAACTTTCAAATCCTTAGAAATGAAAAAAACTGCTGATATATGGGGCATATCTGTAAAAAGAATAAGTTCTGTGATTGACATCATAGCACCATTACTAGCACTAGTTTTTAATAGCTGTATTGAACATGGCGTGTTTCCTGACCTTCTGAAGTATAGTAAATTTACACCAATATTTAAATCGGGACTCACTTCTGACCTGAATAACTATCGGTGTTTAACTGTTTCAGTGTAGCCAACCATAAGTAAAATTTTTGAAAAATTTCTTTTAAGCAAAATGCTTACTCACTTTAATACTTATAAGTTACTTCATATAAAACAATTTGGCTTTACAAGGGGGACGCTCGACTGCGGATGCAGGTGTTGAACTCATCAGAAATATTTTTGAGGCCTGGGAGGACTCACAGAATGCACTTGGTATCTTCTGTGATTTATCTAAGGCTTTTGATTGTGTTCAACATTCAACGCTGGTCAGGAAGCTATGTCACTATGGTATAAGAGGATCTGCACTCGATCTTCTGATCTCATATTTAAATAATAGGATTTAGAGGGTCGAGGTGAATGCCAGGAGATCTCCTGGGACTCCTGTCAGTATGGGGGTGCCACAAGGGTCTATTCTTGGACCCTTCCTTGGACACTTCACTTATATTCAAAGTGAAACGAAGCCAAGTTTTATATGACGAAGTAAACAATGCTCTATCTGACATCGTGTACTGGTTTAGCGCCAATAACTTATTGTTAAATAGTCATTAAACCAAATATATTCAATTTACCGCGCCAAATGTCAAAAATGTAGATGCAAATATTTTATTAAATGGAGAGGTGGTAAAACCAGTGGAATCTGCTGTATTTCTTGGCATTACTCTTGATTCCAAATTGCAATGGGGCCCCCATATTGAAGGATTGGCGAATAGGCTTGGTTCTGCAGCATATGCGGTTAAGAAAATTAGACGGTTAACTGACATAGATACGGCGCGACTAGTATACTTTAGTTATTTTCATAGTATTATGTCCTATGGTATATTGTTATGGGGCAGTGCGGCCGATATTAATACCATCTTTGTGCTGCAGAAGAGGGCTATTCGCGCGATTTATAACCTAGGTCCTAAAGAATCATTAAGATAAAAATTTAAAGATATAAACATTTTGACTGTTGCTTTTTAATACATTTTTGATAATGTTCTGTATGTTCTTAAGCACATCGAGGAATTTTCTAGAAACTGTGACATTCATAATGTTAACACGAGGAACAAACATAAACTTGTTATGCCCACTACTCGGTTGGATCGAGTTAGTAAGTTTTTTCTTGGGCGATGTATATGCTTCTACAATATGATCCCAGAAAATGTAAAAAACAAATGTATTACGAAATTTAAAAGAATTGTTAAAAAACGTTTGTGTGGGAACGGTTATTATAGCATAAACGATTTTCTTAATGACTCGGGCTCAGCATTTGGTGGGCACACAAGTTTTTGGAATTTTATTTATCTTTTAAAAAAATATCTCCACAAATTTGGTGTAAAGCTATCTTTTCATGTCTCAAACACACACTAATTTTTTTATTTAATTTTTTTTTTCACCTTAATATTAAATTACTAAATATTAAATGACTTAATATTAAAAAAGCACCATGATTTTCAATCGAAAATTAACATTTCAAAATATCAGCCTTTTTAAAAAAGTCGGCGGGGTGTTTTGTTCATTGAAATCTCTACTTCCTGATGGTGTTAAAAAATATTCATTTCTAAATGTAGAAAAACTACTTAGAAAATGCAAAGAAACTCAATAAGCTCGAATCCCATTTTTTTTTGTAAATCGTTATGTAAAATTTTGAGCTATTTATTGAAATTGACACTTACAAAAATAAATGTTGCAATTAAAAAAATACAGTGTGTTTGGGACAGTAAAGGTCACTTCGCTAAAATTTGTGGAATATTTTGTAAAAGATAAAAATAAAAATCTTGGTTATTTGAACATATATTCACATTCATTTTGAGGTTATGTGAAAAAGAGAGTTGGAGAGCAGAAATCGAGTCAAACAGCCCTGTGATAACTAACCTATGAGAATATTATGAATCATTAAGAGAAAATTTATATCACAGTTGGGGATGGAGTGACCATCCTCTGGCTATTTATTTCTATAAATTTTATATAAAAAAATGAAGAAGGCAGCTGAGTTTTTTTCGACCGTTCTTCTCAGGACTGAGGCATAAATTTTTGAGTTGGTGGTAGGTTCCGTCCCTGGGTGTTCAAATTAGGACCTGTGTCTAATAGTGGATTCCCGGCCTGCCCTGCGTATTTTGAAGGGTCCAAACCTGTGCTTACTCGGCGCATGCAGAGCAAGAGACTCAAACCACCCTCATCCACATTCGCTGTAGGTTTATGGACCACCTGGAGACCTACTCTTTTTACCGAGACACAGACGTCCGCTCTGGCTGATACGACCATGCGTGAATCTACGCATGCCTGTATAGGTCCCATAACGGTAGCGTCTAGCTGACCGGCTTCTTGAGCACATCCAAACGGTTACAATTTCCGTGTTGGAGCACTTTTTTCTTCTGAGCGTTCTTTTTGATTTATATGACGAGAGGATCATACAGTTTACTGTTGAACATTCTGTTGACCTCACATACGGACGGCTACCTAGTTTACGTTAGCCCTCCTTTGGGTTTTTCGGACCACTGACCACACGGATGAGATGCGGTATTTTTTGCATCCTACCCGTGTAGGTAAATCTTTTTTTCGCTGCTGCTGACGTGGTACTGCGAGGTATGGAACTCTTCTTTCCATCCTCGGTGCCTACCGCTCCGGCAAAATGGCCTCTCGCAGAAGCGGGAGGGCTATTAGCCTTGAGTCAATGCGGTGTTATCTATGGATGTGAATTCCAGAAGCGAACTTAAAAAATACTTCACCGCTAAAAAGTCTCCCTTTGTCATGTCCCCTTGTTTCGAGATCACTCCCCCTAACTGCCACACACTATGGCATACTCAGCGTCGAAATATCGAGTAGCATTCAGTTCCGTGCTCACTTGGAAAGGAAGACCAAACTGGTTTCTAAAAAGCTTGGTGTACTGCAACTATATAAGGCCCCAAATCGGCCTCACATGGACTACTGTTCTCACCGCTGGGAAGGCTCTCCTTAGTACTAGTTTATTCCATTTGACTATATACAACGAAGAGCGGCTTGAATCATCGACAATCATCTGCGATCGGCTTGATTATTTGGTGTTGCGTAGTGTGGGTTTTCTCTTTATTACGAGAAGAGCACTTTTGAGCGAGGTGGTGTTCAGCGACGTTTGAATGTTGCATTTTTTATCAATATAGTGTAAAAGCGTGTAATTTTTTTAGTGATTCCGAAACGATTGTTAAGTAGTGCTATTAAATTTTCTATAATTGCAGGTGAAGTATATGAGGTGGATGATACCATGTTATCAAAGCTAGATATACTGGAAGACCATCCCAAGTGGTATATTAGGGAAATTGATGACATTGTTGTGAAGAAGGAGTAAGTGTTTTCAAAGTTTAGCAGTTTCTATATGAGAGGAGACAAAATGGTATATGATTCAAATTTGTACATTTGAAATTAACTCAGCTCTCCAATATTTCAGCGGTTCAGAAGAGGTGATTAAATGCTGGGTGTATTTTCTGAAGAACTTCAGGCGGGAGTTGCTTAAGGGAAAGTTGTATGAAAACTACTCCTCAAGTGGTGGGCATGGATTGAAATATTTGGAAAGGTCTAAAAGAGATCCTAATTATAATCACTATAATGAAGTCAGATCTGATTAATTGTACGTTTTTTTCTAATTAAAGTAACTAGTCCAGTTAATCGATAAAAGGCATTTATTTAAATTACTCAAAATTCATTCAGATTCAGATCAGTTTAGATTTCTATTTGAAGTCAGTTCAAATACCACCACCGCTTCGGAAACAAATGGCGCTCTGAGTGAAGAAGCGGCGCAAGAAACGCTCACAGCATCCTTTTTAATAAAATATACAACATTGTGATGTCATTGTTATTGCTATAAAATACTCATACACTAGTCACAGGCTGTCCGATCTCTTAGATGTTCAGCTGTGGAGTAGCAGGATTTACAACAGAGCATTAAAAAAAACAAATATATTTATAGATAATGCCTGAATAGCGACAGAGACCTTATTATAAAAGTGTAGACCAACACTACCCTTGAAGCTGTTATGTATCTTATAAAGCTTTATAAAATTGGTTATTTCTAGTGTTTTAATAATAAAAATCACTAGAGCAAAAGTGACAATTTTTGTGAACGTTTATTAAAGTTTCACAAATGTACTGACAATGAACAATCCTAAGGTCATTTATACGTCTAGATAGACTATGACAGCTCATTCCACAGCTTGATTGTAGCTGAAAGTAAGTTCCTTGAAAACCGCACTGTGGAGGAACGACACACATATAATATTGAAACTCCTGTACTACTATACTTTATTCTATGATACTATCGCTCTAGAACTGTAATTGTAAAATTACTATAACAATGCCTCCTACGATTCATTGCGCCTGAATTCGAATTTGTAATAGTTAAATGCCTCTATTTGAAAATTGATATTATTATTTTCAGATACTTATCACATACTTAAATCGAAACATTTATTTTTTATTTATTTTCAGTGACGACGGGGACGGGGCTACCATAGATGACCTAAATGAGCTTTTGGATAAGAAAATAAAATAACGATACAGTTTCTTATTTAATAATAATAATATTAATACAATTTGGTATCAGAATTTAAATATGTTGTAATAAATTGTTGAAAAAATAAATTATTTCATTGTTATTAAATAAAGTCAAATGAAAAGACTTATTTATTTTGATTTCAAACTTTTTCTGTACAAGTGGCTTTTGCATGTAAATAAAATAAATAAAGTAGGAATAAATGGTAATTAAAGCCTGACCCAGTCGACATCTGTCTATTTTGGTAGTTCGGATGGACAAGAGATGATTTCCACAATATCGCCCATTGTACAAATTATTTGACTGAAAAAAAATGTGTACATTTTACAGTATAAATACATGCTTCAAACAATTAGCTACATCGTAAAAACTGAATACCTACTTGCTACCATAATAGTCAGTTAAAATAAAAACTGTATAGGTACTGTAGTACCCACCCAGATATCAAAAGAAACATTACTACAGACAGATGTACAGTGCCAACTAGGTTCTATATTAGTATTATCATCTGTCTCTTAGCAATTTTAGCTGTTTATAAATAAAAATACATTCACACCATTAAAAGTACACATCATAATATACTGGTAGAATATAACACGAAACCCTTGGCACAAGCGTTCCAATAGTAAGGGAAATAAGATAAAGAAAAGTAAACCACTCTCTCCAAACATGTTTATTTCTTTGCTTGAGAATATTATTAGTAAGCTGGACTGGTAACTTTGGACTAAAAATACAAGGGGAATGTCAAAGCCACTTAATATTCTTAGATAGATTAATGTTAAAATAGAAGGGACCGCTATTATAATTTAGGGAAGATAATAAGTTTCTATAAAGGAAGCAACAACAAAAAGGGCACAATACAAGTGCAGTCTGAAGGAAATATTTAAGGGCAACATTCCAACAGCTATTAAAACAAGTCTTCATGACTCAAACCTACTACTGTGCTTAAGGACGCGTTTACAAATCCGACAAAAATAAGGTATTTTTCGGTAGTTTGTGATGAAATGAAACTAAATCTAACAAAACTAAAAATTGCTACTAATATATTACTTCTTAATCTCCAATTAGCGGGAAATATTTGCTTTGAAATTTTGATATTTTATGTCGTAAAAACGATTATCCGTTACCTCTTCACACAAAATGGGGCTTCATTCAGGATCAGTTTTCTGCTACTACTTACATAATTTTGTCTCTTAAAAATAACGTAAGGAAAGCAGATAAAATATTTTCAAAAACACGGGAAATAAATGAATGAATATGTTATAAATAATCTCAGAAAAAAATAAAAATCAATCTTCTAAAATTCATATATTTTTCTGATAAGCATGAGCTTTAAAGTGTGGTATTAAGGGTTATTTTATTTTGTCACTCCGTACGCATTGCACAGAAAGATCTATCGAAACAACGTCAGTCTGCGCTCGGCCGCCATCGTGGGTAAACACTGTGTCAGTTGTAAGCAGCAGCTCGTACTCCGAAAGATCGCTGTACGAACATGAATATTTTTTATAAGCTCTACTACTTTGATACTTTACATATTTTGTAAGCAGTCAGATTTTCAAAAATTTTGTTTCTGTATTTTTTTTGAAGAATTAGTGATTTATAAGTTCATCTCTAAATATAAGGTCTATATTAAATCGACATCGGGTCAAAATCGAAATCCAAGATGGCGCCTATGAATTTTACCAACTTCTCTTCATGGGTGTCAGTTTCATGGTTTTCGGGGTCAACAATATCGAATATTGAGTCAAAATCGAAATCCAAGATGGCGCCTATGAACTTTCCCAACTTCTCTTCATGGGTGTCATTTTCATGGTGTTCGGGGTCAACAATAACGAATATCGGGTCAAAATTGAAATCCAAGATGACGCCTATGAAATTTACCAACTTCTCTTCATGGGTGTCATTTTCATGGTTTTCGGGGTCAACAATAACGAATATTGGTCCAAAATCCAAATCCAAGATGGCGCCTATGAAATTAACCAACTTCTCTTCATGGGTGTCATTTTCATGGTTTACGGGGTCAAGAATAACGAATATCGGGTCAAAATCCAAATCCACGATGGCGCCTATGAAATTTACCAACTTCTCTTCATGGGTGTCATTTTCATGGTTTTCGGGGTCAACAATGTCGAATATCGGGTCAAAATCGAAATTCAAGATGGCGACTATGAAATTTACCAACTTCTCTTCATGGGTGTCATTTTCATGGTTTTCGGGGTCAACAATAACGAATATCGGGTCAAAATCGAAATCCAAGATGGCGCCTATGAAATTCACCAACTTTTCTTCATGGGTGTAATTTTCATGGTTTTTGGGGTCAACAATAACGAATATCGGGTCAAAATCGAAATCCATGATGGCGCCTATGAAATCTACAAAATTTTCCTCATAGTTTTCATTTTCATCATCTTCAAAATTAGAATTCATTCACAAAACTTAAATTATATTATAAAAGGCCTGTCTAACAATATCCCACATGCTAATTTAATTCTTCATTCCCTAAATATAGAAATATTTACGTTTCGAATTTTCACCCACAAAATTTACAAAACACATTCAGTTACCAATCTAATTAAAAAATCACAAAATTTGATTTTGAAAGACCTATCAAATGATACCCTACATGCAAAAATTTTTCATCCTCTTTTTAACTACAAGAAGCTCTACCCTTCTTATCAATTATTACCGCCATATTATGTCAAGAAAATGATCCGAAATTCGTTCTCTGCACCCTCGAGAACGTCAAATACGATATACATATTGTTGAAATCATAATTTTGCGCGGCGGCCATCTTGGATTTCAAAAATGATCCCAAATCGTTCTCTGCACCCTCGAGAACCTCGGATACGATACCCACATTGTTGAAATGATAATTTTGCACGGCGGCCATCTTGGATTTCATAAAGGATCACAAATTCGTTCTCTGCACCCTCTAGAATCTCGGATATGATACCCATATTGTTGAAATCGTAATTATGCACGGCGGCCATCTTGGATTTAAAAAAAAACTGCGTTTACTGTACATGACGCTATGCGACAGAAGTTTAGATGGCACTAAAGTTCTAATATTTAACTACTAAACGAATACATCAACCAATTATCAAAACTACATAGGTATTAAAATAAAAATCAAACTTGCTAAAGTATCAAATTCATTTGATTCCCGCAATTAACTTTAAGTACGTGTATGTGTTTGAGCGGTGTCAGTGTAGTGGTGCGATTCGATACCTCTCTGTTTTGAGAACCCGTCCTTAACATATGGATGCCAGACACACGCCAAGAAAGAATGTAGCGAAAGATGCATAATATACAAAAAGTAGACAGAATAGGCCGCATAACCAAAGCAAATGATGCATTGAGCTATGCACAAAAACTTTGATGGGCATTCTTGCAACATGGCCGGCAAGACAGACTGAGAAGATCACAAATGGCGCGGTCCGCCTGGAAAAAGAAATAGAGGCAGACTAATGCCAAGATGGGAGGACAAACTAAAGAAAATAGCCGGACCTTTCTGGATACAAATAGCTCAGGATAGAGATATTTGGAGTTCTTTAGTGGAGGCTTTTACCCATTCAGAGGTTCCTTTACAATAGTTAAAAATTTACATTCCAAAAAAAGACAATCAAATAATAATATTAACACATATAAAATAAAACAAAACTACCACTAACTTAAGATCATGTAAATCTGCAAGAATACAAAGCCTTTTTTTTTATCAAAATTAAAAATTGTGTGCGTGTAATCTTTACGCGCGATTGAAGTAAAACTTAACAATAATTAACACACACATTAATATATTACATGTACATATTTATTATTCAAACAAAACAAATCTTATAACTATATTTACAATACTATGACTACATAAAATTAAAACTATCATTACGTGGAAGTGTACCAAGAATACTGGCAGCATTACTGCGTTGGATAGTAAGGCTGATCTGTTGACCGAAATAGCTGCCAGCGCTTGGGTTTCCAGTAGCCGTATTGAGGCGCGAAGATAGTATTTTTAGCATTCTCCGCGCCTCTAGGCCCCACAGGCCATGTTTCTCAACACCAAACGGCACAAAGATTTGGCTCTAAAACAGCTGGTATATTAAGACCGGTAAATGCTCTGGGGATGACTTCATTAATGCTGGCGTGACGACTAATACGGCCTGCCGATTTTAGGCAGGATAACCCGTGACGCCCAAGAGCATCTGAACGCCACATCTACATTGATGATGCATCATCCAGTTTTATACCTAGCCGGAGTGATACGCATATTGACAATGTCATATTGTCAAGTAGCGTTCCAATCGGCGCAGAAGGCAAGGCTTGTAACCAAAAGCCCGACTCATTTTGTGTCACGGCCAAAAGACGAGCACGCTCTGTTCTGTCAGTAGATGAGATCAAAAGATTATCAAAGGCTGACTTACAAAGAAGTGCGTCCCATGCTTTTTGACACTTTAAATCGTCTGGAAAATTTTGAATGTTTGCAATATTTAGCCAAGCATTGTTAGCTTCGTTCAAATACGCAATCTCTGAGTTACCTGGTACATGATTTACAATTCTAGTAACCAAAGGCTGCGCACTATGAACTGACGACAGAAATGCTGGTAAGGCAACGACCGAAACTTTACGACTTTACTGAAACGATATTATTTCATCTTTTGAGCAAAGTTAGCATTTTCTCTTCCTAAAATAAAAAAATGCCTTTTAATTATATATAATATAATTAAATTTAGATTGAGATTTTATATATTTTACAAAGAATGATATAATGTTCATTTTGATTTTATTATTTATCAGAATAAATTATAAACTAAAACACTTTTTACAGGTCAGGTAATTATCAGGTTCTTGATTTTCTCTTTTATTCTTATTTATTGACGAAAGAGTAAAATGTTCCTGAGATTACGCCATTTTACTTGACTGATTATTATTTTCATTATATATTTTATATACACTTTTTATTATTCAGTTCATTGTCCTATCGCACATTTTAAAATTTTCACAAATTAATAAAATAATTGATAATAAGAAATTGAAGGTTATATTATTATTAGCACATATAAATATGACGTTGTTATTGAATATTAACAAATATGGCTGTATGGGCTCGAACCCTTTGCCTATCCTAATAATGGAAACGGAAAACAAAAACCGAAAACAAATTAACGAATGTCAGAAAATTTCTGATATCTTATTTATTATTTATTGCAATAGTAGTAATAAAAACACATGGAGATTTTTAAAAAAATGTTACTAATTTAATATATTTTTAAATCATTAAATTATAACGGCTTAAAAAATTATTTCAATTGACTTTTGTACCGAGCGTTACTTCCGTCAGAAAAAAATTCTGAGTTACCCCCAAGTCACGCCTAAAGAAGTTTTACTTCAAAAATGCTGAGAGTGCAGTTTTAAGATGCGCGCGCATCACTGTAATACAAATGTACTTGGTTGAAGTTGGTTCCGAAAAATTTCTGAAGTTTGCGTCAAATTAATTGTCAAAGCCATCTTTGCAAGAGTTTTTACAAAATTGTTCTTTTTATAAACGTAGAATAGCAAGAGAAATAAATCATTTTAATGATTTTTACTTCGATAGGCCAAAGAAGTATAACTTCTTGCGTGCATACAAAAGTACACACACACTTTTTTTTTCACCAGTTATATGTTCTATTATGCCTCTTCAAAACGCCAGATCCTTTAAACCTCTTACCACAAATATTGCACGCATAAGGTTTTTCACCAGCATGCCTATCATTACTTCAAATCATCAGCATAAATTTTATTAATACAAACATAACATGAATAAGTGTATTCACGGGGATTTTTTTCATGTATTCTTTTGTGTGCCTTCAAATTAGCAGATTGGATAAAGCTATATTGGATGGTTAAACCACATACATAACTTGAACAATGCTTTTCACCAGTATGTGTTCCCATATGCATCTTTAAACATTGCAATTGGTTGAAATTCTTGCCACAAACATTGCATGAGTACGGTTTTTCTCCATTATGTATTTCTATTATGAATCCTCAAACCATTATATTGCATGAATAAGGTCTTTCAGCTTTAATTTTTTTCATTGCAATCCATTACTTTATGTGTCCTTAAATGGCGATAGGTTTGGAAAATCTTGCTACATATATTGCATGAATGTTTTTCACCGGTATGTGTTTTATTGTGTACTTTCAAAGAGCTTGGAGCCCTAAAAGTCTTACCACATACTTTGCATGAATATGGTTTTTCACTGGTATGTATTCTACTATGTTTCTTTAAAGCATCAGAAAGGCTAAAACTCTTACCACAAGTATTGCATGAAAAAGGTTTTTCACCAGTATGTATTCTTTCATGGCTTCTTAAATGAGCAGACTGGGTAAAACTCTTACCACAATTATTGCATGAATAAGGTTTTTCACCAGAATGAAGCCTTTTATGGCTATTTAAATAGGAAGAGTTACTAAAACTTTTACTACATATATCGCATGAATAAGGCTTTTCACCGGTATGCATTCTACTATGTATCTTCAAAGTACCAGATTGGGTAAAACTCTTACCACAAATATTGCATGAATAAGGTTTTTCACCTGTATGTTTCCTTTCATGTCTCTGCAAAGTAGCAGATTGGGCAAAACTCTTACCACACATTTTACATGAATAAGGATTATCCCCGGTAGTAGAGTATTTTGATCCTGTGGAAAGATTGGATATTGTTCCACTAAAACTTTTTGAATTAGATTTCTTATCTGCCTGCCATTTATTAGGTCTCTCCTTATATATATTGGCCGTTGTTTCACTCTTATTATGAGAATAGGTCAGTTTTGCTTTCGTTTTACCATACAACACCTTAGAAGCTTTTGGGCGTTTGTCTGAAAAATAACAAATTAAAACAATAAAATAACTGTGTTTTCGTATGCACATGTTAAGAAATATATGGCTGGGATATTGTATTTATATGAAAGCGGGTTTTTCATACATTTAGTACCTGATATCTTAATAGGATTATTCTATGTATGTGATCAAATGTTGATCGGAATCCAGGATCCGGTCTATACTATATACGTTGAGCCGGTGATCAAATTTACATTATTCCAAAAGATCAAATTAACATTATTCTAATAGATCCGAAACCCCTAAAACTTTCAACTTGAATTGCAAAACCGCTTCGAATGCCTCGGTGACGTAGACGTGGACGAGTATTAAAACAGGTTCGTGGCAGCTGTTCAAACGGCTGGGTCTAAGATCTTCACGGCCAGCCGTTCAAAAATAAACCGGAAAATTCTCAGACTATACCCTTAAATTGATGGACGTTAGACACTAAATGAGTCATTTAGCTTTAAAAACACACATACTTACGCTGCGGCAGGTTATACAGAAGACAGAGGAGTATAATACTACACTTAATTTGGCGTTCGTGGACTATGAGAAAGCCTTTGATTCGATCGAGACCTGGGCGGTGCTTCTAACTCTCCACAGGTGCCACATTGACTACCGATATATCGAAGCGTTTGTATGAAAACGCCACCACGTCAATCCGTCTCTAAGATCAGATCTCGAAGCCCATCCGACTGCAGCGGGGAATCAGACAAGGCGATGTCGTATCGCCCATGCTGTTCACCGCTGCGTTGGAAGATGTCTTTAAGCTTCTGGATTGGAACGGACTGGGTATCAGCAATAACGGCGAATACATCACTGACATTCGAAACGCAGACGATATCGTAATCATGGCAGACACCATGGAAGACTTAAGCCATATGCTCGATGGCCTCAATACAGCTTCCCAAGGAGTAGGTCTCAAAATGAACATGGAGAAGACGAAAATCATGTCAAATGTCCATGTCGCACCTACTCCCATAACAATTCGAAACTGTGCTCTCGAAATTGTCGACGAGAACGTCCACCTCGGCCAAACAAGGTAGGCAGGTCCAATAACGCGAAAGAGGTCACTCGTCGAATCCAACTCTGATGGGCAGCGTTCGGGAAGCTCCGTAAAATCTTCTCGTCCCAAATACCAGTGTCTGAAGCCAAAGGTTTTCAACCAGTGTGTTGCCAGTGATGACTTACGGCGACCACGTACTGGAAGACGCAGTGTTGGTAGGCCCCCCACAAGATGGACGGACGAACTGGTCAAGATCGCCGGAATACTTTGGATGAGGGCAGCGCAGGATCGATCGTCTTGGAAATCTTTGGGGGAGGCCTTTGTCCAGCAGTGGACGTCTTCCGGCTGATGATGAACCTACACCTACACATCCCTAGAGTTAAAGAGAAAGTCTCGATCAAAATGCTTGGTGTCCCGATACGCAGGTGGAAAGTACAGAAATACCCTTTTGACTGTTCAAAAAAAATTTACAATTGAAGAGCACTAAAACAAGGAAAATAACAGTGTAACTCTTAGATCCAAATACCTTCCCAAGTGGTCGCAAAACTGTAACGTGGTCGTGACTTTGAGTCATGATTTTGAAAATTCTGCTACCAGTAGAAAGCTACTTAACACAAAAAATAAAAATACTTTTTCCTGGTAGTCGGATTTGCAAAGTCAGAGAAAAACAGTTGAATGAAAACATCTTTTACAAAGTCTTAATGATAATATGTATATGCATTTGGCAGCATTGGAACACCAACTAATATGGTTACCCTGGTAAATACGGATGAAGTCACATGTTATGGCTTGTTTATTGTATAATTTTTCATTTCAACAAATTAACTATAGGAAAAATTATTAACAAAATCACCAATAATTTATTGGGGTTTCAATTTCAGAATCCTTCAATCTTTATTTTATTGCATTACCATATACCAGAAAAGAGACCACTGAAAATATATGAATATTGCACATATCATAATACAGTATGGATTGCATATATATGAAATAAATGAAAATACAAGTCATACTGGTCTGTGGACCAGTATAGTAAAATTAATTATTTAATTAAAATCCCTTAATTATAAAAGTGACATTTTAAAGAGGATACTATTAATATCAAAATTGAATTCTGAAAAATCAAGTCTGAAGACAGTAGACCTTGACCCCTGGAGGGGTGGCAACAAAGCACAGAAGCGGCAAATCGGCTTTTATTTCTCTAGTCGTATAAGCAAGCTCTTAGGCAGCCTACGCACTGGCGACCATGGTCGCGGCGGCCTGGCCGCGTCTAAAGCGCGACATGCGGACGGCCGAAAAATTGCAGTCGGCTTCCAAGGGTGTGTCAAGATGGACGTGCAGAAGATTTCACGTAAAATACAGTTTTGGGTGCATCCATTACTTTGCGAGAGAAAGACTAAAGGATTATATTATACTTATTTTTTGGATTTAAAAATGTATGAGAAGAGATTCTTTAATTACATGAGAATGTCAACGAATACTTTTAACCTGTTACTGGATACAATAAAACCAAAAATTACTGGAACTGGTAACAACTATCGGAAATGCATTACAGCAGAAGAAAAATTAGTGATAACAATAAGGTAAGCTTTTTCTTTTTTGTGATTTATTTTAAAGGGTGTTTCGGAATGGAGTATTGTGTATAGGGAAAATAAAAATAATGTGATAGGGCATTTTTTTTTACTTAAACTGCTTAATGGATTTTTTTGTAAATTTGAATTATACAAGACTCGATTCTCAATCACCACTATTGTGTTTTTCACAACAACCTGTATAATTCATTGACCATGGTTTTGCCACTTTAAATAATTTATGAACAATACTACTTTACGACTTTGAAAAGGAGAGGAAAAGGGCTTGCGTATAACTATGTTTTTAAATAATAAAAAACTGAAGTAGATAATCAAATTATTTGTATTTTCGTAACTTAAAAAATGGCAATTGTGAACAATTAATCATTCAAATTGGGAAATAGGTCTATCATTTCTGAATTTTGGGAAATATCAGAATAATGAGTATGAGTATCGCTGTAATTTGAATCATCTGATATCCTGTTGGTAGTAGAATAACTTGAATAATTCGGTCGATGCGGGTCATATTCTTGGTCGTAAAGAGTATTGAAATTTCTTGAATAGTTTATGCGCGCTGTTGGTTCATAGTTCGGTTGATATTTTTCTATAATTTCCATGATTTCCATTTTCGCTTTGGTCTTCATTACAGCAGGGATATTTTGAAATCTGTCGAGGAGGGATAAAAGAAACAGTCTGTCACAATTTGAATCATCTGTCTTCTCTATTGTCGCTATGGCCTTGTGCAGAACTGAAATTAAAGGGTCTGTATCGGATTCTTCGTTTGGTATTTTTTTCTTCCTTTTTGTTCTAAGCGACTTTGATGCAGACTGTTGAGTCTCAAGATCAGAAGATCTTGCACTTTCATTTTCTTGACTTGCCTCTTCAAGACTATTTTCTATTGCGTTTGTGTCCAGCACTGATCTCAAAAACAGTAATTGGTTGAAATAGGTGTAATGACTTTTACGTTTTGCAGCAGAACCACTTTTGACATCTTTAAGACGGCGCAGCTCTCTTGTGAAACAGTCTCTAAGGTTTTTCCATCTTTTTTGGAGAGTCATGCCTGTAAATAAATAAAGAAATGTAGTACATATTACAAAACTAATATTATGTTTGTAAATGTGAATTTTATTTTCAGGTATTTGGCTACTGGATGTTCTAAATCTCATATAAGTCATGAATACCGTATAGGGCTTCCTACAGCATCGGAAATAGTATTTGATGTTTCTGAAGCAATATGGGAGATATTAAAACCAATTGTGATGCCACAATTGACCAGAGATAAGTGGATTCAAACGGCTGAAGGTTTTAAATAATACGCCTAATTTCCTAATTGCATCGGAGCCATCGACGGCAAGCACATTAGAGTTATCAAACCACAACATTCGGGATCTCTTTATTACAATAACAAGAATTATGTTTCAACCGTGTTACTTGCAATATGTGATGCAAATTATAAATTTCTTTACGTAGACATTGGAGCATACGGCAAATGCAGTGATTCGTCAATTTACAAAGACTTTGTATTTTATCATAGGCTTTTAAATAATGATCTCGATATTACGAGCAATAACCCCATCAAAGAAAATGACCAACCAATGTCGTTCATTTTAGTGGGTGATGAGGCGTTTTCACTATCGGAACATATGATGCGACCGTATGCTGGGAGAAACCTGAATAATGTAAAGACTAATTTTAATTATCGACTATCCCGTGCCCGCCGCTATATTGAATGTACATTTGGAATATTAGCCAATAAATGGCAGATTCTTCACCAACCCCTAAACGTCAAGAAAGAATTTGCAGTTGTGATTTTATAATCACTATGTGTGCTCATAATTATGTGCGAGAAAGAGACGGATATGATTTCAAGGACACGTTGACTGTACCAGAGGCTTTATTAGAAATACCTGCAAGTTTACCTAATAGAGCAAATAGAACATCAACCGAATATCGAGATATATTCGCAAACTATTTTGACAATTACCTATTTGCTAAAATTTCTTATATTTTAAATGAACGGAACAACTTTTTAAAAAAATCACTCATGTTACATATACGTGTCGAACGCTACTACAGCACCTGCTGCGTTTATTGTAGTTCATCGAATTATTGATTTAAGGCATAATAAAATAAAACACTAACCAAGTTCTGCCTTTTCTTTATCTTCCATGGATTCACCGCCAAATATATTGATCAGTTCAAGCCACAACTGCCGCTTAACATCTTTATTGGAGTAATCATTTGATGATAAATCCCGAATTATGAACCTTTCCGTGTCGAAATTATTGGCCATTGTAAAATAATCACTCTGTAGCTATACACGTCTGGTCGCCGCGGCCGATGCGGTAGCACTGATGAATTTTAATACAGAAGTGATGTTGTCGACGGCCACGATTGGTCGCTGGTCGCGTGGCATCAAATTAGACGCCGCGGCCAACGGTGGCCGCTGGTCGCTGGCCGCTAAGTGCGTAGGGGCTATAGCGATGGCCATATAAAGTCCAGAATTCACTGGCCGCCGCGGCCAGGTCGCGGCGACCATGGTCGCCAGTGCGTAGGCAGCCTTAACGATGACGGGAGAAATGAAAATTGATTTGAACATTTCAATTGAACTTATAGAAAGTTCAATTAATAAATACAGTCAATCATTTGAAACAATCGCGCAAGCAGCTATGAAATCACTGCGGAATTGATCTATTATATTACTATATATTATAATCTATTTATATTACTGTTGAAATATGGAAATTTCGACGCCTATAACTTTCAACAGATTATATTTTACTTTTGTGTTTCCATACAAGGGCCCACCAACAATACAACCTTAAGCGCTACAATGAAGATCAAGTACGGAAAAATAACAAGTATTACCAATTCTGAAATTCATTCCCTCTCGAAACACCCTCCGTTATAATCGCAAGCCGAGTGACCTCTCCACCTTGAACAATTCTCTTCCGGCACAAATTTAATGATTATCGTAACCGTAGAATATTTAAAGCGTCCTTGACAGCTAAGCGTGATTGAACAATCATTTGTCATCTAATTTTTAATATTACAATGTTATTTAATATGTAAGTAGAAAGGGTACGTGAATAGCCATTATCAGTCTACTTTACTACTTTACTGGCAGTTTGATCTTAGTCACAACACATTACAAAACAGTTTTAGGTATAGTGAGTACGACCTAATAATATTTTTAATAGAATAAAAAGACGAACGGGTGTATAATGTGTACGCTCGTTTGATGATGCTGACAAACTATGACAGACACCCGTACCAGGGCTGTCTCACTCCCCGTCTAGGTATCGAAATCGTAAGTACAGGCGGCGGCCTCTGATTCGGAAAAGACACACACTTGAAATCACGGACACCCCGGAGTTTGGATACATGTCCCCGAAGCTCGTGGTAAGCTGAATCAACGAACACTCAAAAAAGCGAAAAAAAATAAACTCGTAAATAGGACATTCCCCACACTTCTAGTCTATCAATTTATTTTACCCTTTCTTACCAACAACCTAAAAAAGGCATTAAAAACTAGTATTTTAATGTTATTGAATTGATAAGCTTTGTCAATAAAAAAAACTACATTTAAAAAAACCGACTTCAAAAACTGAAAAGTATCAAATAACTAAAAATTTAATTTAATACAACTTTACCTTTAGCATTATAAAAAAAAATTAACAAAAAAAACAACCGACTTCAAAAACACTATTCCAAAACAATAGATATAATATGCACTAAAAAGTATAAAAACAATTGCGTATTTTAATACAATCTAATTAATTAATCTAATTCTAGTTATGATTATTTTTATTTTTGGAATCGGTGTCCTTCCGCCGCGACCCGCTGTCGCCTACTCACGACTCAAGCACATCTCACCTATAACTATGTATGTAGTTACAAACCTATCTTGGATGACACCGACTATCTCAATTTAAAATTAAACAGCTTTTTATTTACGATTAGAACTCCCTTTAAAGGAAGCTAATTATCGAGGCCTAGTAACCCAATTCTACAGTACATTAAAATTTGCTCAAAATGAAAAGTGTTTTTGACAAAATTAATGCACAGAAATATTGTTAATTTTTTTATATCGTTAGCAAATGCGCCAACAAGTATGTGCCTAAATATTTTTCATATGTGCTAAATCCATACTGTATAATAATATATGAATTATTTACACAATAATAATTACCTGGTAACTCATGTTCGACAATATCTGTCTCCTCTTTACATTCCTGTTTTATTAATAGTTCAGGTTCTGAGTTGTCCTCACTTAAGTATACTGCACTGTGATGCTCTGGCAGATAGATGGTTTCTAAAATTAAAACCATATTTATACTAGCTGACCCGACACATGTTGTACTGCTCATAATAATAAAAACAATTTAAATAAGTTATCATTACTGGATGTTTATCAGTGGTGGTGTGATTTATACAGGGTTGCCCACCCAAACCGGTCAGTATGGGGATTTCAGAATATATAAGAGATATAAGAATATCTTCTAGGGAACGACAATATCAATTTTAGAGAAAACAAAAACTGCATTCATAGATTTTCAAAAAAATCATAGACGACTCAGGAATATAACCCGGTCATTTTGAAAAAAAAAAAAGACATTTTTGTTTTATTGCCATATTGATAAATTTTAATTTTAGACACAAGGTTTTATAGCAACAATCACTCCTTACAACCTACACTATCAATATGGCAATACAACAAAAATGTATTTTTTTTCCAAAATGACCAGGTTCAATTCCTGAGTCATGTATGATTTTTTTTGAAAATCTATTAATGCAGTTTTTGTTTTCTCTAAAATTGATATTGTCATTCCTTAGAAGATATTCTTATATCTCTTATATATTCTGAAATCCCCATACTGACCGGTTTGGGTGGTATAAGTAGGTAATTTATGCATTTAAAATAGCTTTTGCATTAGCAACAACTTATGAGATGAAAGAACACTATCATATTACAGAAGTATATTGAATTATTTCCACAATTTATATAATAATTACCTGGTAGCTTATGTTCGACAATATCTATCTCCTCTTTACATTCCTGTTTAATTAATGGTCCAGGATGTGAGTTGTCATCAGTCAAGTACACTTCACTGTGATGCTCTGGCAGATAAATGGATTCTAAAATTGAAACCATATTTATACTAGCTGACCCGACAGATGTTGTTTTGCTCATAATAACAAAATTTAAATAACTAATCAATACTGCAGATTTATCAATGATGGTGTGATTTATAAATGTAGGTAATTTATATAATATGTAATATGGTTTCTGCATTAGCAACAAATTATGAGAAGAGAGAACACTATCACATTACAGAAGTATACTAGCAAATGCACTAAAAAGTATGTGCCTACATTTTTTTCATGTGTGCTAAATCCATACTGTATAATAATATATGAATTATTTACACAATTTATATAATAATTACCTGGTAACTCATGTTCGACAATATCTATCTCCTCTTTACATTCCTGTTTCATTAATAGTTCAGGTTGTGAGTTGTCCACACATGAGTGGGAGTACACTTCACCATGATGCTTTGGCAGATTGAAGGATTCTGAAATTGAAACCCCAATATATTATTATTATAGGCAATTTTACTGAAAGAAGACTTTATGTTATTTTTAAAAGTTAGTACTTCTGCATTCAAAGATTTTCTAAAAATTACTTGCCTTGTCTGGGAATTGAACCGACTGAAATGTAAAAAAAAACAACCCTACTTTTATAATGCCAATCGAAAGAATGGCCAAAAACTAATAACTCTTCTTAAGTAAAATAGTATTTTAAAAGAAAGGAACAACGTAAAATGAATGTTGTCCTACTTGGATTGGTACGAATGGACAGATTAGATGGCCGGCCAGATCCCCGGACTTTACACCATTAGATTTCATCTTTTGGGGATATGTGAAAGGTATGCTATACAAAAAAACAATATGAGAACGTGGGCGAGTTACAAACAGAATTGTGCCATATCATATCGAGTATTCACCATAAAATGATAAAAAAAATCTTGAATGAGTTTCATTCATTCTTTTAATGAGTCTGCTGCCTGTTGATTTTCTTTTCATCAGTAAAATAGCCTATCTTCGATTTTAAGGTACTTTCCCTTCATGTCCCATAACTTTGGGACACCCTGTATACAAATTACATACAATAATACAAGAACCTAGTCATTACCTGTGACTTCATTTATATTATGTTAGATATTGTTGGGTAACTATATTACTTGGTGTTCCAATGCTGCCAAACATATATAACACTCATATCTCTCATTATTAATGCAGGGTTTATAAAAAAAATTTTTTCTCTGTCTTTGCGAATCTGACTACCAGGAAAAAGACAATTTATTTTTTAGGTTAAATATACCTATACAGCCTACAACACTCTCAAATTTGTGGCTATTAACTGGTAGCAGTATTTTCAAAATTGATTCAGTAGATTACCACCAACAACCTCACAAACTTAACCTCTTAATAATATTTGTATAGATAACCTATATTATACAAATGGGGAAGAAAGTTGTAAGTCAATGTTAATTAAATTGTATCAACTATTTTCGTGACTTATGCCTGTTGAGGAATTCTATAAGTAAGAGACAGCCTTAAGAAACATAGAATCCTTCCATGTGGAGCTATATATGTGATCCATGTCATGCAAACCAAATATTCAATACAAATAATTATGTATGCCAATACCAAGTCTATTTTATAAGCTTATTACAGCATATAGACTCAATGAGTTTTGATTGGTCGATGTGTGTGTATATTTCTAAACGATTAAATGAGTCTTTACCTGGCAAAATCGGTTCTGTTATTTCAGTTTCCTTTTTAATCCACTTTTTATTATCCATCTTAGTTTTAAAATACTGTAAATCCGTGGCTATACATAATATTTTGTGTATTTGTTTATGACGAAAACCATTCTCAACTTGGTGGCAGAATTTTGATACGTTTAGTGCCCGTTAGAGTTAATATATTCTTTGGTACGGTGTACACTGTATTGTAGAGTTATACTAATAAGTAATAATACTGTAAACAAAATATGATCAATTATTCTGGAACTTCCAAACTTTGTATGTATTTTGAAATTGTATTTGTATTTTGTAACTAAAGTCTAAAAAAAATGTTTAAGAGTCGTGAGTCTGGCCTGTCAGTGTCAAGTGTCAAACGCGACAGGTGCGGCGCACATATTTTGTTTTAACTAACACCAGTCATCATCACTGATGATTGACACCAATGGACACTATTACATCACACCAATGACGTTCTATACATATGGATATTGTACGGTGGTTTGGTTCCGTACAGAGTAAAACACAAGTTAGGCTCAAATGGTATATTGAAACCTTAACTTATGCTATATGGTAAAATGGTAAAATGTTGGTATGGTAATGAGCACGCGAATCGATCGGCGGCTTGTCGCGAACTGGTTACAATATTACTTAGGAAATAACGCGAGGCGACGTAAACGCTGATACGCGAAACGTGATGTACAGTCGACATGCTGTTGACCGTACATGCTGCCACCGCGAGAGAAGAAAGAGTGGTGGTGAAGATGGTACAAAAAAGAAATGGTTATGGTTAGCGAGTGACGTGAGACAAGGTGATAAACAAATTTGCATTATCTAATGGTAACCTTAATGTCTCTAGCCACAGTAATCACTAAAATTATGCCTATGCACTACAGGAGAAGTGGATTGGTCTTTCACTTCATCACTACACTTATCACTATTTTTACTAGCACTAGATTGCCCGTGGTTAACTACACTTACACACTGGTCACTAACACTATACACAAACGCTGCGTTCGTCAGACCCCGCGGCTCAGGGCGCGGCGGGTGCGACGCGGCTGGCCCTGCGCCAGCGGCTGCCGGCGCGGGCGGCGCGCTGGAGTCCTGGCGTCGGCTGCGGCGCGGGCACCACCGCCGCACGGCGTACGCGGCGGCCCCGGCCACCAGCACACCCGCCACCACGTATATCGCGACGTAGTGGTGAACGTCGTGATAAGATATACCACCCTTTAGACCACTCTCTGAATTCATTTGTTTTATTTTTGCGCCTATATCATCTAGCTCCTGATCGTAACCACCCATCACTGATGCTGGCTCCGAAATCAGCGACACGAACGTCTTATTCTGGTTAAAGATGTGGTTGATGGGGTGAATGTCTATAGCTGGTATATCCGTCTGTATGGTTAATGTATTGTTCTGAAGCCTCCGAGCATAAATGGTAATGTCTTGTCCTTTCAGAACACAATCTGGACCCAACCTAATAATGCCGCTATTATTAAGATGATTGGAAAACATTTGCTCTCCACAGATGATACGTACTGGATACGAGTCGCAGCAAAAGAAAAAGTATGTATTGACCTCGCTTAGCTGAGACCACCAATCTAGACATTTGGCAGTTTTGGTTCTGCACTGCTTCGTCTCCTGGTCTTTGGAGCACATGACGTCATCATGACTCATATGAGAAATTGGTTTTTCCAAAGGACAAAGTTGTGTCTCAGTATCTAAATGAAGACAATTATTTAATTCTAAGTGTGATATGGTCATAAATGAGTCTCTTCGTAAGTTGATCGCAATGTAATCCGAAACTGGAACTAGGGTGACCATGGTTTTGCCGTTCCGTCTTGGTACAGGATAAATTTTATATACTTGGTAATGGTCTCTACTCACTAATGGTATTCTAATTTCAAAAATAAAATAGTCATTTAGCATTTTCGCTCTGACCTTGAGTAAATGGTACATTTTGGTTAATTCTGTATGCGTGTTCTCTATTGGTAAACTTAAATCGTTGGACAATCTTCCGGAAATAATATTTAATTCTTCTAGAAGCTGGTCGGGTTTCAAAAGATGTATGTTGAACTTCCCAAAGTACACCTCCGAAACAGTATCTAAAAGAACATCCTGCACATTCTTCAAATTCGACTCCAAGCTGTTAGCTGCCATAGCGCATAATAAAAATTCATTATTGTTTTCCACGTCTTTCAATTGACTCTTGACATCATTGGTAGCGTTCTTTAACTGGTTAAGGTAATGAGTAAATATTTTATATTGTTTGTCAATTGAGCCTTGCATCCTCTTCAATACATTATATTCTGCTTCTATTACGGAAGTCTGGTTTTTCCATAGAGCAGCAAGATGGTTTTGGTTTTCCCTAATTAAATCGATGTCCTGAATATACTGCTTAGCGAATTGGTCATCGAGTACACCGAACAGCGCGTGTGCAACATTACCCACAGCGTTGATAAGGCCGCGCCTGCGCCGCGCGTGCCCGCGTGGGAACTGCTGCGTCGACAGAATGTTATTGTAATGCGATAACTCTGTATAACTGTGCTGTAATTGTATTAAAATAGATTCACAATGGTTTCTGACTGACGATTCCTTGCAAATATATTCCATATGATCAATATATTTGGATAACAATTTACTGCCTTGCCAATATGGTTTTAAATCGTAGTATACAACTAGTTTCCATTCGTCCTGAACTAGTCGCATGGTTGATATTTTATCTAAATATAAACTTTGACTGTCGTTGAAGTTTATAGCGTTGTATGCACACGTGGCTGGTGAAAATAAAAAGGTAAACAACATAAGTGCCATGGTAAATAAATTAACAATTCCTCTTCTAGCTCGTCGCTTTGGTTTTGGTAAATCGTCGTTCGACTGGTGTTTCGGCTGGTTATGGTCAGTGGTTTCATGAATTTGGTTACTGTCTTCGTCGTTGGAGTGGTTAATAGGTAAAAGAGATAGTTTGACTACTGGTCGCTTCATAATGCCATTTTTGGTTTTAACAGAGACTACTCGAACTAGCCCATCTTGCCCCGGATGTAGCTGCACGATTCGACCGAGAGCCCATTTACCCGGTGGCAGGTTAGCATCGTGTATAATTACAATGCCGCCAACATTTAAATTTGGTTGTGAACGTCGCCACTTGGACCTAGCGTTCAACTGTGTGAGGTACTCCGCTCTCCATCTCTTCCACACATCTTGGTAAATCTTCTGCACTAACTGCCATCTGGTTCGTAAGTCGTGTTCTGACTCAACAATGGTCAATGTTGGTCCACTGGACAGAAAATGAGAAGGGGTCAAACAATCTAAGTCTTCGACGTCTTCACTCAGCGGGCACAGAGGTCTGGAGTTAAGGCATCCTTCTAGCTGAGCTAGAAGAGTAGAGAACTCCTCGTAGGTGAGTTTTTGTTCTCCTATTACTCGCTTCAGGTGGTATTTCAAGCTCTTCACTGCAGCCTCCCAGAGACCGCCTGCGCTTGGCCAAGATGGTGCGTTGAAGTGCCATTCTATCGACATTTCAGCTATTTCTGCATAAAACTGGGCATTCAATATGGTTTTCAAGTTAACAATCTCCTCTTGCAAAACTCTATTTGCTTTTATAAAGTTCGTCCCGTTGTCACTGTAAATGTGACCGGGCGATCCTCTCCTGGCCGCAAGTCTTCTGAGGGCTGCCAAAAATGCTGAGGCGGTGAGATCAGAGACCAACTCCAAATGTACAGCCTTGGTCGCCATACACACGAAGACGGCGACATATCCTTTGGTACATCTCACTGATCTACCCTTCGCAGACTTGACGTCAACAAAACCAGTAAAATCAACCCCCAAATGGTAAAAGGGGCGGGTCCTGTTGATTCTTGCAGGTGGTAAGTCTCCCATCAACTGGTCGTGTTTCAGGGGGTCGTGCCTTCTACATAGCACACATCTCCGTAGCCTCTTCTTTACAGCATTGTTTCCTCCCAGGATCCAATATTCTTGACGCAGCCAAGCAAGGGTTAACCGGGGACCCCCATAAAAGGTCATCTTATGCGCGTGGTCAATAATCATGTCAGTAAGCAAATGGTTATGTGGTAAAATACACGGATGTTTCATACTATCTTCTATTTTGGCGTTGGTCAATCGCCCCCCAACCCTCAAGAGCCCCTGGTTATCAATAAATGGTTTCAATTTTAATAATTTACTCTTAGGGTTAGGTTGGTTATGGTTTTTAATATATTGTATATCTTCTAAAAATTCTACTTGTTGTATATGCCTTATAATTAAGTTTTTAGCTTTTCTTATTTCTAATATAGTTAAGTAGTTTGTTTTATTAGTATTAAATGACTTAGGTGTAAAACGTAACACCCACGCAAGCACTCTTGAAGCTCGCGTAAAATCGCTGTATCTGCTAATTATACGATCTATAACCTTGTTTTGATATTTAATTGTGTTTACATTTATATTTAATAATGGTTTTTTAAGCTCTTCGCAGGTTGTATATAATTTATTGGTTAATTTGGACTCTTCAAACGATCTTAGCCAGTGGGGACCTATCCACCACATGGAATGGTTAATCAGCTGTTCTGTGGTAATGCCTCTACTTGCGCAGTCAGCTGGGTTGTCCTTTGTTGACACATAATGCCAGCTACTCGATGGTATAATGTCAATGACCTGCTTCACCCTATTCGCGACGAATGGTTTCCATTTACATGGGTCGCCGTTGAGCCAGCCTAACACAGCTGTCGAATCAGACCAACCGTAGATTTTGATGTTGTAATCTGATAGGCATTTACAGGTGATCTTCATGACCTTGGTAAGTAGAACCGCTGCACATAACTCTAATCTAGGTAACGATACATTTTTCTTTACAGGTACGAGACGAGACTTCGAAGCTACTAATACTACAGAAGACTGGTTGCTGGTAATATTGTTGACTCTGCAGTATACAACACAAGCGTAGGCATTTTGTGATGAATCACAAAACCCATGTAATTCAATGGTGTCGTTCTTAGAAGACTGCAACCACCTTGGTATGGTAATATGGCTAATTTTCGTGATGTCAGCCTCTATGGTTTTCCATTTTGTGTTGATGTCAGCTGGTAATTCGTCGTCCCACAGAAGATTTAAGAGCCATACTTCCTGGAAGAGTAGTTTCAACTTGGTGGTAACTGGTGAAAGCCATCCAAGCGGATCAAATATCTTCGATATATTCGAGAGTAAACTTCTTTTGGTGAGTTTACTGACTGGTTCGGAATTCAATTGAAAAGTGAAATAATCTTCGTCGGGATGCCACTTAAGTCCTAATGCCTTGGTTGATTCCTGGTATTTAAAAACATATGCTTGGTCTTCGCATGGTAACTGGTTATCTGGTAGTACATCTGGTTGATTTGACGACCACTTCCTTAGATTGAATCCACCTAACTTAAGGAGATTTATGAGGTCGGAAATCAGCCTCCTTGCAGACTGGAGGTCATGATGTCCATGGAGGAGGTCATCCATGTAGAGCCTGGTAGCCAGAACTTCTGCTGCTTCTGGGTAACGGTGACCTTCATCCTTAGCCAGACGTTTCAATGTCATCATGGCTAGGAATGGTGCGGCCTTGGTGCCGTATGTGACAGTGGTAAGTTGGTATTCTTCTAATGGTTGCTTTTCAGAGTCCCTCCACACGATCTTCTGGAGCGGCTGGTCATCATCATGGACATCTATAAATCTGAACATCTTCTCTATATCGGCTGTGAAGGCTATTTGGTACTGCCTCCACTTTAATATGAGAGTAAACAAATCCTCTTGTAAATTTGGTCCAGAGTACATAAGGTCATTCAACGAAAGTCCAGTCGAAGTTTTCGCTGAGGCATTAAAAACAACTCGCGTGGCAGTCGTCGTGGAATCCGTTCTGATTACACAATGGTGAGGTAAATAGCACTGAAGTATCGGATTACTATTACATTTCTTCATATGGTTTAAATTAATATATTCATGGATAAATTGTTTGTAGTTCTGTTCGATAATTTTATTTTTACAAAATCTGCGTTCTAATTGCCGAAATTGGGCTACGGCTTTGGTTTTAGACTCACCCAATTTTTCGGTAATCTCTGGTTTTAATGGTAACCGTACAACATAACGTCCGTCTGGTTTGCGCGTAGTATGCTGTTGATAATGATGAAGGCAATGGTTATCTTCATCCGTAATATTTACAGAGTTGTCTGAGATATCTTCAATCTCCCAGAACCGCTGTATATCCTGCAAGTCGACCATGACGACGTTGCAATATGTTTGGTTTGGTTTTATGGTACCACTAAGAATCCAACCGAGCTTGGTATTTTGCGCGATTGGTAGTGATGTGCCATTACGAATTAAACCTGGTAAAATAATTAATTCGTAAACTTCAACGCTTAAAATTAAATCTATTGGTCTACTTTTATAAAACTCTGGATCTGCGAGTGGTAACTTTTGTAAATACGGCCAAGCTGGTTTTTCTAATGTTTCGTGTGGTAAATTCCCGACGACATGCTTCATCACATAGGCTTCCGTTTTAAATGTGAAATTATTATGAAGAGATGACACTGAAAGCTGTGCGACTCCCTTACTATTGTTGGCTTTTGCGCCTACTCCGACCACCACACAGTGGCGCTTAATCCTGGGTAGGCCTAAAAGTTGAGCGGCATTCTCTGTAATGAGAGATGACTCCGCGCACGGGTCTATGAGGGCTCGCATGGTATGGTGACAGCCATCCATAGACATAATATTAACTTTAGCTGTTGCTAATAATTTGGGCATGGTTTCTTGTGGGGCATTGGTAACGCATATATTGGATCTTCTAGGAGAATTTTCGATCTCGGTATTTCTAGAAGTAGATGGTGCAAAAGTGACAAGAGCAT